>NC_092070.1:13192866-13546366 GCF_039877785.1 Chaetodon trifascialis
GCAGCAGAGACAGAAAAACAAACCTGTTGATTATTTGTGTTTGAAACTCTCAGACCCATTCTGCTGCCCTGGTGCTTTTAATTTTGAGCAAACACAAAGGGTGATCGGGCATCATAATCCTGCTCAGTGGCTTGTTTTGTCAGATAATGATGTTCGCCTAGTTGTTAGAAAGCACATCTGAAATAAATATTTTCTCTGTCCAGTATGTTGGAAGATGTTTCTACAAAATATGTGTTGTAAATTAATGATTACAGTTTACTATCACTACTATCTCCATCAAATGTTTGACTTCCTTCAGTTCATACAGTCTGATAGATAAAATAACTTTATTGTTTGTCACAAAAGAGCAGAGAATTTCCTTTAACGTGGTTCATCAATAGATACATAAAGCACATTTAAAACACATTTAAAAACATGTATTTTGGTCAGTTTTTGGTGCTGCACATCCACATCTCTTTAAAAAGTGTGAATGTGTTAAATGCTTTGGAATAAAGTTCGAGCACTGGCTGGAGACCAGAGACCAGATATTATATGACTGGACTATTCTATTCTAGATCCAGTCTGTATTGGTTTTCTGCAGCCATATTGTGGAGTTAACTGTTGTGCTGTGACACTTATGTTCTGTCACCAGTAAATTATAATCACATGTCGTACCATCCTGTCCCACCCCTCAGGTGGTACAGCGGATCAAAGCCATGGACAATGAGACCAGGCTGCTCGTAGTGGACCATGAGACGCATGAAAGTCTGCGCAGCCTGCGCCTCACAGCAACAGAGGAGATGGCCGTCCTCTCGGCCGGGCCTCCTTCTTCCTCCACTCCCCCAGCCTCCCCCTCCCCTCCACCCTCCTCGGTCCCATCCTCCCCCAGCAAGAAGCGGGAGAACGGCTCGGTGTCCAAGCAGCCGGTGACGCTGAGCAGCCAGGTGCAGAAGCCCACCAGGAGGTCACCATCAAAGGCTACAAAGAAGGTAAGGCCCTCCACCACAGCAGGTCATGTAGGATTAAGAGTAATGGCATCAACACTGTCACCATCGTGATCATCATCTTTGTTTTCTGCTCACTGTGATGACTCTCTCGTGGTTCTCTGCAAATGCTTTTGTTGGTTCAACATTTGCTCTTCATGCAACAGGATTTCTAAGGGGGGATCTATAGATGGATCTATAAGGGATATTGATCCATTAAGATGTGAGGTTCTCCTGTTTTGCAAATATCTCATTATTTAGTCCACTGGGTCCCAGCCTGCTGGCTCATGGGCGCTGACCTCAAAATACAATTATGCAACCCACAATTATTTAATTATGGGTAAGTGTTGGTTATTCTGGACTAACTGATAAAACATTTGGTCTATAAAGTGTCTGAAAATAGTAAAAGCAAAACAAAAACAAGCTTGTTTTGTCCAATCAGCAGTCCAAAACCTCAAGACGTTCTGTTTAACAATCAACAAGACAAAAGAAAGTCAGCAAATATTTTTTTCTACTTACAAAATGACTTAAAGGAATACTTAAACACATTTTGGACAGTACACTATTAGCTTTCTTGCTAAGTGAATATGAAGCTTTCACCTGCAGCCGGTTAGCTTATCAAACTGTGAAAAAGACAAGTCGTGGTTTTATAGATGGTTATTTGTGGGTATTATTCTTGGCGAATGCAATCACTTCCTAGAGTCCTGTAAAACCACAACATGTCATTTATGTACTTTGTTTTTTGTACAGATTAAACAAATACAATATATTATATATTAGAGGTGCTGGTAGGCAGATTTTTGTGCAGAGTCAATCTAGTCGTTTCCCCCTGTTCGCAGTCTTTGTGCTAAGCTAACCAGCTGCTGATGATAGCCTCATATTTGGTGTACAGACATTAGAGAGGAATCAATCCTCTCATCTAAGCCTCAGCAAGAAAAAAAAATTGTTAATATGAAGTTAGTTATCAGTGCATACAAGATGATAAGGCATGACAAAGACAATAAGTACTTTAAGCCTCAAAACAGAGGCTCTCTCAGACACTCGAACAAAGTATTCTTAGACATTTGTCAAGTCTCAAACCAAGTGTTACAAATATTAAAAGTATTAGCAAACAGATTGCAGGTAGTGACTCAGACATGCTTTCACCCCAGATTTTCTGGCTGCTTTGCCAGTTTCAGATTAGATTAGTAGCTGTCATGCAAGTTTCCATCCTGTCCTGCAGTCTTCCATGTACGTGTGTCTGTCTATGAATGTGTGTGTGTCCTGAGAAAAGAACATGGGTAGCTGAAAGCCTTCCAGATGTTATGTTAGAGGTCAAAGGGGGCGAGAGAGGTCAGAGGGTGGGACCCGTCAGAGGGTAGGAATCTGGCAATGGACAACGCGGTGGCTCTGCAGAACAGGAAATCCACAGAAATCGTAAAAAGTATATGAATAAAGACGGCTGACTGGGAGATTTTCTGAATGCCTTCCTATTATAGATATTGCATTTATTGTGAAATGATAGTCCAGAGGGAATTCTCTCTCACAGGCCATTCATGTCTCATCTTCCCGTGTTTATTTACACACACTCTTTGTCACAGTTGGTTGCATAACCCCCAAAAGTCACTTGATACATTTCTGTTTTCTATGTTTTTTTGTTTTTTTTACATTTCGCTGTTTGATTAGTCGATGTCGGCATGGAAAACAGGATGTGTTTCCGTCCACTCTGTCTCTCCTGGAAGGCAAAGATCAGATCAGCTTGGGTTTCACATGGTCCCTTACAGCGAGAGGAGACCGCTCAACTTCTGCTTTCTGCATTTACACAACATGTGTTTTCACTTAGGTTTGCCCTGCCAATATGTGAGCGCCACTCAAGAGCTTTTTCTACAAGAGCAGCGACAGGGCCGATCAGTTAAAGTCTTAAATGTGTGAGTGTGTCTTTGTTCAGCTCTGGCTTTTCCCGACCTGTGGGGAGAGATCCCAGTGCTCGATGGGGTCAGAATTGGCCCAGCGAAGGTTCAGGAAATTCTTAGAGGTTTCTCATTTCTCTCTTTCTCTCAGACTTTAATGACTGTAATGAAAGAATGGAAAGAAAGTTTAGCTGGATGAGCCAGAAGGCATTAGTTGTGCAAAAGCAGGAAAATTGGAGACAACGTATGAGCTTCTGTTGGAACATTGATGTTAAACAATTTCCTTTACACAGGGAAGTTTGACTGGCCATAAACTACCTCCTGCCCAAGCTGGAGCACTGAAACCTTCACAGCCATCACTCCATTGGTACCTTGATAGTCTGCAAACAGTTGGATGTCTCCGTTTCCCATCCCAACACAAAGGAAGCTGTTCCACCGCAAATATGCAGACTCAGTGTTGACATTGCAGGCTGATACAGCATATTATGTCTTGTGTGTAGTAGTCATTCGTCCATGTGGCTGACAAGGAGCTTTGGCAATCAATGTAGTGTAATTACGACAACAAAAGCAGAGGGGAAAACAGACTGATCAGTGATGAAACCATTCATCACCAAGCCAACAATCGTTGCTGATAAGAACATGCGTTCATTGCTCTTCCTAATTCTTTGTCTTGTTGTCCAAAGCTGGAAAAGTCTGAGCATCTGAGAGCGAGGCTGCTGAGAGCAGCAGATTTCTTTGCATACTTTTATTTTCAAGAAAAGGCAGGAGAAAATGGAATGAGGCAGAGATGGCGAGACAGAGAGCAGCCAGCATTTGGACTGAAGGAAACCCAAGAATGAGAGCAGCCAATAACAACCTTGGAAGATTTTGTTGGAGGGAGTTTCGGGAAATGGGCCCCTCTCATTGGGGCAGGGGAGCAGGGAAAGCAAATGTTTGGTGGGGGGAGTTGAAGAGGTTTTATGGTTCTTGGTGATGCCTGTGCATGTGACAGTACGTCAGCGGTGGTGGGGGTGTGCACACTGGGTCATGTCTTTGTGAACTATATGTTTTCAGCACCTTGCAATCTGCTGAGGACTGTAAAATTGTCTGTAAACATCTGACCACCACTCTGACAGCGGGATTAACTAAGCCTCACAACAACAGTTCATACTGCCTGAGTTTGTTGTGCGTTTGCTGCCATCTTGTTTCACTTTGAGTGAATGTTGCTATAAAGTAGAGGTTTTCAAACTGCGAGGCATGGCTCTCCAGGGGGGCACGGCAGAGGTGATGGAGAAAGAGAGACAGTTCTGAAGTAAATAAACTGCCTGAAGTGAAAGGGACATTTATTTTGTTGAAGTTTGGTCTGCTTGTCAACACGGTCAACAGTTGGAGCTGCAGCAGCGGCTGTGACACACATCTCGTGGAGGCACTGAAGGTATTTTAAAACTCTGTTGCTTTAAAAGTCTGGTTGCTGCAATTTGCAGCAAAATCTGACCTCCCTCACTGAATCTAAACTCAAATCTTAACACACAGTGATATATTTTTAGATTCAGTGTGACTTGCACTTCTCAAAGTGCACTTCACAAACTCAATATTCAGACCTTAACACTGAATTACAAAACCTCATATAAGGTAAGGGTATGGCCTTGTGTATAGCCAAAAGCTGTTCTGTTGTTGTCATTTCACATTAAAACTCAATGGCCACCATCACTGAGCATCTCACTAATTTTTAGCTTCTTTTGACCCTTTTTTAGCCTTCTGAAAACCCCTGAGTTTAAAGTTACATCAAATATTGCCCTGGCTGTTGTTCTCGTCAAACCAAAGTTATTTTCCATCAATCAACTTTGTTGTTTGTTTTTTCTACTTTGAAACCCAGAAAAGAAGAGAATTGCTGGAAAAGCAGCGTGTAGGCTGGTGTAGTTTCACCTTGAAATCTATTGTGTGTATAAAGAATGATGCATTGTCTGTCACTTTGCAGTTTATCATAGCTATGTGTGTATATGGTGCATTGAAATTGAAAGCCAAGTAAATTGAAGTGGGCTGTAAACCTCTAAACCTCTGAGTGTAAACAACATTTTAAAGACATACCGTCTTGCTCTCAGTCCACCTCTTGTGACAAGATCAGAGGAAATTGCATGAGATTGAAGCATGAGCTCTGTTCAGTCCTTTTCTTACCTATTGTCTCTCAAACAGTTTCTTGCTCAATCGTTTGCTCGTTGGCAAGAGTGCTTGGAACACATTTAACACAGTGAGTGATGCTGGAGTATGCCTGTGCCTGTTCCGGGGAGAAAGGAAGAGACGCTTCAAGGGCAAGAACATTATGACCATAGTTTGAGATGTATCATCTTACTTCAACACACACCTGAGGTGTCAGTGCTGTCTCCATGCTTGTCTTACTTCCCTTTGCGCACATGTGGGAGTGCCATTCACATGAAAGCTCAAGATAAAGTGTCAGCTGTCACTTTCTCAGCAGAACCTTTTTTTAACTCACACAGCACACAAGCACAAAATATTAATCTGCAGCAATTTTGATATACAATCAGTTGTTGTTGTTGTTTTGGTTTTTGGTTCATACAGACATACATCCACATAGAGACAGACATGTTCCGAGCTCGTTTTACAGATGTTGCTGCATTTTGAGGGAGATATTGTCTCTGGTGCTTTCCTCTCCCACCTCTCCGTGGCCTGAATTTTCCCTCTCTGTTGGTGGCGAGGGCTCCATCGCTCACACAAACATATTGTGGTCTTTTGTTGTTGTTCATTCCAGTCCCGCTGCACTCCTGGTTGGTATAACACCGGGCTTGTTAGGAAGTACACGGAAAACAGTTGCTATGGTAACTGTCAGCATCAGGATTAGTGTGCTGGAAAGATACATGTGACAAAATTAAGCAAAATGAAGGATTAATGTGGAGTCTGTGAAAAAGGAAAGGAGTCGCAAAGAGGAAAAGGAGGAGATGAGTTTTGCAGAGTCATGCATGCAGATCTTTGGGCACAGTCTCTCTGTTTTATCTTTGGTATGTTCATTATGAGTTTGACCTTTAAATGAGGTTGTTTCAAAGAGTTTTGGAGCTCATATGATGTTTTGGTTCAGTCAGACACAAAATCAGTACGCAGTAGTCCAGATGATCGACCCAGCTGCTAGCACACAGACTAACATGTGAGCAGCACTTTGTGTTGTAATAAACTTCACTACATCATGTGAAGGATTTGCAGAGGCCTGTTAGGGATCATCTGCTCCCTGTAGATCGCACACACACATCTGTTAAAACAGTGAGAGAGAGAGGAGGGGTGTGTGTTTGTGTTTGTGGTCAAGAATGTAATACAGCTATGTGTGACGTATGAAGATTGATCACATATTGTTTTTTATTCAGTGTGTGTGTGTGTCTGCTCACAGGGGGGTACAAGTTTATGTGCATATTTGAGCTCTGCTATGGGAGGACACACATGTGTCACAGGTGGTGAAACCTTAACAAACTCTTGATTTCCATCTAAACACCAGCAGTGAATAAACAAGTCCAACATGGAGATGAACTACACCAGAGAGTCCCAACAGTTTTCACAAAATCCTCCTACGGAGAACTTCTTTAATTACTAAAACATGTGCATCCTCTGGAGTTGTGATTGTAGCATTTGAGTGAAAGAGATCTGCGTGAGAAAACCATGGACAGAGAGCACAGTTTTTAAGGGTCAGGGCCTGAGGTCATGGGGTCAGACTTGACTAAACACAAATAGTAACACTCATGCATCTGTGAGAGAGAGAGAGAAACATAAGAGATGCGTTTGCTGACATTAAACAGAAGAAAAATGAGTGCTGTAGCAGTAGTGAACCCCGAGAACACGCTGCATCAGACTCATGCACACATGATTTTCAGCACTAAATAGACCCATAACTGTAGTAAACACCTTTTTTTCTGATCTCTGTCTCTGCTTTTCCTCCATCTCTGCACAGATGTTGCAACGATGTTCAATGTCATGTTACTGTCACTTGTTTGGCACATTATTCTTTAATTGTCCCTTTGGTTTGTGGTCTTTGGGCCCCTGCTACCAAAACAATCATCTCTGGCCATTAATTTCTAAGATTACAAAATGAGTTGATGGCTCAGGTGAGGCTCCCTCGCATCCCCTGCTTGTCCTGTTCCCTGACTCAGGTTCTCATTTTGCCCAGGATAATAGGGAAAAGATGTTGCCTGTCGGCTGTAATGTATCAGCACATAGTACTAGAGTCGTCTGGAGGTACTCACAACTTCAGCCTGTGTGATAATCTGTGCTCCATTTCTGCCTGTCTTCCAGATGTGCTGTACGGGGCACACAAATCCGAGGTTGTTTTTTGCTGCCTTGACAAACGAGGCATTCAAGGTTGTGCGTGATACTTTGAGGGCCAAACGGTAGCGGTACAGTTGACGTTAACGTGGCAGCATGGACAGTGTCAGAAATCTTCCTCAAGTGTTTCCTTTTGGCAAAGAGAAGGCATTTCAGTTGTTTAACATTTATTTAACCTGGCGTCAACAAGCAAAACGTTTCCAATCACATCATTGGAATAATACCATCCACGTAAGATAGCAGATGAAATATGAATTTGCATAAATTTTGTTTTTAGGTGATTGTACATCTGGAGCTAGTGTTCAAGACGACCCATCCCCCCCAAATACCAACTGTGTTACATCACGATGCAGGGGTCTGAATTCTGTGTGTGTGTGTGTGTGTGTGTGTGTGTGTGTGTGTGTGTGTGTGTGTGTGTGTGTGTGTGTGTCTGTCTGTGTCTGTGTGTCTGTGTGTCTGTGTAGGAGAGAGAGTAAACCAAATTCCTGGAGTAAAACCATGGCCTGTAGGATGTTGAAGAGTCACAAGTGGGGAAAGAGGGCGTGTGCATTTGGGGAACAGAAAGCGTTGAATTAGTTAGATAATTTAGGAGAGACAGGCACAACTGAGTGTATTGTATTAAATGTGTGTGGGTGGGTGTGTGTGTGAGAGAGAGAGAGAGTGAGCACAGCTGTTTATCTCCATATATTATCTCCACATGCAGAACTGCTAATATATTCAAATGTTTGTTAACCCAGAAGACATTGATCTGATCGTCTCTCTGCACACAGAGTTTGACTTGACCAACAAAAGTAATTGTTTGACCTCTACAGGAAATGTCTGTGTCACTGTGTCATCGCTTAAGTCACAGTGTTTGCATAATTTGATTTAAAATAATAAGGAACACCTCTTTGTCCACGATCTCAAGTTTAAATCTGGCTGTCAAGCAAAGCAGCACTAAGAATGCTTGAAAGTTTGGCCTTGATTTTAAGTTGAATTTAGCTCTGCATTTGATACATTAAATCTTAACATCTTCATTTGTAATCTAAAATAGAGACACTGCAATATTACAGACAATGTTGAGTGGTTAATCTTTTACCATCAGTTTGGTGCCCCTCTCAGCGGTGGTGTATCTCAAGGCTCTGTCCCAGGTCCACTTCTGTTTTGTATCTACATGGTTCTGCTTGGCCAAGTTATACATAAACCTGACATTTCTTTGCTATGCCAATGACACAGCACTTTATGTATCTGTAAAACAAATAACAACCTTAATAGTCTAATAATGCCCTCCAGTTTAGTGAAGAAAAATCTGATCACCTGGTTCCCTCTGGTTAGCTTAGCGTCAGAAATGTAGGATCTATCTCTGTCACTAATCCAACTTTTGATTGTCAGTTTATTATTTCAGTCCTGGTTGGGTAACGCAAATGTTAGCCTCTTTGCACTGGCTTTCAGTTGATTTGAAGTGATTTTAAGGCTTTATTCAGGCCTTTTTAAACACTCCATGGTCTGGCTCCAGCATACATTTGTGAGTATGTACCTGCACTCATCGTCAGAACAAAACTCTGCTTGAAGAAAACACACTTAAAATCAAACTCATCTTGTTACCTCACTGACTTCCCTGTTATTCCCTACCAAAAACTACTATATTATAACTTTTCTGCCTGTCTGCATTCAGTGTTTTTTGTGCCACATAAAAGTGCTATACAAATAAAGTTTATTATAATTGTAACCTTAAACCATAATTATACAGATTAGCCTCTGAAGCTGTAACATTCCTTTGCTGAACTCCTGTCCACAAATTGTAGCTGTAGCAATTAAAAAGCTTGACCCAAATTGTCAGCATTATTTATAGATTGCACTACTTTTGTGTAGCCCTTACTGGGTCAGAATATGGGAAAACAGGCTGCCATCTTTGAATCATCTGGGACTTCCATATGAAATCCCTTTGAAAACTGGTAACTTCAGTTCCTACAACCCTTGGATTTTGGGACCTATCCCAACAAATCATATCTGTTCCTGAAACATACACTCACTCTGCTTCTCATTCTCCATTTTCTTAATCTCATCTTTTAACCATCAGTTGTTGGATGTGGGAATACCAGTGGAGCGTAGGTCGGCTGTAGCCAGGCCGAGGATCGATCTTTGTGCCACCCACACAACAACAGCATTGCCAGCAAATACGAGAGAGAGAGAAAGAGTAACAAACACTGGAAAGACACAGAGCTCGAGAGGCAGGCAGTGAGAAACTCTTCACGGCCAGACCTCGTTACTGCTGATCGACAAGTCCTTGAAAGCTAGTGTATAGTTATTGTTCTGGTTATAGCCTCACTGTCACAACTGTGCCGTTTCACAGGTTTTTCCATCGGCCGCCATCCTCACTCCTCCTGACCAGTTCACACATGTTCAGTTTGCATCTGCTCACTGCTGCACTCACAGCTGTGAACCAGCGTACATTCCCACACATCCCTCCACGCAGTGTTCACACACACCTTAAAAAGCACACTCAAGCGTTTGTTCCCAATGTCCCACTGGCCCTGCTGAGTTTCACTCAGCTCACACATCAGCATCTCGGATCAGTTTAGTTGCAGCCGTCCTTTTCTGGTTGTGGCAGTCGAGAAGATGGGATGGGAATTCTACAGATGCTTGAGTAAATTAACACACTGAGGGAGAGGTTTAGGTTGTGTGAGTGTGTGTGTGTCCCTCATGTTGTGGGGCAGAAATCTGGTTACACAATCTGGTTACACAGCCACCTTCCTTATGGGGACAGAGTAGTAGGTTGAAGACCGAGATTAAACTTAGGGTTAGGCAAGTAGTGGTTTTGGTTATGGTTAGGGTAACCATTTAATGTCCCCATAAATTATGTATACTGTGTGTGTGTGTGTGTGTGTGTGTGTGTGTGTGTGTGTGTGTGTGTGTGTGTGTGTGTGTGTGTGTGTGTGTGTGTGTGTATGTGTGTATGAAGTGAGGTTTGTGTGCATTAAAGTATGGGAAGGATATGTGTGGCGTCACTGCAGACAGGACTGCCCTCTAATTGATTCATTATGCTTAGAAAGTGGGAGAGAGAAATTTATATCTCTCTGTTGGCTCTTGCTCACACACACACACACACACACACACACACACACACACACGCACGCACGCACACACACAGCTATGTAAATCTTTGGCCTGGTGTCATCTGTGAGGCCTCTTTCACAGAGCACATTTGTCTCTCTGTGATGCCTCATATGTATACAGTTCAGTTTGATTAATCTGCTTGTTATTTTTACCATCAATCAAATAATTGTCGGATTGGCAGAAAATTGTGAAAAATGTCCATCACAAATTCCCAGAGTCCAAAGTGACATCTCCAAATGATCCTTGAACTGATGCAGGAGGCCGATATCAATGTCCGATTATGATATATCAGCCTTTTTTTTTTACATAAATACATAAAATAAACAATGAATCATGATACAGATCCTTAGATTTTTATTGGTGGTGTCAGTACTATTTGGCAGATGAGAGGCCTCACACCTAGTTTGGGATTTCTATGCAAAAATAATTAGCTATTGGCCAACATACACTAATGCTGATATATCTGCAATACGCTAATGTCAGTTAGCTTTACAGTCCAAAACCCAAATATGTTCAGTTTCCCATCACAGAAGGCGAAGAAAATCAGTGAATCTTGCCATTAGAGATGCTCAAACCAGCTTAGAAAATGGCTTGAAGGGCTTTTCTATTAACTGTTTCAATTCTACACACACCAACTCTGTCTTGAAAAGGAGCCTTTTAGAGAAGGTTAAAGAGAAGAAAGAACATTGCCACCACCTTTAATACTTCATATTCACTACCCTTGTCACCCCCCCTCTCTCCCTCTTTCTCTCTCTCTCTCTCTCTCTCTCTCTCTCTCTCTCTCTCTCTCTCTCTCTCAGTCTTATGTTCCAGCCAAGGGAGGAGAGATATCTGCCACACGCTGATAACAGGGGTGTGGACACACACGCACACACATTACATCACCAACATCAAGCTGTCCTATCACACACATGAAAAACACATAGAGGGAAAAACTGACAAGAATTTAATGGAGAAAAAAAACAAATTTATCTAATGATAGATTGAAATAACCAGAGAAGAAGAAAGCGCTGCATTCACCTTTAAAAACTCCTTCCCTCATCCGTGACACACACCAGCACATAACTGCTGAATATATCAGCATCGCCAGCAGCCCACACAGTTTAACTGACATTTAAATGCAAATAGGCAGAAACGTTCTATTCTGCAGCCACTTCGCTACATGTGTTGTAACACAAGGCTCAAACAAAGAAATGAAGTAGAAAAGAGGGAAAGAATTTTCAGAATTTGAGGGAGAAAGAAGACATGAAATACCACAACATGGAGGGTTGACGTGTGTTTAAGGAGATTAAGGAAGAATGGAGTGCAGAAAGACGGTGAGAGGCAGATGGGGAAAGTGTATGAGAGGGGTTTAAACCACCTGTTGTTCTGCTGTCTTTCGTTTGTCCCTCTCTCTCTTTCTGTCTGTTTTTGCATAGTTTCACTAACCTCCTCGTGACATGAAAATGAAACTGGATATGTTGAGACGCTGCTAATTCACAGGCATGAGGGGAAGATCCAGTTTTAATGTATGTTGATGTGACTCTGACATTGACATTAAATCTCATTTTGGATGGTTTGTTTGTGCTTTTCAGTCGTTTCTTTCTTCACAGTCCACCAGCTATTGTGGATCATGAAACAGGTCCAGGAAAATTCAATCAACTTCAGACAGTGGGTTCTCATGGAAACTAAAACCGAGCTCCCTCTCACAGAAAGGCCGCATCAGGGTGACATGTGCGAACACTTGTGTTGCCAAAGCACTGTTGGCATCAAGAGTCATACAATAATGAAAAAGTAGCTTCATTATGGTCCTATTTAGTCTTAAATATGGTTGTTTGAGGTTTAAACACAGCCGAGGCTGCTCACAGGAGAGTACAATGAACACAATGAGGAAAAAAAAGAGGGATTTTCTCTAAATTTGTCATCTTTACAAAAACGTTGATGCAGTATGTTGTGTAGATCCCTAGTAACACTCTCTCACTGATTCCACACACAGCCTGTTCAGAGTCACAGCTGACCTGAGAACGACCAGAGCCAAGAAATACCAGCAGCAACAAGACATATCTGATTGAATTTCATGCAGCTTGCAGAACAGTAATAATATTAAGTTGTTTTTGGATGTATGTTAACGTTTTGCGGAGCAAAGCATTTGGTTAATGTAGCCAGTGGGCTGAAAGAGTAACGTCCGTGCACATGTACAGTACGTTTTCACACATTTCATTGCTGAAACACTCTTTTATCAAAGGGTTCTCCAGAGGATAGATGTTTTCCACCATATTTCACTTCTTTGGTTTGAGATCTGTGACACAGGAAGTGGGTGTTTGGATCACTAAATCAAAATGTATGGCTTTTTTGGATTTTGTACTTGTTTTCCTGCAGTGTTAACGTACAAGAGTTCAAACTTTAAACCCTCAAGGGACAGATAAACATTTTAATATGCACAGTATGAATAGTGCAATGTCTGTTGTGAAATAACAAAAATGTGTTTAGTTAAATACTATTTTTGGCATCACCGAGGCTCATTGTTTTTGTATCACACATGTTGGGTCAGTTGGGAGAAAAGCACCTGTCTGCTTTAAAATATAGACTTCTTCACAGCATGATGTGACACACTGGAGGTTTGTGGGAAGGCAGAGTGAAATCCTGTCAGCATGAAAGCTATTGTTCTGTGCTAATATTTATGTAATAAGTCAAGCTGAGTGCCTTAAGAATCCATCGTGAGCTCATCTGTGCTCATGTGACAGTTCAGCCTCAAGCTATGACGCCCTGTACAACATGTTTGCACTCCAGAGTTTTGCAGCGATCGGCTGCTTCAGACCCGCAGCTTTTCAGTCAGCTGGAGAGTTGAGCTGCAGGCATTGTGAACACGTGGGAAATGACAACAAACATCAACATCTATGTCTGATTCATGAGAATATTTAGCTCAGTATTGCAAAAGTTTGAATAATTGTACAGCTCATTTGTAAGTTTTCCCTCAGCATTACAGTGCAGTTGCTGGCTGATGAAGTGCTGTTTGCTTTCTTGATAGCTGTATTCATGAATCCAAGGAAGTGAATGCATATTTTTCTGGACCTACACTAGGCACATAATCTCTTTTCCTTCTATCACTGATGCCTCTCTCTTTAAAGTTGGAAGGGAAAGAGAAATGTTGCCTCTGTCTATTTTAAGAGAACTGCCCTCTAAAAACTGAAAAATGTTTGGGAGTAGCATCCCTGCAGCTCATCCTTTCTGAGGGTTGTGGCAGTGAAATAAAGGAATTACGTTGATTAAGCCTTCAGAAGCTTAATCAATGGCATAAAGCAGACAGTTTGCAACAGAACACAAAGACGGCGAAGAACAAAGACAAGCAATGTGCGAGTTAACTTGAGTTCTTTGTGCTGTATTTCAGTTCATCATGAAGACGCCACGTTCATTAGTGCTGGTGAATGAACCAGGATATGAAGATTTGACTCGGGGGCATTGTGACAGCACAGCATGTCGAGTCATAGCGACAAGTTCAGCTACAGTATGCAGACTTTTACGGCACACCATCCCTTTCTTGATAAATATGTAGCTGGAGCCAGCAGCCAGTTAGCTTAGCTTAGCATAAGGAAAGCAAAAGAAGACAAGATAGGAAGATGTTGCTTTCGGGCCAAGCTAGCTGTTTCCACATGTTTTCAGTCATGCTAATGGGCTGCTTGTTCCAGCTTCATATTTCGCTAACCATGCAGACATGAAAGTGGTATCAATCTTCATGTTGAACTCTCAGCAAGAAAGCAAATAAGATTTATTAAAATGGGGATATATCCCATGAAAATGCCAAACTACTCTTTTAATCCACTAAATTTATTTGAAATAATCTTGGACCTGTGGCATCCATCAACCCAGGCTTCTGGCGAGTAGAGTACAGTGTGACAGTATGCTCCATGACAAATATCAGTTTTCCAATCTGATCATGTTGCTGCTTGGCTCCTGCTCCTTACTTTGTCCCCCCATCTTTTTTTTTTTTTCCAGGAGGCTCATTCGCTGTTGTTTTTACACTCCTCTCTCTCTTTCACTCGCTCCTGATTTATGATCTCAGGAAAACACTTAAACAGCAGGTAGCACGCACACACACACATACACACTCTGCAGCAGAGCAGGGGACACTGTAAACAGATCTCAGCAGGTCCTGTCCTGGTACAGCAGAGCTGGACACACAAACACACTCAGCAAGCCTTCGTATCACAGTGCTGTTACGCAATACGCCACAACACCAGTGGGGAAAACTGTTGGTTATTGAGCCCTCTGGCCAGTCCTCGTGTTCTCATATTCTCTGCGCTCTCTCCGGTGCTGCTTTTCTCCCTGTCCTCCTCATGCTGTGCATCATCTCCCCCTCTGTCTAACCTATTTCTCTTTATCTTCCTGAGTTTCGTCTCTCTTCTGTTGCTCACCTCTGCCACTTTTTCCCCCTATTCCCTCTCCTTCATTTTTATTTTTACAAGGTCCAAAATCCCTCTCTGCTTTTCTCCAGCTGCCTGTCATTTTCCTTCCCACTGATCTCTCTCTTTCTCGCCCACGTGGAACTGGCCAGATCGGCTCTTTTTCCTCTCTGATTGAGCAACACTTGAAGCAGCTGCATGTGGGGAAGACACACATGCACATATGCACACTAACAGTTTGAGGGTAGAGCTGTCATTGCCAGAATGCCTGACACACAGAAATCTTCTTAATTTGGTTAAAAAAAAAAAAACTTTAAATCATCCTCATATGGGCTTTGGTGATACTTCTGTAAAGCAATGAAGTCTGTGCATCATGCTGTCACGCAAACACAGAGCAATGTCAGCACACACAAAACTCTTCACACTAAAATCTCTCTAAAATCTAGAGATAAGGTGTGTATGCGGTCTATGTGTCTGTGTGATTTTGAAGACTCAAAAAAGCCACACTTCTTCTCTCTGACAGATGGAACTGGTTCCACTGGTTCCACTGCTGTTCTCATGGCAGCTGGTTATCAGCCCTGACATAACCAAAAGTCCTATGTGCCACTGTTGTTTGTACTTCACCGGCATAATGCAAATCCACTCCGTTCTCACGTATGTGTTATCTCAGGAACGCCTTGAGGGAATTTCATCAAATGCGACATGTGAACGTTGATTGGACTCAAGGATGAACTGATTAGATTTTGTTGTTCAAAGGTCACTGTGATTTCACAAAACATGTTTTTGACCATAACTCAAGAATTTCTATGTTCATTTTGACAAAATTTCACACAAATGTCTCATAACATTAAATGATGAAATTATGGCCATTATTCAACACCATAACTCGGGACCAGAAGGGGAGATTGTGACCGATACTGAATTGGTGACACTAATCACTAGATCTTCTGTGCTGCTGGGTTGAAGATGTGTTTGAAGCTCCCTTGTTTCACAATTTGTGCCTGTCTTTGCAGCAACATCCATATTTGAAGCATTGCAGTCCTCATTGGTTTTGCTAATATTGAACTTCAGGTGATTGGCGGTGCACCACGTGATGAAGCTCTCTGTTAGTCCTCTGTACTGCTTTGGAAAAAGAGTCTCAAAGTGAAGACAGCATGTTTCTCACTAGAAATTATTCACTGGAATCATACATGTATTATTATTATTATTACATGAGTATGGACAGACACGGATGTAAACTGCAGTTGACTGGTTGGTGGAGGTGTACAACCACAAGGTTGTGTTTTTGTTTGATGTGCACATTTTGACTCATCAGGCACTAATTACACTGTCAAAGTAGGAAGCAAACCATTGCTCATATCAGACTGTTGACTGTTCATTAAGCCCCACCTCCCGTAGTTACTGTTACTGTTGCTGTCAACATGAAGGATGGCGGGCGTGAGCAAAATTCTTTGTATTTTTGAAGCAATTGGTTTTTCATTTCACACAGTGGGAAACAAAAGCAAGCTGTCGCAAACTGGTTTTGTCAGGTGAAGTCAGCTAGCATAAGCTAACACTTGCACTAAAATGCTGTGAGTTGATTAAAAGCTTGAATTGAACTGATAGTGTTTCTTGTTGAATTGTTTTGAAATTAAAAGTCTAAGATATGCACTTGATGGCTCCATACATGAAATGAATTGAATTACAGATTGAGACTAAAGGTGCATGTCTCTGGCAAAAGTCATCCTGGTGGAGCAGCAGCTTTGCGCTAGTTAGAGTAGCTCGCGTATGAAAGGCAGTATGTTTGTAAAACTGTAATTACAACGTTATTGAATGTAACACAACACTTGGATCATTTGGATGCTTTGTATACACATGGACAAGTACTTCGTACACAAGTGAAACAAGTATAAATGGTCAGTTATTACAGGAGTAGACTTGAATGTATCTTTCAATGTGAGTGACTCTTTATTGCAGCAGAAGTCAGTATTTTCAGCTGTTTTGACTCTGGGCTTTATGGTAATTTCTGCATAGCACACCCAGCTGGAATACAGGCTGTCGACTCCAGTAAACTATTTCCAAGTTGAAAAATAACATTGAAACTGGGATACTGTTTTTGGGTCATGGAAGAGCTCTGGTCGGGTTATGGAAAGTCATAAAAAGTTACATCAGGGCCATGGAATAAAAACTGATGAATGCGCTTATAGTTAAACAGGAGATTGGATTTTCCTTCACAATGCTTCCTTGTTGCCATCCATTGATTGACTCACTTTTCAATTCACTCAGTACATGTGTGCACTTTCCTTACTTTACCTAGTACTTGCATTCAGTAGATGCACATGTAATTGTGGTGTTTTTGATCGATAATTTGGTAATCTATCCGCAGTGGTGAGTGTGTTTGCAGTGCACACACGTTAAGCTGAAAATAGTTCCTTAGATCTTATTTGCTGGCACTCTTAGTCGTGCTTCAGACCTTGCCACATCTTAACAAACCATACTCAGCAGGAAAACCTGGATACTTCTGACTTCAGGCTCAAAGGAAACTTGAGCTCCTGATTTATCAGAATGGGGATATTAAGTTAACGATAATCCCCTATGAGCATGCAAGTGAAAGCATTGTTGACAAAAATTCTTACACGCATGCATACACACACACTGGATGTTAAAACACTTATAAAAGCACACAAAACACTTCATTGTGTCGTGAGCCAGCGGTGAGCCAATGATCCTTGGCTGTGAAAGGGTTAACAGCGGTCATGATCCATCCATCGCAGCAGGCCACCGCTCAATTATTCAACAAGCTGCGATCTAGTTTCATCAACTGCCAACATCACTGCCAGCGTTCGCATGCAGAGGGAAATATACACATGTGCGTGTGTGCACATGGACACGCATATTAAACATGTAAGCTGGTATGCCCTTATATACCAAAAAACATCAGACTGGTCTCATTAAAGCTTATACATACAGTCACAAACACAAGTAGACATGCCACTAGTGCTAAATTATAATAAAATACCTGCCTGATGACAGTTTTGCAGTCTCACTTCACTAAATGCAAATCTTTAAAATTAAATGTAAACAGGATTATGATCTTACTTCTTTCTGATCTTACTTATAATACAAGGACTAACTAGCTTTAGACTCCAATACAAGAACAATGCTGTTTATTTTCTTCCCTGTTTTCCACATGGATCATCAACTAGTGAGGATGCTGACTTTCCTGAAACATGCAGCTTTATAGTCGGTCTTTCAACTTTCTGCTATTATATTGTTATAGACATGTAGCCACAAAATGATGTTCAAGACCTCTAGTACAAGATCCTCATTGCGGAACAGGTCAGTGTTTCATCCAATTCATGAAACTAACATTAGTTTAGTTAGCCAGCTAGGTACAGCTGATAAAATGTCGTCGGCGAGAAAAGCCTGCCCGTTGTACCTCTGTCTGAAATCAAGAACCCATTGTTTGAACACAGTTACGTTACCAAGAATTTTGAGGGGTAAATCTGCCTCCATTATCATTAACTCTCTGTGTTCCATGTGAAAACTGAAAGCTGTGAGAGGAATGACAACAGGGGACGGGGGTGGCGTTTAGTGAATGTGTGGATTCATGTGGCAATAACTCAAATTTCTAATATCAAAATTACTAAACCACAGAGTCAAACACAAGTCCTGTGTGTACACAGTTCTCTCCCCCACATGTACTCACAGAGACTGACAAACAAAGGCCGATTGTGACAGGAAACTAAAGGAATTCATGGGATGGGACTGGTCCCTGTGACAGCACATCCTGTCAGTGTGCTACAGTCAGGACACTGAGGTCAGGACGCGTGTTGGTCCATCAGACCCCATAATGTTCTGCTGTGGGCGTGAAATATTCCATATTGTTCTCCTTATAGAAACACACCCTGATTTAGTGCAGAATTTTCCATGTTTTGAGCAGTCACATTCACGCACCTGGAACAAAACATGAATACTGTGTTTTCCCAGGAGTTCCAACTGCTCCTCCTCCCACTGGAAGCTTTGGAAAAGAAAAGTCTGATGCTGATAACTGACAGCGTCAATAAAAACTAGTTTGCTGACGAAGGGGGAAAATGTTACATCTCATTTCTCTCTCTCATCAAAATATTTTTCACAAAAACCATGAAGTTTTCAGCACCCGCAGTTCAAACAAACACGGTGACCGCATTTCACTTGATGGCCTCTCGGTTTGAAGAGGTTGTTTGGTAACTCCAAACCTCTCGGCCTGACATCTTTTCAGCCAGGAGTCTCCGTCCTCTACACTTTCACATGCAAGTCAGACATCTGCATCCATCCAGACGGGCACACGGTCGCGTTGCCACCCTCCATCGCTGACACTCAGCCTGCCCACAATTAAACTCATGCAGTGGCAAAAGTGTCCAAAATGCACACTAGCGTCAAAGGTTCAGACTTTAAGAGATGGCACAGGCCCCAGGGGGTGATTAGTGGGGTGCGGACAGGCATCGAGAGGCAGTCAGAGGTTAGATTGGCAGACACTTGCGTCTCCCCCACATAATGACTCCCAGCTGTGCTACTCTCACTGTTTATGTTAGAGGAGCTCCACTGCAAACTCTTTTCCTCCCTGTTGTCGCTAACTGGAAACTTCTGTTATCCTTGTTTTTCTGTACCACGCTCTCTATCTGTTTATCTGCATCTTGTGTTTCTCTTACTGTTTCTTTTCTTGAACTCTCCTTCTCAATCCTGTCACTGCATCTAATTTTCTAGTCCTCCCACGCGCTCGCTCCTTCCTCGCTCGGTCCCTTTCTCCTCTCTCTCTCTCTCTTTCTGCCATTATTTCTCCTTCCGCCCAGATCCCATGATGCTAATACATCTGATTGGAGATATATTTTTCCTCCCCCTTGTAAGATCTACGCCTGCTGCCCAACCCATGCACTTCCCCTCCAGCTAGAAAAAGCAGAATCAGGAGGGATTCATCAGAGTTGTTGTTACTCTCTCTCTCTCCGTCCTTGACAAGGCAAGTTGCCCAGATCACTGCTACCCTGAAGAATTCAGCGCCTGAAATGAAATTATACATTGCCATCTGTGTTATTTTTTACAGTCATGGAGTAGAATCGGAGGCACTTTTATGGTGATCGAGGCTCAGCAATGATCTCTAAGCTGCATCTGCAATAATAAGTAACAAAAACAGTCTTCTGTCTTTCAGAATAACTCATAAACCATCTCCTCCTCTCTACACACTACATTACCTTTATCTCTCTTTCCCTCTCTTTCACCCTGCCCACACGCTCCATAAGTATTTTTAGCAGGCTCAAGCTGGACCATGATGGTAGCTGCACATATGCAGGGGAAACAATAGAGTTCTCATGTTGCGTAATATGATTGCAGATCTGTCCTATGCACCCAGCATGTGTACTGTATGTAGACTCATATTTCACCCAACACCCACTCTACCTGTCTGTTACCTTACAGCTTATATCAGCTGAGGTTACAGAGCTGGCCAGCATGCTATCATCCCTCTCGCTGCACATTTTTTCCCAGTGTGTAGGCAGTAAATCAGTGTGATCACACTGTGGAGCTCAAGGCACAATTATACAGGTTCTATAAATGTCTTCATCCAGGCTGGTAGAAGTGTCAGTAATGTGCTGCAAATGGACAGCTTTAGTCCAGGGTGAAAAACACTCTATAATAAAATGTGACATCTGTGAGTGAATGGCAGCACAAAATGAAAACATATAAAGCAGAATACATCTGTTACCAACAAAGAATGATTGACAAGTTGTTTCACAATATGATACGCTGAATGTGATTTGGTCAAATTGCATCCTCTTATAATACAGTAATCACCGGTGCCTTCAAGTGACAACATTTTTGTATGAAACCTCGAGGACTGAAAGTTTGTTTATCTGCTAAATGACCAAAGTGAATCAGACTCTATGTGTTTTAATCACCTGCTGTGTTCACGTGCTCTGCAGACAGCAGAATGCCTCTCTGACTCACCCAATCTCACTACATATGCTGCAACATTTAAACCTCTTTTATAGGCTTTTAAGCCATCTAAATACCAATGTTTGGGGGTATTTTCTAACTACTTCCAAGCTGAGAATGATCCCATCGCTCCACAGAGCTCTCTCTACTCCAATTCTGAGCCACAGCTGTCTAACTTTAGATGATGATTCCCAAAATAAAAGATGTTATCACTTTTGAAATGGTAAACTGTATAATATTATTATTCAAGTTGAAACAGGTATACAATGATTTGTGTGTTGACAGTACTGCATGTAAAGCAGTTTGTCAGTGAAAAATTACCAAATGCATTATTACCAGAATAATCATGTACAGCATTACAGCCTGTGCTTGACACCCTAATGCACAACCAAAATCAGTTTTATTTCAAAGTTGATTGAGAGGAACAAGCAAGAGGATTAGGATGTCCACATGGCATAATCACACACTTTTCTCATTGTGTTCCAGGAGGCTCTTGCCCAGGCTGAAGCCCACACCCAGGCCCAATCCCACTCACGGCCCCCAGTCGACCCGTCCGAGCTCGTTCCACGTCTGTGCCACCTGGCGCGGTCTGAGATAGGCTACGGCTTCAACCTCCACAGCGATCGATCCCGGCCTGGACAGTACATCCGCTCCCTAGACCCAGGATCACCTGCAGACCACGCCGGGCTCCGTCCACAAGACAGGCTGATTGAGGTAGGACAGAGGAGCATGCATGGAGTGTCTGGGTAATATAAGAGCAGGAGCACCTGACAGGACCGTGCAATCCAGTGCATTAGTCCTGCAGTAAATCCTACCTCTGGCTCAGTTTTTGTTTACGCTGTCACATTCAACTTTTATATTGGACTGCATTGTATTGTCATTGTTGATTCCTGTTATTTGGTCCACTCTGTGTATGAGTGTGGGATGTAAACAGACACAAATACATTATTCAGATATGAACAGATTTTGCCTTTTTAAAATTTAGGGGCCATCTCAAAAGTGCATACACACTTTAAAACATCTTGACCTCCTTCCATTGTTACATAACCTTTGAAATAAAAAGCATGCAATATGCACAACTTTAATTTAGATTCAGTACAAACATATTTTTCGTTTTTATATGGGTTTCAAATGCAAATCGTGTTTTATTATTTGATGGATTTAGGTGGTTTAAATATTACTTCATGGGCAGCTATACATACTCATGACAATAGAAGACAATTTAAAACAGAAAGTGAAGCAATTCAGATGATTCCTAACAACTTCAGATGCAGGTCTGAGTACAAATGCAAACATTTGCAGTATGTGTCTGTGGTGGATGGTGGAGCAGTGAGGAGTGTTTTATGTGTGTGCTTCTTAAGAAGTTCATGGTGGAGCCTCCACAGCAGCGGTGATAAGCTGGAGGGACATTGGGTGGTGGGATGTCAAGCACAGAACAATGAGTGAGTATTCTGTGAGTGTTTTGATGCACACATGCACTGGGTTGACGTAGCAGAGCTGGGCAGAGTGATGAGGGGATGAAAAGTGTACACAGGCTAATGACGTGACAAATGCTAAATGATTCTAACTTAGTCTGGTACATGTCAGAGTATACCATGATTGACTGGGTGTGAGAAAACCGCTCCAGAGGCCTCCTGCAAGTCTTCATCTTGCCACTTTGGAGGAGCATGTTTTTCTGTATCTTTGTAGGTGTGTTCGTTGCTGTGTGCCTACACTCACTGATTTTGCATGTGCCCACATTTCCACGCAACCATTCAATCTATTACTTCCAGATAACTCTATATGTACACTTAGATGTCCTTCTTTTGGGTATTTACCCAAGGACACACCAAGACACAGCACTGCCTCCCCTTTTACAGGGGAAAGTAGCTATGGGCTGTAAGTATGTAAGATTTTTAAAATTTTTACAGCAGTCCAAAAATGTATTAATTAGAATTTGTTGTTCTTTAAAAACAGAGCTGCAGGACAGTCTAAATGTCTCCATTTCAGGCATTCTCCCACACCTGATTGAATACAGATGTGACCTCATCTACGTACGCTGTCACAGCTGTGATTAAAATGGCAGGACTCACACTCGTGTCTACACTGTCAGGCCTCCGTTTCTAACAATAACACGACCTGAAGCCTGGACTCAATCTCCACCGTGTGTCAGACTGGAGAGAGCGAAGAGGCCAGTCATAGGGGAGAGGAGAGGCCGCTATAAATCAGTCTGATCGCAAGGGCTGACGGGGGAGAGACATGGGGAAGGAGGGAAGCAGGAGTGTGTGTTTATGTATGTCTCTTCTTATAAAAAAGAAGAGAGAAATAGAGGCAGAGAGGGTGTGTGTTGGCTAAGAGAGAAAATGAGCAGCAGAGAGCGAAGATGCAAGGACTGAAATGAAGAGACCATTTAAGTGGCGGTTACATAAAAGTTAAAAGTCATTCATTGAAATCTCCAGAAGGGTGAGGAAGTGGGTGACAAAGAGCGTGAGGACTTAGTCAACTTTCCCTTGGTTAAAAACCAAAATACATGATGGCAGTAACCTCATTTTCATTATAAGCAGTTTTTTATCTGAGTGTACACACACAGCATTCACCCTTCATTCCCATGACCTTTGCCCTCACTGGCTGTACATCAGGGTCGAGACCAGGCTGCAGAGCAGGCCCAACAGGATTCCAATAGGGTCTGATAGTGAGGTTAAACAGAGTTCATTCAGGGCCCTCCGAATTATAAAGAAAGTATTTGTGGTTTACGTTTTAGACAATTTTCCCATCAGGCTTTTGGATTCATTTCTTAACTTTCAGGCAGCTAGCGGTTCCATTTAAGAGCAGCTCAGGACAAAATATCCTAAAATCAGCTTGCAGAGACTTGCGTGGCACAACTGCAAGATAACACATCGTTTCATATTTTTTGTCCCAAAATGAGTTGAGTGTCCAACACAGGACTTGTTTTGACTCTGGTGTTTTTAGTAAGGACTCTCCAATTATCAACTGGCCTGTTAAAATATGGTATAGGCTACTCAAACCTTAAACTGAAAGCATTAACACAGTAGTTTGACATTTCTTGAAATAAGAATGTGTGCTTTCTTACCTCCTAGCTTAGCTTAGCATAAAAAACGGGAAAATAGCTACTCTATTCAGAGGTAAAAAAAAAAAAAAATCACTAATTAGCATGTATCTCATTTGTTTAATGAAGAGGGAAAAATAAATAACAATTAGTTTTAATGGGGTTTATGTGTTAAGAAGTGTGTCTACTTCTTGACTGCAAGCAGACACCTCCAGGAGCCAGGCAAGCTAAGCTAAGCCGAGCTGCTACATATTTATCATACAGATACAGTTTCTATAGACAAATTTCAAAGGTGAAATGTTCATCTTATCTGCAGTAACACCAACATTTTTAGCTCATCACAACTTCCACATCAGTGGAAATGTGTGAACCCCCTGAATGGAAGTCAATTTCTGCCTGTCAGGTTGGAAATCTTTCATTCTTGCATTCTTCTCTTCCATTAATGGACCAAAACATGGATAACCATTGGTATGGTTCTATAACTGTGATAATGACCACCAAGCAAAACTGCAGTTGTTTGCAGGCTTGGCATGCTCCACTGGGGCATTAGTTGGTGGGTTAGAGTGTGTGGGAACATCCTCCAGCAGTTCACCATGACAGTAACAGTAAACCACCTCCCAGCATCTCTCCATGGAGACATAAATTGAGGATTGCATTTACATACACACACACAAATGACATAGGAAGGTACTCAAGACAGTAGCGGGCCAAACTCAATTCAGTGAAGGAGTTTTATTTGCACCATGTACATGTGAATACATTGGCAAACATCTTAATAAATATTATATAGAAATAAAATAAGATGGCTCATAATATTTGCTGAGCTTAGAGCTGAAATGTAGTTTATTACTATTTATGTATCATTCCTTGTAAGCATTCATGCATTTGCCTTTTTGTCCTTTGTGAAAAGAAAATGTATGTTTGCTGCTTGCATAAAGCTTTGCACTGTTTTTGTATTGCAGTTAATTTTAATTTCCTCTGGGAGGCTGTAAGGTAAACTTTATGAGACTCTGAGTGTTCTGATAAATATGTGATTTCACGCCAGCTTTTCGAACTTTATCTCAGTGTTTTAGTTTTGTTTGGAGTGAAAAATCTGCGCCCCTGTTGATTTAGTTGGCTGCTGCTTGTGTGTGTGTGTGTGTGTGTGTGTGTGTGTGTGTGTGTGTGTGTGTGTGTGTCTGTGTCTGTGTCTGTGTGTACATGCTAATAATTGCAACCGTCTCTGACCATGCGTCAAGACGAAGCTCGTGTTATCTGTCAGCAGCTTGTTAGAGAGGTGAACAGCCATGACAGGTCTCTCTCTCCCACGTTGTCTCTCGCTGTCTTTTTCTCTCACCACGCCCCATTACACTGGAGGTGTATCAGCAGCGAGCATTGTGAAGGCTATGGTGAGAGCTCGGCTTTCTGCCGATGTTTTGGCAGACACTGGTGAACGCCTCATCAGTCTCTCTGCACTGCCTGTGCTCAACAGTGCGTACTCTGGACCTCTCACAAACTTGCTGGTGACATCAAAGAATATAGGAAAGTGCATCACACACTTTTCCAATTGTTTGGTCCAGACTCAAATACCAAGACAGCTATTGTTTGGATTGTCATGATCGCCAGAGGATGAACCCTAAAGACTTGGCTGATCCTCTTTACTTTACCATGCATCACCATCATGTCACATTTTTTCACTTATCCAGTAAAACATGTGAGTATCCGATTGATGAATTACCACAAAACTTTGTACAAACGATCCTAATGGTTTTATCGAACCCCTGACTTTTTCTCTAGTGCTGCCATGATGGTCACATTTGGGGTTTAAAGTGAAGTGTCCCAACAGCTAATGGATGAATTGCCATAAAATCTGATCCACACATTCATGTCACCCTCATGATGAAACGTAGTCGCTTGTGATCCCGGAACTTTTCTGTTTGCACCATCGCCTCTAATTACTGATCATACATCTATTCTGTGTCATGAAAGTGCCTAAAATTGCATTGTGCAACAGAAATGAAAGTGATACGGTTGGGAAATGAATGATATGCGTGAAGAAATAACTGCATGTGCAACAATGTCTATTGCACTCATCTGTGCGGCTGATCTGCTGTTAACAAGGTGTATTGTATACACCTGAGGAGACGAATAATTAAGAATTTGTCATAGACAAGATTTCATAAAGTTTATAAAGCTTTGCCTTAGTTAACAACTTGCAAAACTTTGTAATTTTAAGGCAGTTTGGGCCTGATTTGCTGCCACCTCAAATTTCTCAGGAAAGAGATCCTAGCTCAATGAGGAGAGCGAGAACACGTTAAAAACACCAGGTGTAAATACAAAGGCAGGATCAGCTCATTTGTTATCCAGGTAACTTATTCAGATAGATATTTCATTGAATATGGTGTAAATGTAGTGTGGGCCTAATTCTACTTGTGGCCAGGCAGGGATCAGGGACAATGGTGTGTTTTGCTGAGACATCACCATGACTCTTTTCTAATCTTGATTTAGCAAACGTGCTACTCACTCTTTCCCCTGGAAGAACATGCCAGCTGCTCTGGGACCATTCAATTTCCACTAATTCATCCACCAAAAATTAACGAATTCATTTGAGATGACAGATATAACAAGTATCTATAACAGCTTAACACTGTCCTGAAGTCTTTTACATTTGTTTTGATGAATCCAAGGTTAGTCTTCAGCTTACACACACACACACACACACACACACACACACACACACACACACACACACATACACACGTTGTGTTTATATCACTTGTGGGGACATTACATAGACTTACATTCATATCCTGGAGCCTTACCCTAACCCTAACTAAACCTAACCATAACCACTATCTGCCTATTCCTAACCCTGTACCTAGTCTAACCTTACCTAACCCGTAACCTTATCCTCAGTCTGCACCATAAAATTTAATGATTTACATTAAGGGGACATGCATTTTGTCCCCATAAGGGGGGTCAGTCCCCACAATGTGACTGTGTAAACAGATTTTTGTCCCCACAACGTGATAAATACCTGGTCTCACACACACACACACACACACACACGCCACTTCACAAATTTGCCCGTGGACTTCAGGTGGCTGGACCTCCCTTGACTTTCATGAGACATGCACTTAAACAGGCAGACACACACACACACACACACACACACACACACACTAGTATCAAGAGGTTCCCCTGAGGAATTGTCCCATGAGAAATAAGCTTCTGTCCTGTTCCTACAGCATGTATTAATTAGCCCAGCTCAGAGAGCGGTGCGTTGTCTTGTGTGGGGTTGGACTGTTGATGAAGGGCTGTGAAACATGACACAACACCTGTTGTTTGGCCGAATACAAAGATGCTTGTTCTCTCTGTATCAAACTGTCTGTCTGTGTCCCCGGCTGACTGATGTCTGTTTTCATGTCTGCCTGCCTGTCTGTCTTGTCTGGCATGGGCCCTGGGAAGAAAGTACATATTCGAGAGGAGCTGTTCACATTTTCCATCTGTCAATTCTTCCAACTCATTTGATGTTGTCTTCCTTGTACTTTGTTGCTGCTGATCCTGTTTTCTCATCATTTCATCTCTGATAGGCCCATTAAGTCTGTCTCCTTACACCTATTTGCCTACAGTCCTACTCTCTACATTTATTTTTTGCACTTTGCTTTAGCTTCCTCTGCATCTACATCCCATCTTGTCATAAGCAGTGAATTTTAAACAAATCCCCCTTCAGGATTCAGACACCTGAAACCAGCACAATAGCCAGAGCCCAGGAGAGCCATCAATAATTGATTGTGTACCAACACTAACTTAGCTTGGTGCAACGCTACCTGCCTCAGAGAAGCCAAGGTCTAGACAAAGCTGTTTGAATGCAGGTCTCCACATGCATGCAACATCTAGATAAGAGCAATAGCAGGCTATTGTGTTTTGCTAGCTAGGTGTAGAGGCAAGAGCAATATTGTCACATGGATGGTCAGTCACATGCATACATTAAGTCCCTCAGCTGTTTCAATTCAATTCAATATCCCTTTATTCGTCCCGCAAGGGGAAATTCCAATCAGGTTGTTTCAGGTTGTTATAGCCCCTTTAGAAAGTATTTAGGAATCTTCTTTTAATATGGTACATCAAAACTGCTATAGGCGTATGTACAGCATTGAAGAATGAAGAATTCATCAATAATGACATGAGTTTGAGTGTAGAGTGGAACAGGGCTCTGAGAGACATCTGAACAGTGTGTGAATTTGTATGTTGTTCCACAGCTCCACCTGCTGGATGAGTGAGGTAGCACAGGCTCTCAAGAAAGTAAATGTTAAGTTGAACGTCAGCAATGAGTGATGGGAAGTAGGTTCATTCAGGTGCTGAAGCTCTACCAATTCACTGACACGGAGTGAGTTTTTAAAAATCTGGTGGTATTCAGTCTTTTTGGTGTGACGTTAAATATGAAGTATACTGAGTCTTAGCATTGATATTTCACTCTCTGTATTTTGGAGACATGCCTAAAGTTTCATGAAACAGGATATCTAGCTCTTTTATGGCTGCAAAAAAGAGAAATCCCCCCTAATGTGGACTTCACAGATGCCTTGAACTATCTACGCTGTATGGAAAAGATGACTTTTTAAAATGACTGTCAAAATGGGATTGTTCTTACAGGAAAACACTGATCAGTGCTTTTTTGTTTACATCTCTTTTTTTGTTTTCAATCAGAACGACAGTGCCTAAATCCCCGTGTAATTAAATTTCCCTGTGAACTTTCATACATATTTAAACTATTATGAAAGTCATATGAAACAAATTGTTTTCTAACCAGATACTATGTTTACAAGCCGTTGTTCTGAGCATGCAAGTCAGTGAAATAATTAGTCAGTTCAAACTACCTAGCTTTTCAGTGAGTTGTTGTTAGCAGTCTTTGCTAAGATCTGTTAGCGTCCACTATGGCTGCGAGAGGACATATAAAAGCCAGTGTGTAGTGTGCTGTCAAAAAACCACCCTCCTTTCTTGCTCACAAAAGCCTTCTTTTTCTGTCTGTTCTGCAGGTAAATGGTGTGAACATCGAGGGCATGCGGCATGCAGAGGTGGTGGCCTTCATTAAGAAAGGGGGAGATGAGACCTGGCTTTTGGTGGTGGACCCGGACACAGACGAGCACTTCAAGAGGAGGGGGGTTGTCCCCACAGTCAGCCATCTCAGAGGTAGGACACTAACAAAAGGTTATGTGTTGCATATAAATTTGAACTTTTAATAGGTTCTTGTCTTGTCTATTAGAAAGTGATGGCAGGGATTTTGCTGCAAAGAATGAGGTTCTTAACAAAGGCACAGGTGGTGGTTGAGGGTTGCAGGCTTGATGCAGGTGGAGGCAAGAGACACTGGAGAACATACACTGGATAATAACTAACACTGGTAACTGGCCAACAACACCACTAAGCAGCGGAAACAATCTGGCGACGAGTCCTCCACAGTCCACAGTCTTTATGCTGTGCTGATTGTGACGAGTCGCAGCTGAGTAGGAGCCAGCTCCCAGCCACCTGGAGAACCTCACCCCGCCTCTGCCAAAAAAGGAAACACAGCAAACAAAGCCCCACACCTCTCCACAGCACATAATGAAAGCCCAAGTTTTCCAAACTACCACAGTTTCTAAGCAGTTGTTGATTTCCAAATGAATTTCTTACATTTTTCTCAAAATTCATTATTCACAGCAGACCTGCTGTGCACTGACTAATTAGAGGCTATACAAACAATTCATTGGAAGTAAACCATTTAAACACTCATAGTTCTTCCTGGGAAACTTGCACAATAAAGGTTTGTTTAGCCTCACGGGGTGAAGCCAGAGGAAAGAATGACTCTCGACTGATTTCTCAATTGATGAGGATCAGTGAAGTTAGAACAAATTACAACCAGAGGTGGAAGAAGGACTCAGATCTCAAGTTAAAGTAGTAATATGACTGTAAAGAAATACTCTGTTACAAGTGAAAGTCATGCATTTAAAAGCAATAAGCACCAAAATATACTTAAAGTACCAAAAGTAAAAGTACTCTATATGCAGAATGCCACATTTCAGGATAATGTATATGTTATATTACTGGATTATCATTATTGATGCAGTAATGCCTACATCACTGTTGAAGCTGGTCAAGGTGGTTTGACTACTTCATGTAGTTTATCTGATGGGTGCACTATAGTTTGTCTGTTTGTGCTGGCATCAAATTCAGAATAAGCACATATTTACAAAAATCAATGAAGTTGAGTTGATGAGGTAAAACATCAAATATACATATATGTATTATACATTTATGTTTTACACAGTGTCCCAATTTGCATTGTAGTGGAGTCGAAGTATAAAGTAGCAGAAAGTGTCAATATTTAAAGTAGTGCACCTCAAAATTGTGCAGTACCTGAGTAAAGTACTTCCACCCCTGATTGTAACACACACTGTGTGAGGATTCTGTTTGTTGACTGAGATTTCAGTCATTTGAATATGAACTAAATACTATACACTATTATACAGACTACTCCAGAGTGCAAAATAAAAATCTTTGGGCCTCTGTGTGCATGCTGTTTGTTTTCACAGACTACGATGGTCCATCCATATCCAACGGCTCCCCCAACCCTCACATCAATGGCAGCTCCACCACGCAGTCTATCAGGTCCACACACTCTGACCTCAGCAGCCAGGGCAACAGCACGCAGGTGGGTGTGGGCATTCATGTACTGTATGCTGCTGTGTTTGGTCTTTGGTCCTCTACATGAAAGTCAGTACTCTAAACCCTTCTGTCTGTCTTTCCATCTTCAATAATATCTGCCGTCTAGCTGGCAGATGATGAAGGCCGTCGGCTGTTGGACCCGTTCGCTGAGATGGGCCTGAGCGCTACGGCAGCAGAAGAAAAGATGAAGCTACATGCCAAAGAAAAGAAGAAGGCACCGCAGATGGACTGGATGAAGAAGTATGAGCTGTTCAGCAACTTCTGAGACGTCTCCCTCTGAGGACACTTCAAACACCAAAGGACAGAGATATCAACTGTTTGCAGCCCTCTGTGTGGATGAGTTTGCGTTGCGAGAGAATGTCCCTCGTACTACACAGATCATGTTTTTTTTCTTAAGAGAAAGAACCAAGATCCCCCATACAGCAGAAGATATACTGTTCCTGGAATTAAATGTGACAAAACAAAAAGGCTGTACAACGGATTTTACTTTTTAAGCCACTTTTCCTGCTTCAAAGTGCTGACTGACTGCAAAAACTGCAATGTATACTTTGCTAAAATCACACTGTTTGGAAGGAAGAGCATCATAAAACACTTCCCACACATGTGTATCTATCAGATGGGACTATTGCGAACAAGTTTTCACAAATTTGTCTAAAACCCCATCAGTTTTTCGCTACTTAAATCATCCCATTCTCCCTGCCCATATGGACAACTTTCAAACAGATGTGGGAGACAATTATTTTTATATTTAAAAAGTATAAACAACTATTAAAAAAATCATATCCCATCATGATGAACTGCATTTTAAAGAGTTTATGGACACTGTGACATGAATGATTGTGGACGTTGTGGGACTATTGGCCCATCAGTCAGAGAGGCCCAAAGTTGGCAGAAGATCACTGTGAAAGAGTTGAGACCCTCCACCTCCAGCCCATGCAGATGCTTGATAGTAACCACAGACAGAGAAAAGGATGGCTGTGTGTGTACTGCTTCTGTGTAATGTATCCTACATTCGTACTTTTACACAGTGAATTCACTGATCATTGGGTCAGCCCTGCTTGATTCAACAATTCATGTTATTTGTTATTTGGCACTCAGTCTTACTAAGTGTACCACCACTAACCTCGTTTCACAAAGTGCTCTGATGCACATGGACATAACAAAGGGAAGCACCACTAATGTTACATGTATTGATATAGTAAATAATGGAAACTGGAACGTGGACGAAAGGAGGATTTCTCAGGGCAAATGGCATGATGAATGAGTTTATCATTGGAGAGGGCTTGGTGTGTACAGCAGAGGGCAAACTTACACCACAAATAGAGGCACCATTTGGCAGTAAAACTAAACAGAGTACATGTTTATCCAGGCCGTTTTATGGAGGTTGTCTCGGACTATTTCTTAGTTAGGACCAGTAACTTCCTGTGGCCTCCACTGATCCACTGTTCCACCTGGCAACAGCTCACGGCCAAAAAACAGTGTGTGCATAACCCCCCATAAAGCTGCAAATGATCAATTTTTTGTACAGATTAAACAAACGAGCTGTAATCTGTTAATCAGTGAGCTTTAGAGGTGCTGGACGGTGGATTTTGTAATGGACAGAGCAAGGCTAGATGTTTCCCCTCTGTTTCTGCTTTAAGCTAAGCTAACTAGCCGCTCGCAGTAGCTTCATAGTTACCATAGAGACATGAGAGTGGTGTTGATATTCTCATATAACCTTTCGCCAGAAAGCGAATCAGAGTATTTACCAAAATGGCATATTATCCCTTTAATGAAACAAGGACTGGGGCCAGGAAAGAAAGGGAGATTAAGGCTCAAAAGTGCAGCTAGCATATTTGAGGCTAAGGCTGGAGTGAAGGGATGCGATCAGCCACAACATGAGCAGAGTGTTAGCAGGTTGTGAGGCGAGGGAGTGCAGGAGAAGCACACAGTGAGGTCAGAGATGCTCTGGAGGATCGAGTGAATGAGACTGTGGGAGCCATGGAGCTTACTGAGGATTATTACACATGCAGGGACAGCTGTCATACACATGCTCTCACACATTTGGAGCACAATGTTTGTGTGTGTGTCTGTATGTGTGCGCGCAGAGAAGGTATACCATGCTGCAATCCAAGCAATGTTGATGTAATGCATTACAACAGGTTGGACTGCAAGCCGGAGAAATGTCAGTCACTTATGTGGACATCTTGTCTTTTTTTGTACCCATTCACGCCCTTACATGCACTCCACACCGACACTAGTGTCTTGATTCATCGCTGACATCATTCACTCCGTATGTTGTGACAGTCACAGCAAAGAAAACTCTGTGTTACCATGGCTGATGTATATACAGTAAAAGCATACAGTATACATGGCAGGTTGCATTTTTTTCAATAAAGTGTGACAATGGCGTTTTTTGAAAATATTAAATTGTTGTTTCGTCTCTGCCTTCACTGTTCTGTCCTCTCTCTCTCTTGGCTCAAGATTTTGGTTTCCATCACTCTCATTTGCTCCACAAGCTCATCTGTACTTATTGACTTTCTCTCTCTGTTACCACAATATTGCTCATTTGCTGGTGTTTGCGCTCTTTTTCCCTGTCAACCCCCACTCAGCCTCTCTGTGTGCATCTCTTGCTGAGGATTATGCCAGCATAGAGTTTCACTTTCAGCCTGTTCTCCACCAACCAGCTGCTGCTGTGAGCTCTCAGGCCACACAAAGGCCAAACAGAGGTTAAAAGTGTGTTTGTGTGCATGTGTGTGAGACAAGTGTGCCTGTACTTTTATTTGTACTTCCATTGTCTGTGTTGAGATGTACAGTATGTCAGATGAACAGTCTGTGTCTGTATCTTCATCCAGTCGCTGTGTATTTATTCTTAGATAGACAGTGGTGGGCGAGGCACTCAGATGCTTTATTTAAGTATAAATAGTGATACAACACTGTAAAAAAATATCTCTATTAGGCCTATAAGTAAAAGAATTTCATTTAAAATCCCACTTAAATAAAAAGATTAGAAGTTTCATCAGCAAAATGTATTTAAAGTTTAAGAAGTAAAAATAAAAACTGCCCCTTTACTGATACATCATCTATGACACTATTCATTAATGTGTAAGCAAAATTTTACTGTTGTAGCTGGTTGAGCTAGTTTTAACTACTGTGTGTGTTGAAAGGTTAGTCCAGTGGTTGCCAAACTAGAGGTCGAACCCCTCCAAAAGCCTGACTTAATAAATGTGAGGGGCCCTGAAATGATTACTGGGGTAGAAAACAAGAAAAAACAAAGTGCTGCTGCACTGATTTGGATTTGTGTTTTGTACTTTTTTCTAATCTCAGCTATTTTTGGGGATGGGTCTGAAATGTGCCTATGGTCATTGTGTCAGTCAGAGCCATCATACTGATTAGTTCACATGTGCCCCAGTCCTCTACTCGCCATTATGAAAAAGAAATAAATCACAAAAGTAATACTGTACATCCACGAGGTGGCAGACCACCAGCATTTGGCATCCAGGAAGTAAGCCAAGCCTCAGTAGCATGAGGCTGTGGGTACATCTAGTGCCCCACCTGATCTTTGTCGAAATGCAATGCCACACGTGTGCACATTATCAAGCTCCCTGGAGGTTATGGCAAGGCCGAGCAGTGACGCCAGCACATCAAAGGACAGGCCCAGTTCAAAGCAGTCTGCAATTTCAGAGCAGTAAAAGCAAGAGAACAGAAGCAGAGAATAGAGCCACAGGTGGGCACTTTCTGTTTAGCCTGTCTCAGCCAATGCAGGCATTTCCACTTACTATTGATGATAGATGATTGCTTGTCTCGCACCCTAGGTTTCTGTTCTCCTGCAGGCTTCTGGGGTTTAATTGAAGTTTCCTGTACAAACAATTTTTTCACCTGTGCTTTTTCAGCCTTACATTTATTCTGTTTGTGTGTCTCTAAATTTTCCCCTGTCCCCCATTCCCCTCCAGTATCCCACCTCACCAGCACCATCCCATCCAAGCTAGAGTGCCACCCATGTAACAGTGCCAGGGCTGCCTGGGATGCAGCGGTGCCCGAAAGGAGAGAGAAACCAGAGACTGACATGGAGGGGGAGACAGAGATGGGAGGAGGTGGGGGGTGTGAGTGGATCCCCATGGCAACTGTGTGTTTTTGTTAGTGCTCGTGAGTCAGACAAGCAGTGACTCACAGTCAGGAGGAAACACACACACATAGTCACATTCATACTCACACTCCCACTTACTCAAAGGGAAGCCAAATAAGGACAGCTACACCAACATGCACAGAGAGGGAGAGCGAGAGGGCAGGAAAAAGAAGAGAGAGGGGAGCCAGTTGGATAATTTGTGAAAACACAGACAAATCAAGAAAGAAACAAACAAAAGGAAAGAGTTGCAAGTGAGAAAGATGAAAGGAGCAAACACAGAGAGCTGGGAGAGGAGAGTGTAAGCGCCAAAATGGAGGGAAGCTGAAGAGCCAGAGGGCACGAGTGCGGGCACATACCCTCTCCCAAGAGCACCCTTCACATGGGTGGGGGTAGCGGAAACACACACAGACACACCCAGTTTGTGCACACCTTGGCTTAACTTGCTAAACCACCCATTTATTGTCTGACGCCTACACATTTCGGGAGGCCACCTGGTTTTGCACAACAAACTTTTCATTTATGTGATTTCGCAAATCTTTTGGGGCAAAAAAGAATTCACCAGTTTAGCAAAGCCGAGCTGAGCGTGCATTTTTTAGAGGCTTTTCTTGGTCACGTAACGCTTTTGCAATGTGAAAATGAGTGGTTTGATTATTCTTATGTTCGTCATCTCTGTCCCTTCTGACTGATGGGTTTATTTTCCCATGACTTGCTGCTTCAGTGGAGGAGTCCTTTCAGTGGTGGAAATGACTAACTATATTTACACTGAGGAGTGATTTACATACAGTTACAGACCATTGCTCATCCCTCACTAGATGTGTACTTTGGCTACCGTTGACCCTGACATAGTGGCTCTTTGTGTGAGTGAGAGCTCCCCACATGTCTTGGACAGCAGCAGAAGGTAGACCACCATGTAGACCCATTACCCTGCAAAGATGTATCAGTGTGATTTTACAGTATCATAAAACTGATATACTGCAAGTTCCCACCACTCCACTTTACTAAGCTGAGAAGGATCTTCCTCTCAGTGGCTTTATGACTCTCTCTTCCATTTTTTTCTTCATCCAGTTCAATTCAGTGAGCTTTAATGACATATTGAAAAAGCTTTACACATACAGTGAATAATAAATCAATTTAATCATATTTAAAATGTAATATACAGTAGCATGTAAGCGCCAATATCTAAAACCATATAAATTTAAAACAAATTAAAATAAATGTGTCTTTCTGTCCCTGTGTTTGTGTGCAACTTTCCCCTACTTTCAATCTCTCTGTACCTCTCTGATGGCTGAAGTTCACCTTAAAACAGCCAATCAGAGCCCGGCGTTGATGATCCTCTGAGTCAGTTTTATCTCCAAAGAGATAACACACTAGAAATGTCACCTGTCCTCCAACGGCTCTGCGTTGTTTCATGTCGTTTTTTTTTTTCAGGCAGTTTCAAGACTTCAACTCCTCCCTCATCTGATTTCATCCCTCCATTTCTGCCCCCCCCCACCCCACCCTTCCTGCCCCATACAGCAGGTGAGCAGCAGGTGGAGGAAGCATGGTATGGAGGTTTATTGGGGGAGAAGGAGGAGGGTCAAAGGTCACTGCTAAGTGGGCAGGCCAGCTGGGAAAGAGTGTTAGAGGCTGATGTTGGAACCGGGAAGCTAACGACTGAGGGCGGAATGTGTTGCAGAGCTGTAAAGGGTACAGGATTTGGGGAGAGTGTGTGCGCCTGTTAACACGCAAGTGATTAATGAGACGGAGGAAGTCACCCGGCCGTGTGTCACTCCAGATGATGTCAGCGGTTGAACAGAGGAACAGAAACACCATATGGCCACAGATAGGCTTCCTCTCTCACTGACCACCACAAAACAAACGCAGAAAATTACCGTCTTACACATACAGTACACTACTTTTAATCTGTTCCTCAAATTGAAAAGTCAAATATATCCAGAAGCAAGTAACAACTATGTTTCATTCTCAATAATTCTTCCTGGTGGTTCATTTTTATTTCCTTTTCCTCTTTTTAAAGCCGCAGTGCCATTTTCAACATTGCTACCAGGATTTGATTCATAATGAATGATCACTGCAATTGCAGCTATTTCAATCGTCACCCTCCTGACAGAGAAGAAAGACAGAAGACATTGCGGTGAAACTTTGGCAAATTTCTTCTCCCTCCTTGATTTGCTCTCTCACTATGAGCTGACATCAAGAAATCCACCTCTGTTTCTTCTGTACTTGTGTGTCCTGAGAGCTCATCAGTTCACCAGCGAGTTTCTGATAGCTGGACCACTCCTCATCTGGCCAGCTGGACGGTCAGCTGGTTGGTCAACAGACTGGTTGGCTAGATGTCTGATTGGCTGTCTTGATGGAAGGATGGATGGGTGGCTGGCTGTCTGTCTGTGTCAGCAGAAATGCCAAGTGGTTGTGGGGGTTTGGAAGAGAGTTATCAGAAAGGGGAGCAGTAAAGGGAGACGGTGGGAAAAGAGAAAAAAGAGTTAGAATGAGGAGTAGTGGGAATAAAAAGAAAGAAGTCACATTACATAAAAAAATGAGTTGTGTGAGATAATGAACTTGCGTTGAGTGCAAGATGTAAACAAGTGAGAGGGGCCATAGTCAAGAGGACAGAGAGAAAAGCGAGCAAGGGGGCGTTGTAAAGGTGGTCTTGGCTGGATATTTTTAGCCTGTGGAGTGGGAGAGGGCGGTATCTTCTCAAGGGGTTTTTCCAGGGGAGTATATTTAGAGCCGGGGAGTGTAAAAAAGACAGAGGGAGAACAGGAGGGATGTGCACTGTACACTAATGCCAGTCTGATGTAAGAGTCTGCAATAGGACCACACACATTCCTTTTATTCTCTCTGTGTCCCTGGCCAAGCTATATGTGCCTCTATACTGACTCACTTCACCATATCCAAAAAGCACATACAGTATGCATGTAACCTGACACACCCACACATGTATATTTTTTTATATTCAAAACTACAAATCCAACACACACTGACATTTTTTCATCCTCACACCCACTGGCCTCTCACAAACTCCAACAACATACAGTACACACACACATTCTTGACCCAGTTTTGAAACAGCGGAGCAGCCTCTCGACAGTGAACGCCCTGCAGACAGGTCGAACATTTGAAAAGCTCGATGCCCAACAGTTTTTCAGCACATCAGCTAACACCAGGCATTCCAGACACCGCAAATCAGACAGAGATTTTCCGAATAATAAAGCAGCTAATGTGGTATCAAGCTGAAGAGAGAGAAAGAGAGAGACACAGCTGAAAAAGCAATGCTAATAATAATGAGAGAAATGAGAGAACAGAGTGAGAGAGGGAGAGCAGTGTGGTCTCCATATAGCTTGCTAAGGATAATAGCATGCATGCTGGCTGGGGCAGACAGAGAGAGAGAGAGAGAGAGAGAGAGAGAGGAGAGGAGAGCGAGTGCAGAGCCGCAGTGACGCCATTGTGGTTCCGTAGCACTTCCTGTCTACCGCCACAGTGTTTGTGTGTCTTGTCTCCACAGCAACTGCTAACACATAAATACCAGAGAGGTAGTAGAGAGGGAGAGAGAGAGCATAGGAAAATGAAAATAAGGACAGGCCAGTCAAAGTCAAGTGGATCCATTCGGAGCCTCCTCGCTGGCTGGTTTGAGTTTGGTTAAGACATGCTGGTCTTTGGGTGGACTTCATGACCATTGTTCTGGACTGGTTTCCACTGACATGGTCCAGCATGGATGAGGTGGTGTAGAAAAGTTATGAACTCAGATGTCCCAGGACTGGATCAGTGGTAGATGGGGAAAAAGAGGCCATGAATTGGGGCGTAGGGGGGCAGTGCCTGAGCCTACTAGTTTAGGGTGGAGCCGAGGAGGAGGAGGAGGAGGAGGAGGAGGAGGAGGAGGAGAGGGATTGACAGTTTAATTCATCTATTAGCTGACAGGTTGCTGATTCAGTCCTCTCCAGCGACCCTAAACAATACTATTACCAGGGCCAACACCCCTACTTAAGACACTTAGTACCTACTTATATACAGCACAGTACAATACTAAGAGCAGGAGAAAAACTGGAAGTGACAAACCCAAAAATGCAGTGCATCAAGTAAAAGATTGTGTTTTACTTAAAGCTATACACCCAGAAGATAAATGTAATTGTTATATATTATATGGGAAACCCATTTATTGAGCACTTCAACAGAGAGCTGAAGGGAAACCAGAATGTCCACCTCTGATATTTTTTATAACACAAATAATCCAGCCTTTTTTCAACATGTTGTGTCATGTACTCTATTGGTCTGGGTGATGATGATAATTATTTCAAAAAGAAATCTAGTATCAGTGGTTATTCAGTCTTCTTCAATCTTTTGATTGAACACCATTACCTATTAGTTCAATCATGTCTGTAATAACAGCAGGACAGAGCAGTTTGTCTTACAGTATGGGAGGTAAACCTCAGGAGCATAGTTCATTTTTTCAGAAAGGCCAATGAAAGAAGTGCTGAGAGAGAGATTACATCACATTAGCAAAGCTCCTTTTATCTCTTTATACCAGTCTATGACTCTGAGCAGCATGAGCAATTAGAGGAATTCAAAAAGAGACAATAAAGGAGTAGTAGTAGTAGTAGTAGTTTTCTGTATTATTATTCTTATTATAGCTGGGTTCAGTTGGTAATATCTGGACTTCTCTGCATGTGGTGGAGGTGGACTGGATTGGGTTGTGCGTTTCAAATCTCTGGTTTGGCAGTGAGAGTGCAGGGGCAGAGGACATGAACGTGTAGGGTTCTCCTTGCCTGTAAGAACGTTTCGTGTCCTTGGCAGGAGAAACTTAAACATGTGAATATGTGTGTGAGTGCAGTTCACCCTACAGAAACTGTCGCTGTTCGTAAGAGCGTGCTCTTAGCCAGCGTGTCTGGTTAAATAAGAGTGACGTTGATACCTCACAGATCAGCTGGCACTGATCGTACCTCTTTCTCTCGTTCTCTCGCATTTCTTTCTTTCTCCAAAACCATTTTCCACTGCTTGTTGCATAATTGGTTCTGACTCACCATGACAACCAAATGGAAGTCAATTTTTTTTTTTTTTTTTTTTAACTCCCAGACCCTGTGGCCCCGATTAGAGTCGCTTACTGTCATCTGACTCACTGTCTAAGATGGTCACTCAGCCGAATGTCCCGTGTGACCAGTTGACGCACACGAATCTGCACATGCACACACACATAAATGCAGTAGCCACACACAAGTTTGAAGACACATTTTTCCAGACGCATATACGTGCACTGAAATACACGCATGAATAAGCATGTATAGTGTACCATCAGAATATGTGTGCAAACTGTATGTACAGACACACAAGCACGCACGCACACACACACGTGTAGATCTGTACTCTGACCTCTGCAGAACATAATATGGAGCATATGTCTCTATGAACTATTAACTAAAGGTGACACAACTCCACCAAGACTCCACAAATTCACCCAGTTGACAATTAGCAATAGCTCTCAACTCTCTGTGCAGCACATTAGTTTTATCCTTTGTAATGGAGCTATATTAAACTGCTATCAAATAAAATAAATTCAAATTCACTGGAGCACATGATCTGAAGTCCTCACTGACCTTACAAGTCAATGCTGCAATGAATGGCTTCCTTACACATACTGTACATAAAACACACAAATTCAAATACACACACTGCTGCACCTGTCACTGCAATCTGTTGAAAATGAAATCAACTGTTGAAACTCAGACGTACATGTGTGCGTGGGCGCACACACGCGCGCGCACACACACACACACACACACACACACATAGGGAGAACATTTACAGCCATACTTACATATAACCACACTTAACATAGAGCTGATAGTGTTTTACGGAACCATAAAGAACAGAGTGTGACCTGAGGGGAAAGAAGAACGACTGAACTCTCTTCAGCACTATTTTCCAGATACTGCTCCCCTCACTGCATTTGGGCACCAGAATTTTTCATCAGTAAATTGGCATCAGTGGAAAAGGTGAAAGACATGGCCTCTTTTTTATAGTCTCATACCAAGTCTGTATTTGGATCAGATTTCACCCAGGCTGTAAGAACAGGTCTGAACTGAAAGTTGTCTCGAGTCTCCATGTGATGAGTAGCTCTTGAGAGCATCGTTGCATATTACAGTGCTGGTGTTGCGTGTGGCTATGCTAATTGTCATCTCTGTGAGGAGTGTGCAGAGCACGCATCGAGGTTTAGACCACAGAATGGAAATGGAAATCGTTGTTGTTGTTGTTTTTTTACCAGAGACCAGTTTATCACAAAGACGACCCAGTTAACTGTGTCTCAAGATTATTCAGCTCATCTGACTCTTGATACAGATACAGATATACGCACACATAAAGCTAAAGAGAGAGAAAGGAAGAGAGAGGAGACAGAGTGTCACAAGAGAAATTTATGAGGCTCCTCTCCGCTCTGTAATAACCAAGGTCAGTCATACCACAAGTAATCTTTGCTTACTAACAATCAAAAAGTAAAAGTATTCATTAAACTTCATTCAACACCAGCTGTTATGCAAAGTTGTAAATCCCCTTCGAAGACAACATAGAAACTGAGGTCCATAAACAAAACATTATCCCATGTGAAGACAAACGATGTGTCGTGGTCATGTGTCTTCCTGGCATAGTCATTTCACTAAGCTTGGAGTGTATGTGTTGCTAAGAGACGCACAAGTGTGTATGTGTGTGTGTGTGTGTGTGTGTGTGCGTGTGTGGAATGTGTGACGTCCGCTCTCTCACAGGGGCGAGGTTGTCTGTGCGGGACTTCGCCACTCACACACACACCCAAAGGCTTCAGGGGAAGAAGGGGAAGTTATAAAGCCTCTAATAGCCCGTCTCTCAAGCTCGTGTTACTGTCTGTTTGTGTGTTGGGGTGTGTGTGTGTGTGTGTGTGTGTGTGTGTGTGTGTGTGTGTATGTGTGTGTGTGTGTTGGGGGGGCTATGCTTGACAGGTGCAGATCAAACCAAGCTTGGACACAAACACTCCACACACACACAAAATTGCAAAGATCATGATGTACATACGTTTCTGTTGTTTTCTTACTAAGAGGAGTCCTGACTACTGCTCGGTATTATTGATGCATTATTGATGATTTATATTTTCTATGAGTAAAACACAGGGAGGAAGACTTTCACTTGCTATGAATGTCACCACAGTAAGCATCACACGAACTGTAGCGCACTCGACTCATGGCCGTAGATCTGTCGCCCTGAAAGCTATTTCCAAATTGAGAAAGTGTCTATCTTTAAGTGATCTGGAAAAATCAGCCGTGCTTTGTCTCTTTTTGCTTAGATTACTGTAACCCTGCACTCCTGCCCCAGTTAAAGTCTCTCACTCTGCAAAAAAGCAGTTTGAGGTTTCACCAAAACAAGAGACAAGACCACTTTACACCAACATTAGCACTCAGAACTGATAAGGTTACAACTTTAATGCTATTTCAGCAAGGATGCACGTGTATGTCAAACCACCAGCTTCTTATGGACTGCACACATATTTAGATCCAAGCAAGATCCACAGTTTTTATTTGACTAAAGTTAAATGTGCCATGTTTCAAATCACCCGTCATCCTCAATTTTGAGACTTGCTTCAATGTAGTAATAACTATTATTGTTTCTGGCCTTGTACATATTACTTTTACCATGGTTTCATATTGTATATGCTTCTTTGGTGATCATATTCATTCATCATATTCAATTCATTAGAAAGTGCGCTGTGTTGTGGTGCTTTAGAAATAAAAATCATTTGCTTACAAATACACCCCACATGTGCACACACAAATGTGCGTTTTGGGATAAAAGCTAAATTAACATCTCAAAAAGTGTTTGCAAAATTGCACTGAGAGCATATTCAGGCATCTAAAGAACCACCAAGGGTTAGAATTAACAGTGTGCTTAAGATGAACGTGTTCACTCTGATTACTGTCAGACAAAGAGAGAAACTATCACTTTCTGCTCAGAGGAATGATTAAAAACATGCAACTTTTTGCAACTCTCTGTGGAACGTCTCCAACATACAACAGATAACAAACTATCGCAGCGTGTCCACCAAAACACTGCACACGGAGCTCGGTCCTTCCTGCCTGCTATTGACTCAAACAGCCTCTGCTCATTTATTAGCAGCTGTGCAGCCAATTATCTCCCTGCCCCCTTTCCTGTGTTCTGGGGGGGTGTAGGGGCGGGGGGGGGCATAGAAGAGACGAGGAAGGGGAGGGCTCCTGTCCTCTGACATCGTCATAAAGGAATCCCCTGCACTGAACTGGTCCCGCCCACTCTCTTACTCTCACCCTGTCTGGCTCCCAGACACACTCCCGTCCACACACACTGCCGTCTGCACAGTCGAAGGAGAAACAGACCCACGAGAGAGAGACGAAGAGTGGGAGACACAGAGAAACTCTGGGCGGGGGGGGGGGGGGGACGAGCGACAACTGTGAAGTTCATCTTTGAGTGTGACACTGCTGGACAGCATGGGGAAAGTGAAATTGAGACAGAGGAGTGGAGTAAAAACTGTTGTCTCAGGTAGGTGCAGCATCGCGCCTGCCTCGTCTCAGAAGTTCATTGTTGCCTTTTTACTGTTTTATGACTTTATGACACAGCAAATTTCTACTTTTCTTTTACTTTTTTTGTTTTTTTGTCTTGAGCCACTGGTCTCCCACAGACAGGCACGCTCCTGCAACCTGTTGATCAGCACAGACACAGAGCGGCTGTAATGTGTGTCTGCTGTTCAAATGTACTGTAATATTGGCACTGGAATATTGCCCTGATCTAAGGTCTGCCACTGTGGGCCGGCTCCATTACAAAGGTCAGACATAAATAGTTCCTTTGAATGGGATGACTTAATTTCTGTCTGTCTTTCTGCTTATCTGTCTGTACAGTATGTCTCTCTGATGTACGGATTAAATCTCCACCCATCTGAATGACTGACTGCATAATTGCTTTGACTCTACCTGTTTGTCTGCCTCGCCTCTCCAACTGTCTGCTTACAGTATGTACTATATGTCATCCAGCTACCCATGTGTGTCATCTATCTGTCTACATGTCCATCAGTCTGTGCGCCTCTCTGCCGGGTGTTGCTGGCAGCACAGAGTGGGAACAGAGGTCATAAAAAGTTCTAGAAAAGCAGCCGGGAGACGTAATGGTAGTGCTGAAGCGAGGCCGGAGCCGCTCAAACATTCCTCTCATTGTTCAGAGGCCCTGTAAGGCTGCAAGCTCCCAAACCTCCATGAAAGGAAGGGAATCCAGCAGCTACAGTAGCTAACCCAGTTTCAGCTACAGTTCAGGGCCGGCTGTCTCTGCCTTCCTGTCCGCCGTCCTGTCTGGTTCCCCTCTGGGAGTGTTGGTACAGACCAAATTGGGCAGTGGAAGGCGAAAATGGAGTTGTAGGAGATTAACATGACGCTGAAGCACAGAGGAAAGACCAGATAAGAATGAGTCAATTTAGCCAACGGGGGGATCTGTGGCTTTGCTCTCTATGCGGCCGACTGTGACTTTAGATAACCTCTACACTAAAAGACATGAGAGAGAGGTGGGAAGTACTGTTACTCTAGCTTTTATAGTGAGGAATCATTAGATTGGAAAACCTACCAACGAAGGCCAAATGGATGGATGAATGGAGGAAAGAGGGAATAGAAGGAGAAGAGAAGGTCGGGATCCAGGACTCAAGCCTTGGCTTTGGTGGGGTGGGTGGGTGGGTGTGCCCGGCAGCAATCTGTAGGAATGGGCCCAGGCGAAGGAAACCGTGGCGTAGTGGAATAAAAGTGTGTGTGTGTGTGTGTGTGTGTGTGTGTGTGTGTGTGTGTGTGTGTGGGTGTGGGTGTGGGTGTGTGTGGAGTTTCTGCATCCATTTGTGCATGTGTGGTTCAGTGGCAGCAGGGCGGTTGTACACTAAGTACAGGGCTGGTGGTGGTAAGGGTGTTTGGCAAAGAATCAGGCTGAGGATAGGATTACACGTATTGGTCTACAGGGAGCGGACCACGGGCTTGGGCTGGGCTCTTCACTGCTGAGGCTAGCTTTACAGCCCGAAGAGACTTTGAGCTTTTCTCTCTTTTTTTCTGAATCTGGAGCTGGAAATACTTTTTTATTCTCAGACTAATGTCCCACATGTGGTGGTGCGTTCCATTGATTCCAGGCCAGCCAATGAACGTTCCCCTTTGATTCAGGAAAGCTGCAACAGAGAAGGCCCATAGTAGAGCGCAAGTCCTTGTTTGAATGTCACTGAATGTCACGGGCTCAGCAATAATTACGCCCTCACACGAAACGTGAAACAAATACAATCTCACTTACGCACACATCCCCAGACACACGCTGTCTGGTTAAAAGAACGTCAGGGTGTGGTTCTGCATAAGGTGTGTGGGTTTAAAGTGTTGTGCATTTTCACTACAGTTTTTAGACAGCTTAGCAGATCTTATGGCAGGGGTTAGGAAACTAACAGCACTGAATTTGCATCCCTCCACCAGATTGTAGACGGCTAGGCTTTTGAAAGTTAGCTCTTTCTGCTACCCCCGAGTGACTTCACAGTTGCTCAGATTAAAGACTGAAAAGTAAGTTGCAGAGGAAACGCTGCCGCAGTTTCTGCTGTGTCAGGCATCTTTCCTCGTCTCGTCTCTTCACCTTCTTGGATTCAGGTGATCCAGTTAATATTGCTGCTTTTCCCCGTTTTTGTCCTCTGTGAGCCAGGCTCTGCACTTATCAGGACGAGGTGTAATGGATACGACCGCAATTATGAAAAGCAAATGTGGCATATTTACACTTTAAGAAGGGCATTCAGATGTTATTGTAACTCTTGTGCTCCAGTGTTGACAAAATGTCTTGAACCATTAAACGCAGATATATTGATTTCACATGAGACTGTGGTTGGAAACAAACGGTCCTCTGTAAAATTCTCTGATGCAATGGAAAGATACAAAAATGGCATATGCTTCAGTTTGATACATAATTATTAATGAAGTGCACAATGCGAGCGCACAGCCAGCCCGTGGGTCGCCTCGCTCACTGTTTGCTCTGTGAAGCGGTTCACAGCCTGGAGGTGTGAATGATGTCAGATTGGTATGTATTTGTACTATTCCTGGTTTATGAGAGAGGGTGAGAACCCAGCTAACGCACATGCCATGTTTGCCCGGCACCCTACTGACATAACTGTGTTTGTTTATTGATAGCAAGCATATTATGTGCAGAGACAGGCAGATTGCGTCTGGCCTGTGAGCATGTGTGCATGTCTTAGTGCATCTGTGTGCGCGCAGACAAGGGCATAGGAAGAGAGAAGATATGTGTTGAAACAACAAGGGGTTGAGATCCAGCTGTCTCAACAGAGGCTTTTCCACTTAACTGTGTGCCCTTGTGTAAACGGCAATGTCAATTCTGAACTCTGGCTGAAAGGGAGAGACGGTGTGAGAAAACAACCAGTGGCCACGTCTACACTTGGACCTCCATACATTGTGTGCGCGAATAGAAACTTAGTAGAACACACACATAGCATAAAGCGTACACCCTAAAACCATCAAAGTACCCACACACAAGGCCGTAAGCCATGAAGACACTCTCTAAAAACACTTTGACTTTACTAGGGTACATCTGCTGGCCATCACCACACAGTGATACTAATTTTCCTATTCTACGCCTCCATCAGGATGCAACACGTTGGCACAATTATGAGCTGCCAATACGTTGCAGCCCACATGGCAGAACCTTATGATTACTGTTAACCATAATAAACATCGAATTTGAGAAGAGTGTAACAACAGGATTGCCTGGCTCCACCATAGGACTCAAAAAAAAAAAAAAAACCAAGACAGGCCAAATGCAAAAGTGAGACATGTTGAGATCCTCACAGTGAGCGTTTGAGGTGAGGTGTTGGACAGCGTGCGTCAACCAGAGTGCCGTCATTACAGGGGAAGGGAAGGAATGAGCTCATAGACATTAACGGCTGCGGGTTCGACGGGGGGAACGCAAAAGGGGAAGAGAGAAACCGATGGAAAAGATGAAAAGGCAGAGAAAATAACACACGAGATGAACCACTGCCAGATGAAAGGATGGCGGGATAGAGGGTTTTAGGCTGATGGAGGAGAGGAGTTAAAGAGGAGTTAGCACGCTGTCTTTGATGGGTGCTGGAACCTTAAACGACCTTCATTCTTTACACGGTCTTATTGTGACCATGTGGAGACAGACCAACGGAGGCATTTAACGCATGTCTCATCAAACAAACCTGAGTTTAAGGAGCCGCTTAGGACTGAAATGTGAAAAGATTCACTTTTATGTCGATAGCTAAGGTTTCACCAAGCTGAGTGCCCAAAAAATGCTTTGTGCCACAATGTGAAAACAACACCTCTGATAGACTGGGCCTAAAATTACACTAATCCATCTGGAGCCTCAAAAACACTTCTCGTACCATAATCTGCGAGAGTGTGAAAGAGAGACATTCAAGTACAAATAGAGAGAGACAGAAACAACAGAGTTCCAATTTCTTCCCACTAGCAGCAAAATCACAGTGTTTTTGAGCGGTTATAATGTGGTCTTATTGGTTGATTGGGCCGCAGACTGAGAGAAAGAACATTGGCCTGAAGGAAACTAGTAAGCGTCTGCAGATGAAACAGGGTTTTGATTCTATCTGAGGTTCAGCGCTCAGTTTTAGGTCTGCTGTTCAAAGATTGGAAGACAGGCTGCTTTGTTGAGTGGTATTAAAAATAATTCAACTTTCTTAAAGATACGGCTCGGAATGGGAAGTAGGTTGTGTACTATTTTGGGAAGCTCTTTCCAGACTCTCAGACCTGGCTGCAGCAGATTTGTGACAACAATGATACAGCGTCAGTGAGTTCACTGTGTCCCTGGCACAGCTCTCCAGCAGGCCCACAGTGACAACAGACAGCCAGCTAAAACTTATTTAGAGTCTGGAGTTCCCCAAAAGTGTCCCACTGACTCATACCTTGTACATGGTGGAATATTCATGCTGCTGAAAATAAAGAGGCTTGAGGAGGATGGCAAATAGTTTTCAGTGTGGATCTAGGGCTTGGAAAGACATTCAATTATTTAAATATGTCCTGTCCAGACATGTAAAATTCAACAAAAAGGAATTCAGAGCGATAGGTTCTGCTCTGGGGTTGGTGAGTGTATGTGCTTGTCCTTCTTAGCTCATGTAGGATGGGTCAGATATCGTTTCATATGCAGTAATAAGAAGCAACAACCCTGTATCAGATTCTTTATACGACACGAAAATTCCTGACAATTTCTGAAGAGATTTAACCGTAGCTTAGCAGCAGAGGAAACACGGCCCAGTGCTCTGCGGCCTTTTTTTTTTTTTTTTTTTTTTTTTCCACACAAGGGGCACAGATAGAGGGGTAGAAGTAGAACATAGCGGGGCAAACGTCTTTAAAGGGAGTGCCACTTGACTGGTCACTTCCTTCTAACCTATTTCTCCATTCTGTCATTGAAAAGCTATTTTTATAAGAGGCCACGGGAAGTCTGGGATTGACGAGAACCATGCACATACAGCACACACAGGGCTGAGAGAACGCAATGACTACGACCTGTGAAAGACAACGATGCAGCACATCACACGGAGGTAGAGATGAGGGATACAAGTATTCTGACAATGACAAGACTGAAATATTAAGTATTAGATGATACAATGATGGAGGAGTATTTATTATTTGTTTTTCGTGCTTTGAAGTCTTCCTCTCACCACAAACGGTTGTGTCTCTGTTGGCCAGGGGAATTCCTGGCAGAGTGATTTTTGAGACTACAGGACTGAATCACATTGCCAGGGATTTCCAATGGCTGACACGAAGAAAGCAAGCTTTTTCTCGCAAACACAGACGCACGCTAATTTGCTAAGTCACACACACAGTCACACCCATGTTGTGATTTGCATACTCGCCCACAAACACACCCATCTCGCTCTCTGTCAGGAACAGATGCCTGAGTGGCCTGGCTGTGCGGCAGCAGGACTTAACCCACATGTGAACAGTGAGTGTCTGCCATGTTCACAGTGGTTAAGTTCTGCCGCCACAGGGCTGCAGCCTGCAGGGGGACAGTAAAGGTCAGGGAGGGGCCGCACTGCATCAAACCACCGCTCCTCACATCAACACCAGGCTTCAGATGAGCACGACGACATCTAACGCAAAAAGATGCTCACCACCGTCACCTAAAGCCATTTCATATCGTCCAAAGATCAGAAAATATGAAACTCTTGAGATACAAAGTGTGTTTCCATTCACCTGTTTTAACAAGCATTTTAGCACTTGATATAAATGTAGATGCTATATTTCCATATCTCATACATTAGTTGATAAAAACATGTGGAAAATTGCATTTTCATTTACAGATTTTCTGTAAAGTCAGTTAAGATTTGCTCTACATTTGGGTAGAAACTTGACTATAGTGTTGCTCAGTGCCAGTTAACATGTGAAAACTGCATCAAAAAGCACTTTCTCTTTCAAAACACTCTGATGTCAATAAAAAAGGCAAAAACATGCTGTTTCTCATTCGTCAGACGTGACTGATTGTTTGACTCTATTTTTCCATTTTTTTCCACCAAACTTCAGGTTCACATCTATCACTTTTGCCGTGACAGCATGTGTTGAAGGCCGACTACATGTGTGGTTCACGGATGACTCACTTTTGTATTGTGAAAGCATAAGCGTGGTGCACTGTGGCCAAGAGCTAGATATCACCATCTATAAGCTTCTGGTAATTACTGGTAATCTGTTGAATTAGCTGAAATTGTGTGCCTTCAGTGTGTCCGCGTCTGCTAAATGTCAGCTGTCTCATTAGTGCCGAGGACTGCTCCTGTACTGTTCCTGTTGGACAAGCAATATGTCATTATATGTCGTCATTTGTATCGCTGGCTGACAGGGTCTCTCAGGGGCACCGAGTGTGAGTCAGTGTGTCTGACTTTGTGCGTGCATTCAAATTTTCTTTCTGCTTCCACTTGTTGATTTCTGCATGAGCATCGGTGTCTATTTGTTTGTCTTCTGTGTGCGTCTGTCTGACTTTCCTGTCTGTGTGTGTGTGTCTGTCTGCCCCCACTCCCCACCCCTCACCCCCTGCTGGGCCAGTCTCCTGTGCCTGCTGTGCTGATAATCAGTGTGTGACGTCGGCTGGCTCAGTTCAGCAGGAACAGGGGACTGGTCTCATTTCCACACACTCACACACATACAGCTCACTTTAATAATGATGGCAGCCTGATATATTGTCTCAAAGTCTGCGTGTTTACGTGTATGTTTAAATACATTTATTTTGAAATGACTGACAATATTAATTTAGCCAATGTTCATGTTAAACAGTGATTTGTCTTCTCGCTGCAACAGATGCACAGCCTCACATTCTGTAATGAAACACTTGACTTGGATTTATGCCTGCTCTCTTATTGCTTTTAGAGACCATTAAAAAGCTACAATTTTCATGAACCTATATAAGCTATTTAATCAAAAATCTACGTGAAAATTAAAAAATAATTAGACTTTGAAATGCATACCTTGTTTGTAATAAAATATTTTAATAAGGTCTGCTGTAGTGCTTGCTTTCAGTATTTTGTTTGTGTTGATTTTACTTTTTGATGACTCAAAGCCAAAATTACTTTGTCTTGTTTCTGTCCATTGTCTGTTGTTGGCACCATGTTCATAAAAACAAATGGCTGGTTGACACTGTGTGCAGTGTCACTGATGTTGAAATTAAAAATAAATTTCTTTGAAAAAGCAGTATATATGTCTTGTGGGTTTTTTTTTTTCAACCATGTCATCAGTTATAGAATAAATCACAAACATTATATTGAAAAAAAATCTTTTTCATTCTTTTCCTTCATCCATCATTATTCTCTTGGTTCACTGATTTAAGTACTCTATTAATCCCTCACTGGGGAAATTACATTTTTTGTTGTTATTATTCATTATACACATAGGCCTGAAACACACACACATGCACACACACACTGCACCTATAGACATGCATTAGGTGGAGAGATGTCAGAGAGACAGGGCTGCCACACAGTTTGCACTCCAAGCTGCAGACTTAGGGGTTTCTGTACCTGCTCAATGGCACCTCGCCAGTGCCAGTGTTCAGGGAAAGGAAATCAAATGCTAGAATTAGACTAACGAAAGTCTTCATAATCTCATGGCACCTGGTTGCCAACTGGTAAAAATCCATTTTAAGAGTGCCACAGAACACTAATGCCACATTGACTTTTGACCTCTAATGAACTCTGACACTTTCTCCACACATTGCATAGCTCAAAGTCTTCCTAAGATGCTGACTACAGAGAAAAAAAGATCACGAAAATCAAGACAGTAATCGAGTTTCATAACGCCAGTGTAGATAAAGAACTGAGGGGAAGTGCTCATTACATTAAGATCACTGAAAGAACTCAGAAGCAGCTAAATAAATTAAAACTTTTATATTAAGGGCCAAATGAAGTGAATTTTTAATATACATTTATTTCTCACATTGAATTGAAGTTGAAATAAACACATCTGAGCTACGAGTGTCCATGTTGTGACCACGCTTACCTCATTCCTTGAGATCTGTATCTTGTGATGTCAGGTTAAGACACATCCATATAATGGCGTGTCCTGAAAGAGCTGACACGGCACTGAACAGTCATTTCCTATAAAGAGAACCTGGAAGAGATGCGAAAAAGCTGCTGTCATTCCTTTTCCTCCACTGACCTTTGCTTCATCCTCCAGCAGTATCATAACGGCTTTTATGCTTTTGACACTTTACATGGTATATTGGAGTATAAGAGTCCAGGTTGATTTTGGTTTATATCTGTCTTTGTTTAGCACCTTTTCAACAGTCCTTACCCCACATGCATGGTATCTATAATCTCAGCAATAAGTCTGGCTTCTCATATTGTCACTTTAACAAACTATAAAGTTGCCAGGAGGCTAAAATACATGAAAAATAACACAGGCACCATAAAGATTTCTAAATCTTTAATCATAATCAGATTCTTTTCACTAGTTGCACACAAATACAGCATAAAAATATAAGGAATAAATTCTAATAGACTATATTTGAATTGAAAACTGATTTGATCCCAATTTGTTTTTGTGCCCTTTTCATTGAAAGTATACAAGTATGTATATGTAAATCAGTTAAATATTTTTATATTATATATATTTTGTGTTTGTTTGTTTGTATTTTTTATCAACACGTCAAAAGAGGGAAACCTGTCACCTTACTTCCTTTATTTCCCTGTCACCCTGGTACCCAGTGATAATGCAAAGTGGTGCAGCAGCCGCGGGATGAAACATGGCGACATGGCAGAAAACAGTAACCCGGATGTTTGTTCTTGCCGGGTGGTTACTATAGCAACAGTGACACATGGCCGTCATCAGCCTCAACCAGCTGCGTCAGAAGGACACGGCGGTTCAACTGACGACTTCCTGTTCCTGGGAAACAGGCGTGAGGTGAAAGATACCTGCCGTTACTTCTCTCTTCCATGACTCGACGTCTTTACCCGCCTTCCATACATTTATGGCTCTATTGTTTCCTCCATGTGAGTGTTTGTCTTTCTGTGTCGGTCGGCCCCTCCTCGCTCTGCAAACGTCCTTTTTCGCGGTACACCTACGCACTTGCACTCTCTCACCTGCCGGTACTTCTTCAGGTTGGCCAATAGGCTTCCGAGGTGGGCGTTCCCATGGTAACATAACAGGTAAACAGAGGTCGAGATAATGAGCCAAGACGATGCACCAGGACAGAGGACTCACCCAGACACACAGGGCTGGATCCAGAAGGCGGGGTGGGAGATAAGTAGGCCTAAAAAAACAGAGAGAATAAAACATAAGCTTTTCAAGCATTGATGCAGTTACATAAACTTAGAAAATGAATAGAAAGTCTGTGTCTTAACACTAAATAAAATCAGTTTTTGTTTTGCTTTATGTAACTCATTGTTTGTACTACAAAAAGCACTTTTTGAATTGAATTGAATTCAAGTGTCCCTTTAGGAGAATCTTAAAAGTGAGTAGACATATTACTTAACACCCCCAAAATAGTGTTACACTAACTTATTCAGCCCTGAGTAGTGACTGCAGGTAACCTTTAAGAGCACAAGATCCATAACAACCCTGGCTGAAATCACCCCCTTGTTCACTCATTCGTACAGACACTCAATAGTTTACTCTACGGAGAACCCCAAATTCACATGTCAGACACTTACTCATCATGATCGTTCTGCGTAATCACTGACAGCTGTAGAGACAATGTTCATTTTTGCATCTGCAAAATGAGGAGCACTGCACTGTGAGATTGTTAACAGAAACGAGTGCACGTGTCATGGACGCTTCTTTTTTGTTTTTGTTTTTTTCCATTGTGAGGGAAATATTTAGAGAACAAATTTACACACTTAGAAATCTGACATTGAAATAAAGCAGTGGACAGTGAATGTAGTGCACTATAAGGTAATAAGGTAAGCAGCCTGAAAGGCAAAAACTGGGTTGTGATTCGTTAGAAAAGAAAATAAGGTGATGACTGAAAGTGACCCCAACAAATACGATTTTATCAGCACTTCTTGGTGACTGGACATCATGAGGACAGTTCAGGGAATTGAAAAAAATGACTTGAAACAAACCGAGGTGGGGGGGAGGTTGATATCATTATGCAAATGTGCACAAATCTATCTGCTGTGTATTTCCTTTGTTTCCCCTCCACTCTTCACAGCAGATCCACCCCACCCTGCAGCTGTGCAGCAGGTCAGCTCTCCCTCTGTCTTTTCCTTCTGCTTTCTCCCTCCCTGTCTGGCTCTTCGGTTCTCACCATAAAAAAAAACTACCAATCTGGCCGGGAGAAGACATAATTGCCATTATGACTGCTGCGGCCCTGCACATCACACACTGTACTGATTGTTCGGCAGAGGAGGAGGGGGCAAACACTGTCTGCTCTGTGCAGACGCCACACAATATTATCATAGCGTGACTACAGCTCATCCACAGACACACACGCAGACACATAGTCAGTCTCTATCTCACTCTTTTCAGCCCCGTCAGTCGCCCTGTAATCTTTCCATTAAGCACAGAACAAACATAAGTTTCTATAGGGCTGAAAATCCATACACCACTGCCTTTAGAAAAATCTTTGAACTGTCAAGCCCTAGGTAAACACACACTCATGCAGTGCCACCGCCAATAGGAAATGATAGAAGGACTGAATGGAAAAGCAGTTTGTACAAAGACAGAAACGCCCAACGTGTGTGTGTGTGTGTGTGTGTGTGTGTGTGTGTGTGTGTGTGTGTGTGTGTGTGTGTGTGTGTGTGTGTGTGTGTGTGTGTGTGTGAGACACATGGGGCTGAGGTTTTGGGAAAGTTGACCTTATCCCAGTTCCAATTCCACTTCTCCATCTCTGTTTCCAAAAGAGAGAAGGTCACCATTCCCACTAAAAAAAGACTCTGACACTTCAGACAACTCTAGGAAAGAAAAGAGAATCAGGCTTCAGTGAACGGACTATATACACATTTGATATAAAAACTACCCACATTTCCATGGCAAAGGCTGCAAATATCACTGGATTGTGAGGCGACTGTGACCGTGTGTAAAGGATATGGGAGCAGCAATTAGCCAGAGGAAATATCCATTCCCACAACGGCTGACTGATGTGTAGTGATGGGAAATGTCTTTATCATTGTTCCCAGATTAAGTGGTTGATTCTGCAGACGACACAAAGGCAACGAGCTGAGAGTCCCACCTACTGAGCGACCACTAACCACACAAGCATAAGCTGGGATGCTCCATGAGGCCTTCAGCGGGATTCTTCTGGAGGGTCTCACAAACAGCGTCGAGGTGACTGGAGGTGGTCAGCAGACGTTATGGAAGCTCAGCATTCGCCGTTCGGTGGATTGTAGCTGAGCAAACTTGCCACCGTTCGCACGTGTGAATGAGACGTTTACAACTTTCTTTTCTTTATTCAGAACATAAACGTCAAAAGGCTGGAAGCTAATTTACAGAAGGATGTTTGAGTGTCAATTAAAAAGAAAAAAAAAGACTATAAAAATGAAAGGTCTAGAAAAGAAATAGTGTCCATTTTATTAGGTACACATGTACAGTCTAATGCAATCCAACACATCTGTTCTGTGCCTATGATGTTCACAATTAAATTGAACATCATAGGCACATTAAATCATGTTTTAGCATTTAATTAAATCATATTTTAGCATTGAGGTCATGGTTAGTGGTGGTGTCTGCATTATATTAAGTTGTTTTTGTTTTTTTTGAAATGTTCCCTCCCTCATGTATGTAAATGTGAATAATAAAAAATTAGAAACACCAATTTAATGCAGTCCCATACAACGCCACCTTTAACTATGACCCAATAATTAACCTATAGTTAAATTTACACATTTTGTACAATGTCACCAAAAACAGAACATTATAAACATCATAAAGGTAGAATTATATTGGGTTTTTTATTATGGACAGATTTCAAATGCAACTGAGGACCTTGAAACTTAACATTTGTCTATTTATTTTTATTTATTATAAATATCATTAAGGTCAGCAGTAATGTCTTGTGTACCCTGTGATGCAAAAAAAAGTTGTATTTCTTATACCGCAAAGATGGCAAACATAGTCATGTGAAACTGTCACAAAGTGGACCCCTCGTGGCCCTCACACACAGACCTACTGTACTGCACAAAGACTATTTGTAATAGTCAACCAAAACCCCGTTTAACAGCAAGACATGATTAATTTATGGTTTCTTAAAATATACAGGCACATCTCTCATCCTGTAACAGCGGCAGCAAAGTAAGGGCATGGATAATATAAAAACTGAAAAGCAATAAGGTCTCTCTCTTTCTCTGTCACACACACACACACTCTCGCGCACACACACACACACACAGCTAAAATCTGATGCATTCTCGACCGTCTCTTTGGTACATGCAATAGCATGCTGCCCATGCTATTTCAGCTATCTGAACAGACAGGGGAAAAACTGTACTAGTTTGACAAGTAAATGCTGTTACGGAGAGCATCAAAGACAGGAAACTGTCACCTTGAACTCCCATGAAATGAGGTTTTCAAAGGCAGCATTGTTTGTAATGCTGCATCTTAATGTTGCCATGCCATCACCATATATTTTCAGCAGAGGATCCAACTTATATCTGCAGTTGGTCAAACAAGGGAAGTACCAGAGGAACGCAGCTGGTTGTTGTTTCTAACAGAGCATTTAAGGAGGCGACGGTTTAATCAGTTTTCTTTCCGGCAGTCAGCTTGTCAGCGTGGAGAGCGAAGGTCTCGGCCACTATCAGAGGGAAGACTAAAGAGGCATCTGCATACACCTGAGGACGGAGAACAGAGCAGTGTGTCACTTTTCTCCACGTTACACACTCACTACACTGGACTGAATCCAGCCCCTGGTTTTCATATTTATGTTTTGGTGCTCTGATGCCATTCTGTATCTTTGGATCAAACACTGCGCAGACACTGCCGCCTTGAGGCCAAAACGGAGACGACAGCTCCTGGTGAGCAATGATTTTTTTTTTTTTTTTTTTTCCATTCTAACGGTCGAACATTAAAAGCAAAAAATGAACAAAGAAAATTGATGTTTGTTATATTTGAATAGAGGGATGCCATTCGTCATAGATGTTATGCCATGGGAATTTTTAAGGTGTGATATAAGCAGCTGCTGATGTATAACTGCTACTGTATTTCTGGACCAAATTTGTAGTAGTTTTCAAATCTGTCACACCGCCATAATGCTGTCTCAGAGTCAGAGAGATTAAATACAATTTTTCAACTAAAACACCACTGTTAGCGTTTGATCCCGGTCAATCAGCAATAAAGAGCAAGGAAAAATCCACATCTGAAAACACTTGAAGTGCATTATCTAAGGGCTGTAAAACGCATCTGGAAAATATGTGAAATAACTAAGTGAAGCAGCAGAAGGGAAGATATCTCAAAATAAGTTCTAATAAAAGGGTATCTGAGGATATAATTGTAAAAAATGGAACATAATGTTGACATTAGTCTTGGTCGGGTCATGGCTAACACTGCTGGGATAAATATCGGTACCTTAACGGGCTTAGCATCTGTCTTGATCTTGCCCCAGGATACAGCCTCATCAGGTCTGGCCCCAGAGTCAGAGCCGTCAAACTCCTGACCCGTATTCACAAACACTGCATAGTCAGCTCCATTCCTCTGGAAGGAGAGAGAGGAAAGACAGAGCAGGTTGTTGTTGTTGTTGCATTAGCTTTGCTCTGCTAACAGTGGCTGCGCTGTAGGAACTCAATATTTGCATGTAAAAACATAAACTGTAAAATAACTACATAAACGTGGCATTACATGGAAATACTGATTTAATCTACCTCAAAATGACAACATTTCTGAGCAAATGCACAGTTACATTGTACCAAAGGCCAACTTAATTTCTCGGAACTTAGCAGGCTTGTATACAAAGCCTGATGTGAAGTCATGTATGAGTAATAGAGAGTCAGAAATAAAGATCATGGACGGTCGTTACCATAAGATTAGCATTGGCTATATGATGTTTGACCAGCCCTCCTCCCAGGATGATCATTCCCGTCCTTTTGGCAAACACTGCCAGGCTGTTCAACTTGCGAATATCTGAAATAAAGTGCACATTCATGATATGACCAACAGCTAATGCTGACTCAGCTGTGGCCATCCTGTTCTGTAGCAGCAATGTTGCTTTTACCTTCCACTATGTCCAAAACCAAGCCAGGGTTCCTATAAGAGTGAAAGTAGATCATGTCGCCCAGGGAGCCATCTGTCAGAGCAGGACTGAACACTGGAATGTTATTCTGACACAGAACATAAACAGCACATTTACTGACTGATGTTTAGACACAAATACACTGTAAGTACCATCTAAACAGAGTAAGTAACGTCCAGAAGCTGGATGAAGCAAGTGACAAAGCAGAACAATGACTTCATAATCTGCATAGACCTTGTACCTTGTATGCCCAGTAGTACACAGAATCAGTATTATTGATCTCCTTGCCAAGTCGATGAATCATTTTGGAGGGAGTCCAACGTGTGCCCTGAAATAAGAAAGTTCAAACGGTTAAAAAAAAGCCAACACTACATGATAAGAAATACCTTTCTGACTGCACAGCTGGATTTTTATGAGAGGACATCAAACTAACAGGTTAACAGACCTCCGTGTTCTGCTCCAACAACATCTGGTCCAGGATGGGCATCAGCCAGTCTTCAAACTTACAGTAGTTGTCATTGGGCACCAGCAGATTCCCTATCCTACATCCAGCAAGACAGAGAAGTGTAAAGATGACAATTTACATTTAATATTTATTACTGATAGCTTTGGACAGAGTTTGGAATTGTTAAACTTTCCCTAAATCAACACCTGCTCTGACGGGGAGCTTGTGGCACACAGGCACAAGCACATCCAGGTAAGTGGGGGGGAATTGATTTCCAACAGAGAGGGGATCTTCGTCTCTGTTCACAATGGGGGGACTGATTCACTTGTGCTCACCATCTGTTTTTCCTAATTGTCCCCTCGGAAGAGAAGCTGTCATGTGATGTACAATTATGATTGCCTCTAAATGTTGTCTTTTTTGGCAGTTCATTTTTGACAAATCGAATTGGTTTCAAAAAGCTCAATATTTATTCCTATAGTCTCAAGAGAGATCAGTCTTCTCATCGGGGCAGCTGGCCCATAGTGGGCGATAGTGCACCGCCCTCCTTAAGCCACACGAGAAAAAGAGAGAGGAAAGAGTTTATTTTGCCGGTCTAAGTCTTAATATTATTCTCCAATCAGCAGCTTGAATATCACTTTCTAACCAGAAGCCCCGCCCCCTCGGGGCGATTTCAGTCAGATTGAAAATCGCCCCTGGCGCTCTCACAGACTTACATGTTGAGATTTTTTTTTCAGTTTTTGGACCCTATAATTTATTTCTATGGGCTCCAGGAGGGCTTGCCCCAACGTGATTTCGTCATACGCACTGATGCGTGCTTGGATGATACGCACAGCGCGCGCACGTGTTGGGACTCAGGAGACTGCAAGATCAACATGGCCAGCAACTGTAACATTGGCCAAGCTTTCCATGGAGAGAAAACTTGTCAGGAACATGCCTGATTTCAATGAGAGGGTAACTGATCGCTGCCCTGTGATCGGCTGGCGACCGGTTCAGGGTGTACCCCGCCTCTCGCACGTTGACTGGGATAGGCTCCAGCCCCCAACAACCCCGAAAAGGGATAGGCGGTGTAGAAAATGGATGGATGGATGGATGGATGGATGGATGGATGGATGGATGGATGGATGGATGGATGGATGGATGGATGATTATTGCTATGGCATCCATGGTGCCTATAAATTGTAGACTGTGCTAAACAGTGATTTCATGGGCAAACTAGTAGATGACAGTGTATGTGTTGATGCCACAGTGGAAGTGTTTTATTGTGGAACCTAATTTATTGTATTTGAGACATTTAACTTGATATAGATATACAAAAATACTGTACAGTATGTACAATTCATGTCTGGTGTTGCCATCTAGTGGTTGAACAGGAAAACCAAATTAAACAATACAACGTAACACTGTAAAGTTAGCTATCTGACTTTTATTTAATATAATTTTGCTCATTGAACGGGTCATCTTAGCCATCATCGCAACAGTTGCCCCCCCTGAGAAATTTGTCAGGAGCCGCCACTGCTTCTCATCGAGGTAACTCTGAGCAAGGCAGTGCACAAACTGCATCATTCTGAGGATGTGAATGTGAGAGGTGCGTTGTATCTGTATCTGCCAACCTGTTGATGCCCCTGTGGCGGAGGTCCTTGCCAGGCAGGCTGAAATCTCCCAAGTAGGTGTGAGCCAGACACTTGATGAAATCCTCCTCTATGCCTCCAGCTGTGGTTACAATCACATCCACCTAACAGAGAGTAACAAGATAGATTCTGGTCCCTGTGTCGAACTGCTTTACATGTTATCTGTGATCTGAGTACGACCCGGATAATAATGAGAAGTGTATAAATATGTACCATTTTGTGCTCTGCCAGGTAGCGGATGCTCTCTCTGACTCCGGAGCTAATGAGGTTGGAGGTGTAACCCAGGAAGATGGTGCAGCCCGACTTGTAGGGAGCTTCACCAGACTCTTCATACTCATTTCCTTCATCTGCCTTCACTGGCTCGAGACGCTTCTCTATCTGTGAGTGCCGAGTCATGAGACAACACTGGTCAACACTGCAAATGACCACTGACAGACTGATCATAGGCTACTGAATCTGTGTCATTTAAAGGGTCGGTTCACCCAAATCACTAAAAAACAACATATTTGCCTCTACTGGTCATTAGCAATGCAGATAGAGTTTGTTTTATGTGTCCAGTTTAAAGAAATCCATCTCTGAGATTTCTGCCTCCTCCCCAATACAAAGGAGGTGAATGGAATCTTGTTTGTATGGCATCCTGGCAGATGAATGGTTAAGACATATAACTTATAACTGCAACGTTCACTGTTTGACTGCCAGCTGAGGGACCTTTATTGTGACTTATACCCTCATCTCTCCCACTGTTTTAAAAAAATAAAGGACAAAGTCATTACAGTGAGGTGTATGGATTTTCCAAAGCAACAAGTACTTTGTTTCTGGAAAGACAACCTGTAATTTTTTTACTGTTGTGGGCCCCACAAATGAAGTACCATTCACCTCCATTGTATTGGGGCAGAGGAAGAAATCTCAAGACACAAATATCTCAGCTGAGACAGATATCTCACCTGCATGGCTATCAAAGGTAAATGACAAACTGTGTTTTTGTACAATAATCCTCGGTCCACAGCCATTCCTCTCACCATTTGGTTGATCTCCTGAATGGCCAAGCTCAACCTGCTGGCCTGGAAGCCCGTGGTGAGGTAGGACTTCAGCACTGCATGCAGATCAATCCCCTGGTTGAAGTCATAGCCTCTGATCTTTGGCATGTCCTCTGGGAGGTCACAGCTGGGTTTGAGAACGGCCTCCATGGCAACAGAAGGGGCGTGGTCCGCCATTTTTTCTGTGAAAAACAAAGTTGTAAGTACCAATGGATGTCATCTCTTCGGTCTGTGGTGACAGGTTGCATCTCTGCTCTCCCTGACATGTACAGAAAAAAACATGACTGAGCTTCCCAGCTGCATGTGTCAGATGAGTGAACAGCTGAAGAAGATCTGCACTAAACATATTAGCCTGGCTCAGATGCACCTGACTGATTTTTCATAAAACGTCCTGAAGGACAGGCTCTGGCAGATGAGTTTTTGGTAATGATCAAACGACAGGATTCTGATGAGGTGATGTTAAAGGAACTGGTTTTCTTGTCGGGGTTTGGCATATTTCATGAGTAAATAATTGCATAATGGAGCACAACTGTGACGCGCCCATGAACATCAAATTTAAGCAACCTGAAGACAGCCAGGTTGAGGGAGGCAAATCAGCCATTTCTACACTCCAGTGTTTACATATACAGTGCTTTAAGAAAACTGTTCATGCCGCTAAGCTTTTATAACCTTCATTTCAAATAGGTTACGTTACGCAATAACCAATAATGACAAAGTGAAAACACGCTGATTAGGTTTGTTTGTTTGTTTGTTTGTTTGTTTGTTTGTTTGTTTGTTTGTTTTTGTCGCCTCCCTGATGGTGCCACTCCTGTCGGACAATCGCAAGACAGTCCTGTATAACTGGAAACTGGCTGCCACACAAAGCTAACGTGAAAACTAACGACTTTATGGCAATTTACCTGAACATGTAAAACAAGAAAAATGTTTAAGCCCGTTGTCTAGGTGTGGTTCACCATACACCATACGAAGCACATACTGCGTTTATGAGGTGCAGGATAACGTCATTTATAGCGTGCATGTAATGTTAGCTGATGTTAGCTAGGAGACAAACTAACTGTTGGCTAGTTGAGTCACGATTAGTTGAGTCACGATTAAATTACGAATAACATCAGAATACAGAGATGAAAACACACCTATTCTTGGAGTGACGTTAGTTGATGAACGTCGTTAAGTAGTAATGAACTGTCTCCAGACACGACAAGACGTTCATTGAACACGAGCATTTCTGTAAACACCGGATGAATCCCCTACAGCAGGCACGCTGCTGCTACGGAAAGTGCGAAAGGACAAACATGATCAAACGGCACTTCTGCGTATTACGCGTTTGAGAACATTAGTTACATCAGGACAAAAGGCTGTATAATATAATCCTATATCTGTGTCTCCTCTTGTAGTAACAACTATAGTCTGCAGTCTATACATTATTTTATGACTACACTAATAGACAGTTTGCTTTGAGTAAACATTCATACTTTAGGTACCCGCAGTTATAATTAACACATTCTTGTGTTCCGTGTCACACTCCCTTTTTCAGTCTTTTGTCAGCACTGATTATACAAAAATGAAAGCCAAACCTGTTTTTGACAACTTAAATAGTGCCCATTAAAATATATTTAACCAAATTAATGGTTCTATTAATCCATAAACAAATGTACTTTTTGTAAAAAAAAAATAAAATAAAATAAATCAACACATATTGTAGCAGAAAGGCAGAAGCCATACCTAAAGGACAGCATAATGCCTTAGTCAATAATCTTTTCATCAGCGGTGGCTGTGAAGTGAAGTGTGATCTTTGTGACATTTCCAACACTGTGTTCTATGACCTTTTATATCACAGAGCCTTTGAACTGCCCCAACAGTGAATAAAAGGGAGATACAGGTGAGAAAGGAAAGTCGGGAGCTTCTCTGACCAGATTCTTCTGCACAACCAGATGTGACTCTTTGGATCAGGTAAAATACATCATTTCCCACTGCTCCTTTTGGTGTGGAAGAGGCATATTGAGTCCAGAGAGGGATTTTGCTGAGTCTTTTGCTGAAGGCAATGTCAGGAAAGATGTGCAGCAGCAACAGCGTTGTTCAGGCACAAAAACTGGTGGATCAACTTCGGGTGGAGGCGAGCATTGAGAGAATCAAGGTATGTAAGAATGTGAATAATCCATGAACTACATGGATGCTAGTTTCATGTCATCATACAGTATACTTACTGCACCACTTAAGACCAGTTGTTTGAAGTTTTCCATAGTTACGAAACACCAAGTGTGCTGACATGCTCCTCGTCTGTGTTGTTAACACCATGTCAAATAGTTTTTTTAGAGGTTTATTTCAGAATTAAAATGTGTGAACTCCAGTAAAATGCCATCCTGTCCACCTTTATCCCAGATCTCCCTGACAGCAGCAGACTTGGTCCGGTACTGCCATGACCACAGGCGCAGTGACCCTCTGCTCACCGGCATCGCTGCCTCGTCCAATCCTTTCAAAGACAAGAAGACTTGTGTGCTGCTTTGACGGTCCTGAGCAGAGATGACCAGATGACAGAGTGCCATACGGACAACTATCCAAGTGTGCAACCACAGACTTTCTATTGTCAAATGTGGACCAGATAAGCCTTTTAGTACGGCAATGTGTTTCGTTTTGCTCCTTGACGTAACAGTGCAATTAATTTCTGTGTCCCTAAAAAGCCTTATCTCAGCCTTGTAAAGAATAACATGGCTAACTTGAGTCAGGTCACTTTTTAAGAGTTCAAGTAAACAATTTTTTGCAATTTGTAATGATTATAGTTGCTTTGTTCAATCCAGACTCTCAGCACAAAGCTGTTCCATCATAACTCCCCACGAGGCAGTGAACAAATCCAGCCAGCTTCAGGCACCAGATTTTCAGGCCATTTAATAGTCTTTCAGTGTGTTTTAATGGATGCATCTGTCAAGTATTGCGAAAATTTATCCAAACAATTAAATGGCAAAACATTATTAAAAAAAACAAACACACACACAGAAGGTATATGCAGATATACTTAAAAAAAAATCATATTGATGAGCACTGACGTGTGCGTTCAAATAAACAGCTTTATAAATACAATCAGTGTGTCACAGAAGTTAAATAATTCAAATATTTCACTGTACATGAGAAGTAACTAATGCTTTGGTACAATGTCAGTTACTGTTATGGATTCAGTTTAAGAACGTGTAAATACTATTAATTTGTTTCCACATGGTTTAAACATACAACAAATTAAAGAGGAGAGACGCCAATGTAGTGTCTTTGAAAGCTTTGAGAACTGGCACAAAATGGCAATTAAGTGCATGGGACAAATATTACACATTTCATGTGGTAACATATTTTTTGTGGGCTTTTGGCCGAACCAACAGAAGTTACCTTTTCTAATGTTAAGCAGTTGTGGTTTCCTCCGTGTATTCTGAAAGACCAGCACGGACCGCACCTGTTTGCAAGTCTTGCCACATAGTTCGCAGGCCTTGCTCTTCATTTTCTGGGCCTCCAGACTTCCACACATGCATCCCCTGAGGCTACAGCAAGGATTCCAGCCTCCACACTCAGCTGACAGTTGAAGACAGGTTGAATGTCATTAGTGAGAGCGTGGACACACACAGAGGAAAATGCATTTCAGTGTTGAGGATGAGCATGTTAATTACAAATATCTTTAGAAAATGTAGGAAAACAAATTGGTTCTGTATTAATTATTGCCTTGCTTTTTAATGTTTCTGTCATTATTATGATTATTTTAATTCTCTATATGTTGTACAAAGCACTAACCCCATTGACTCCATCTTGGTGACGCAGTGTGCACAATGTCCTTGGAGGTGCACAAGGGATATGTACCTACAGGCAAAAAATTTCAAAGACTGTTCAGTAGCAGAGTTAGCTAAACAGGCAAACAAGCAATTTGCCTCATCCTACCTTGACAGTGCGATCAGATGAACAGGTGTAGAGGCTTCCAGGTGACCTGTGGATGCCAGTGACCAGAGCTGTGTGTCCCACATCAAACTGGGACAGGGGTTTTATGGTCCCACCCTGCACGGAAAAGGAGTGGAGCATGCCCCTATTGTCTCCTGCCCATACTTCACAGCCACTGTAGCTCATAGACAGCAGGTAAGAGCTCAGCTAGAAATGGACGGTTTGGTTGGAGTTAGTCTCAGTATACAGGCCAACTGAACATATATGCACACAAACACAAAAACAAACTGCATGTGTTTGCATGTACCCGGAGTCTCTTCAAGCCTTTGCCTGCCCTGCGGTCATAGACAGCCACAGTGCAGTCCTTACTCCCAGAGATGATGTACTTGTCATCTGCAGCTAGGCACATTACAGCACTACCATGGAGACGGAGGCTTTTCACCAGGGGTTCAGCAGCTGGGGACAAAATAATGACACAGTCATCCTAAAAAAAACCCAAGTGATTTGTCCATATGTGTAAGAATGATTTCCGAGTTATGTCAATGTGTCACATTTAAAAAAACGAATGACCTTCACTTTCTCTTCATGCACACTCTGCCACTGAACTGAAATGTGATGTATACGCTCGTCTCCCTCACCTCTGGTGTCATACAAGCTGACCCTCTTGTCAAATGTACCAGCCAGCAGTACATCCGTCTGATAGGACAGGCAGAGAACAGCGGCCCCAGCCCTGATCAGGCCCCTCTCTGCGCCACCTGCCTGTAGGTCCCACAGCCTCACTGTGCTGTCAAAGGCCCCTGAGGCCAGCAGAGGTCCCTGAGATGCCAGGCACCAGACCCAGCCCCGATGGGTGCTGAAGTCACCCTGCCTCCCCAGTGTGTGCAGTAGTGTGCCACCAGAGCCTGTCTGAAGATCCCACAGTTTAACATTCCAGTCTCTGGAACCTGTGGCACAAACTGCCCCCTCTCCCCCAACGAGGAGGACTGAGTTGACTTGGGCAATGTGGCCTGAAGGTAGGGTGATGCACTCCAGTGCTGGGGGTGGGCTAGGACTTCTGGGGGATTGATGTTGCTCCATCTCTACCTCTCTTCCATTACCTATATTCCTGGGGTCTGGCAAGTCCTCTCGGTTATTAAGAGCACCATCTTGGCCTTCATCAGCATCAAACGCCATCCCGTGGTCCCTTTCTTCCATCAGTGCAGCTGCGTCATCCGCAAGTCTCTCTTCCAACGCCTCTCTCAGTCCTGCCAGTTGGTCCCCGCCTACGATGGGCTGCATTTTACCTTCCTCACCTTCCATTGCCACCTCCATTCCTTCATCAACACCATACGCAACCTCCTGAGCAACCACTCCCACCCCTTCTATTTCATCCTCTCTACCATCCTCCTGTCCTTCTGCAGCTAGTTCCCCATCGTGCCTTGCTCTTTCCTGCGGTCTTGCTTGTTCCCTTTCCTCCTCATCCTCTTGGGTTCGCCTGGCCACAAGCTGCCCTTGGCCTGTCCAGCAGGTTATCAGCTGCTCCATCTCTAAGCAGGCAGAAGGCCAGTCAAAGTCCTCCCTTGGCCCCACTGGAAAGCCAGCTCGGGATCCAATCAGTCTGTGTGCCCGGAGCTGCCAAGCGGTGCTGTCCTTACCCACATTACCCAATGCATGACAGACCTAAAAGGAGGAAAAACAGATTTGTAAAATGCTTTTTGATGAAGGAAAAGCATTCACTGCATTTTTTAAACTGAATGCACACAGTGCGTTTTGATAAGCAGCACTGAAGGTTCAGTTTAAATAAAGAAAGGTTGATTTTGGAGATCAGTACCTACTTTTTTTTGGCTTACTTTACTTACTTTAGGCAACAGAAATAAGCAAGAAGATGAATGTCATGGAAGTGATGGGCCAAAATTTCTTTGAAGACTAACCTTTGGCAACACAGTGATGACACACTGTGCAGGAAGGTGCGAGGCAATGTGTGTCACCATCTCCCATGGCAGTGACAACAAGCCACTTGCCTCAGCAGAAGGTGAGGGACTGGCATCAGATGAGGCTGAGTGACCAGCTGGCAGAAGACTGGAAGGAATATGAAGCCCAGTGCAACTTTATTCATTTCAAATGCAACATTGTGAGACATGAACAGCCACACAGATGAGGGTGTAGTGAAGTCTTACCCCTGTTGGTCAGAGCTGGAGGCTTCACTGCTCGGAAATTTCATAGGGTCAGGAGATGGTCCATCCAGGCCACCGTGTGTCCCTGCCCCTGCTTCACTCAGGTCTACCCTGGCCTCAGACATCACTGATTCCCCTCTGAGCACGAGACCACTAACTCATGTTCTGTGAGTCAATGCTACTCTATAAACTCTATTCTGTACTTTTCGCTTTTTCAGTAAAGAAAACCTAAAATATTACCACAGTTAGCTGAACTTCGACAAAACGTTAGCTCCTCGGGGCTTAAATTAGCCTCAGCTACACTGGTAGCATTACAATTCAGAGATGCGTTGCTTAAAGAAAGCTTTAACTAACGTAACCCAAGAAAACAGTCCTTTTCTTTTCTGTTTCTCTGGATAGCTAGAGATATCTGCAACAGATGTCAGTAACATACATGTATTAAAAAAACTACTCGTTACAGAAAAACAAAGGAGTAATGTTACCACAGCAGATTAGCGATTAGCTCCAAGTAACAGTTACTGCCAACGATATGTTATTGTGTACAAGCCACTCGTCCAAAGTCCTCATCTAAGCCACTGTACTGTCACTAGTTACCACATTAAGACTGAAATACAATGCAGGTATATCATCATTATCATCATCATCTTCTTCTTCTTCTTCTTCTTCTTCTTCTTCTACTTCTTCTTGCTTGCTTTTGTTATTTAACAACGGTGGAAAACAACTACTGAGCCGGCACATTACCGCCACCTTCGGGATTGGAGTGCGGAACGGAACGATTTCAATGTTAAATTAAATCATTCCTGTTTTCTAAAAATCTGAAAATATCCCTGTACCCTGCATCATCTGAACTCCACCGCAACATTACTGTTATAGCTAATGTCTTGTGACTCTTTTAGAGTGTAACTGTAAATGTCTGTCTCTCCTGTTGTTATCTAGGACAGTATAAAAATACATGCTCCATTTCATGTTGTCCACAATGTTCACATCTATTCATAGCATGCATGTTCAGGCACCAAACCGCATCCTTGATATGTCCTCCTCCTCTCTATTTTTATTGCTTCCTCTCATTTCTCGTTACGTCCTCTATCTCACTGTTCCTGCCATTTCTGATTTGATTATACTTGTGGCCTCAGCCATTGCTATATTTTATGACCACAACCGGTTAAAATAGTTTGGTTATCACTTACTCTTCTGTCTGACATAGCATTTCATTCTGCAATGATAAACGTGATCCCTACTGTAGACACCATATAGTCAGCTCTGTCACTCTGGAGGGAGGCAAAGCAGTGTGTCACTGAATCGGCTGCAAAAGCACCACCACCAAATGCATTTACAAAATAATAACTGCACACCAATTATTACAGAATTGGGACTCTGACTGCATTGGCAGTCCATGATGTCCAGTGATAGATGATGCTGAAGCATTTAAACAGTGAAAAAGTACTCGTGTTGTCAGGAGATAGTGAAATGTAAAGTTGAGTATCATCTGCGTCGCCATGATAACTGATCACGTGCTTGCTGATGATAGAGCCAACCAGCAGCATATGCTGATTAAACAGAACCTAAACCTTGTGAGACTCACACACAGTCCTGTGGTTCAGGTTAACAACAACACACTGCAATGACACCCCAGCTAAATGAAGAGCTCCCTTCATGTGACCAAATTGTTGTCCATGAGTAGGCACCATAGCATCTCCGTCCACTTTAAAATGGTGTGCCTTCAGGCCGACGGTTGACATTTTCCTCGGGAATGCGCTTCATGAGGCTGAACGCTCTCAGAATCAACACTTGATTGTTGCTTCTCACGGCATCTCTGACAGGCTGTAACATGCCACCAAATACATCTGGAACTGAGTACCAGAACATAACTCTGGGGTAATTTGCTGTTGTATTGCTATCTGCATGTCTTCAGTGAGACAATGAAGTACATAAGTATTTAGCTTATATGGAAACCAGTGTGAGGGACATAACATTAACACATAAGCATAATGTACTCGTAAATAATAATAAATGTACTTGTAAAAGTCTACACCTTCTGAGGTTTACTAAAACAAGACAGAGGAACAGCTGTGTGTTGGGCTAAATGCTAATCCTTCCTTAGCACGTAGTTTTATGGTTGGCTGAACTCTGCATTTAGTGGTTTATCTGATTGCGGATTTTGCTGGACGTAGACAACTTTGATATTCTTTCAGCCTTACAAGTCAGAAAAACTTAAGTTTCAGGCCGTAGGATTACCTGAATCCAAATGTTCTTTATCATGCTCATCTTGGGGACATTTACTCAGCCCTACATCGTCAGATGTGGCTGAGCCATTTTGGGGGTTTCTTGCAAAATCAGGCCAGTAAACATGCTGCAAGTTCAACTTGTTTCCAGTCTGACCCCAATAGATCAAGTTTCATGTGATCACACAGAATACAAACATTTCAGCCGACCCAAAGCTTAATAGAAAAAAATTTATTTTCCCCCATTCACAAAAATTAAATAAAAAGGGATACATCAGATAACATCCCACCTGCACCACAGTTGAGAAAAAAGGTACTACATCAAATTCAATTGCCAGCCTTGATATCAGATTGAAAAAGTTATGAGTTAGTTTTCCACATTCTTCCCAAAGGTATGCACCAAGCACTGACTCTCCTCCAGTCCAACCACAACATCAAATTTGACATAATCAAATGGTCCGCTATAAAACAACGAAAACAAATTATTCTTTAAATAAAAAGAATTTAAAAAAGGAAAAAAAAAAAAACTTTTAAAGTCCAAAACAATTTGTGCACTGCAGCACAAAAAAATAAATCCAAAATAAAATAAATTAAAAAAAAAAACAAACTATCACATAAGCATCAAAATAAAAAAAATAAACAAAATAAAAGAAAAACCTGTGGACAACTTGCATTTAAATTTACTTCTGTATATAGCTTAGTGCATCACAACATAGCAAGGAGTGGTAAAGCCTCAACTTTTTACCAATTTCTTGTGGCACAGGAGTTTCATCCTTCTGAAACACCAATGAATGCTTCATGAGTTAATGCTCTACGAACATCTGTTCAGCCTGTGATCAACGAGTGGCCACTTTATATCTCAATGCTTGCACACATCAGTAACACTTGTGCTACAAAAAAAAACAAAAAAAAAAACAACTCCATATCACATTGGTTGAGAAACAAAAAAAAAAAAAACCATCAACTCTTATTCTATAAAATACATAATCTATTCATGTGAGCTGATATTCAGGAAAATGTTACAATCAGGAAGGAATAGATTTTGGTGTTTCTCCATTAGTGACGGTCTTCATCGCAGAAGAAGAGCATCCTGACGATCAGACTGATGTTAACTGGCAGGCAAATGTTGATACTCCCAGTGGCCACATCAGCTCAGGCATGACTAAAACTATGCCCTGGACACAACTTTATTGAAGGGCTGATGCAAAGTTACATCGAAGCAGTACTCGTGTACACACCTTTATCATAAAACACCAACAGCCATACGCATTACAACCGTCCACTATGACAATGTCTAAAAGATGAGGCTGGGTTGACACCACCACTCTCACCTAAGCTAACCAGTGTCAGGGGAGAACTATTCGGACTCGGAGTCAGTGTATTCCCAGGCATATCCTACACAGTATCAACGGGTGAATATATGGCAACAACAGTCACTAGTTTGATCACAAGCTGGAGAAGTACCTTATTATTCCAGCAGCAAGTTGCATTGCCATTGACAAAGCTCTTATAAGGTTTGGATCCCTCCAAACGGACCTGTTATAAAATTACTAAAAAAAAAAAGAAAAAAAAAAAAAAGGAGCAAGACTCATTGAAAAGCATGCAATGTTCATGACGAGGAGAAGCCTTGATGCCATCATTTAACAAGAAGCTTTGATGGGAAAAAAAAATATACACAGATATGGATTGACAGGTGCACTGGGACATGGATCCATAATACTGTAATTAAGAGGTCTCCTTCCTCTTAAATACTATTCAATCCATTTTAGAAGGAGCTACATTAAAAAAAAAAAAAAACTATCTTAAGAGGCCTCAAGTCTTACTCTAGTCACTTTACCATTGCTTAACATTATCATTACGCTTACTTTAGCAAGCCATTAACAGTCCTAAAATCACTTATCAAAAAAACTATCTCAAGATCAGTATATTACTGTATGTCTTACATTTGAAATTCTAAATTTCTTAAAAAAAGAAAAGTGCATTTACATCAGTAAGAACCAATTTATTCTTGGTGATGTCTTATCGCGCTCATTAAGTCCGTTTTGTAAATACTCTAAAAAAACGAAGCAGCAGCAAAAAGGATTCTCAACTTGCCTACAGTATTTGAACTCTTGTTGCAGTGAGTGATTCTCCAAACAATCAGATGTGAGCCGATTCCTGTATCAATCTACCTATAGCTGGTCTCCTCACACGCACACACTCACACCCACACAATTAACCTATAGGGACACTGATAAGACAATATGTATGAATGGGAGGACAAAAGAACCAAGCAGTGACAGCTTCATATTATGGCAGCCTCCCCATACTGACAATTCATGTAATAAATCAAGTGAGCAACAAGACAAACATTCACTCAAACATGCGTCACTTAAGAGGTGATCATATGCCATGCAATAAACCTGGTACTGCGGTGGTAAAACCTTAGAGGACAGACCTACTGCATCTTTTTTTGGCCTCAAATGAGGAGGGAAAAAAAGAAACCTATGATTCAGAGGAATTCAGCAACCATGGGAAGAGGAAGGATATTGAATTCAGCTAAATGTACATGTGAAAAGAGAATAAGACCCATGTATATGCACAAAAAAAATGTTTTTTGCAATTTCGCCGTAAAAGGTGCAAAAAATTTGTGCACATTTCCTGCAGTTACATAGTAAAAGCGTCTCGTGTTTTTTTTTGTCTTGTTTATTTTTTTTGTATAGCCTCTGGCACGAGCCTGTTTGAACACATCTACATGTGCAAGTCATTCTACTGACTACGTGCGTTGTGGTATTTGGAACGGTGGCACCCTATGCTGGTTCAGATAATTCCTTTTTATGTACCTATCTGAAACCCCCTCCCCTCCCAGTCGTCAAATATCTTAGAGTAATTCAATCGAGGAAGGGGAGGTCAGAGCCAGCCCCTATTTTTGTCCTCGCCTACGTAGGATCCCTGCGGTGTTGTTAGCTAAAGTCACTTTTGAGTGTGTTGGATTTAGTGAGGCGTTTAATCCGAGAGGTATATGTATATCCCCAGTTTACCCTCCCACACCCACCACCCTCCTCCCTCCCTCCCTCAGAGACACACAGGGCGTGGGGGAAAAGGGGGCCATCCGCTGAGTGGAGGACCAAGGCCAGTCACATCCCTCCTGCTCCTGTTTCTCCCCACAATCTGGGCAGTGCAATGAGATCCCCAGTAACCCTCCCCTACATTAACCTGGGGAGAAGGCAAACAGAGGAACAAAGATTACAAATCACACCATATGAACAAATAGTAAATGTAGAGCTCATATGAATGGTTCAGGGGGTAAGAGGGTGCCGCAGTGTGGGCCAAAAATGGGATTCTGGATCAGAAAATTCATTTGGGAACAAAATGTATCACTGCTTATCAATGAGCTGGGAGTTTCATCATTTCCAGAAAGGCAGTCTGGGAGTAGGTTGTTGAGACAGTTGCTGTGCATACCTAACAGGTTGGTGTCCTGTGTTTACCAGGGGGTGGCTGGGTTAGACGCCGTAGCAGGCCGACAGGCGCTCCTTCAACAGAGGAGGAAACTGCTCAGAGAACTGCTGCCAGTTCTCTTCCCCGACCTGGTCCTTGAAGCCATGCAAGATCTTGGGAAAGAAAACAGGAAACTGTCATGGACACCAGCAAACCTCTCTAGATGAATATTTAAGATAGGAGGGTTAAGAATGAATTTGATGCGTAGTTGCCGACTTACATCTGTCTTCACAGGAGGCAACAAAGCAACTGACTGTTTGCTAAAACCCTGCCCCCGTAATTATTGTTGCTACACCTGCAAAGCATCCTATTCCATCCAATGTTGGCTGGGGTTACTGCAGTGTAAACCTCTCCAAATCCCTGACAGAGCAGGAGAGAGCTGCTAACTTTACGCTAAATTCTGATAGCATCCACCACAGGGTCAAACAAAAAAAAGGACATTGGGTCCAGCCCTGATCCCAGAGGGGGAAATAACAAATCACTGCTAGCTGTGAACTTGGTTTCTTGTAGACCTAACCTGTAACTCCACTAACTGTAGGTATCTTGTGTAGTGCTCCTTGGCCTCTGAAGTAACATACAGTTACTACTGTAGTTAGGTGGTAAGCTGGTTAGTCAGACATGCTAACAAGTACAATTTAGATTACGTTACTACTTAGTTTTTTTTTGGGGGGGGGGGGGGGGTTAGGCTTTAAAAGAACTTGTAGATTATTGCTCCAGGTAGAGCCTAAGGCTTACGCTTCAGCATATGAAGAACTGCAAAGCTTGACAGACCAGTCATGCCTGGTAATGTTTCCCGAGGCATTATTGGACAATCACGGTTCAGGGAAGGGGGGTTTAGCAAATAAAAGCAAGCTCTAGCCACACTTCTCAGACTCAAAAATCATCCGCACCATGAAATCAGATTTCGAATGTCTGATTTGTGATCATCACAGAGTGTGGTGAACCAGCTAGATATCTAAAATAACCTAAGGTCCATCAGATCAATGTGTTTGACAAGGTGACAGAGTAAGGCGCTCACCTTATAAAACATGTCTCTCAAGTCGTCCTTTGGGTTGACCCAGGAGGCCACAGCATCACAGAAGAAAATGAAGTCCTGGACAGGGAGGACTTGTTACTTCAGTGCACAGTGAGGTAGAGCCCCCTCTTCTGTCTAACCCCTTTAGCCCCAACAGCTTTAAAACATATCACCTCACCTGCACCACTCCTGCAGGGTTAACGCCGATCATCACACAGATTCCCCGGAAGGCCGAGTCCTTCTCCTCATTATCTCTGATGTTCCTCAACGATGTGCACCTGAAAACAGACAGACAAAAGTGGAAAGTACAAATCAAGTCAGGCCATTAAATGATTCAAGTTTCTCTTTGTACTCCTGAGGTCAAATTTAATTCCTCTGCCCCACTTCCTATTTCCAAGAAAGACAATTTCTCCTCTGATATTATTCCTCCTTCATATCAACTGATCAAATATCATGATGATGATAGTGTTTACACGTGTGACTCACCATGGTCGAATGAATTGCTGCAGCTGTGGTGCCACTTCCTGGGGACAGACGTAACCCAGTCTGCCAATCGTAATGGCTGCACACAGGGAGACAAAACAATTCTCCTTAACTCCCTAATGTGACCATCAGATGCTTTCCAATGCTTCAAACACTTCCCAATTTGTTTTGTGTGTGTGACTGTGTGTACCTGTGTTTTCCAGCAGAGTCTTGGGTGTGTTGGGTCTATTGATGATCTCCACCAGGTGTGGCAGAACCATGCCCACATAAGGCTGCATCTCTGCACCTGCAGACACACAGTAGAAAGCAAGCACACCATCAGCCATCTGGGTAAAATGGGACACCTGTTGTGTGGATATGTCATGGTGGCAACTGTCACAATGTCATAATTTTGAATTTGATGCCAATCAGGCATGAGACACAGCCTGCCGCCCACTTGAAACCAGTAAGAGGGGCACAGAGAGTACCTAAATACAGAAAACTCATGTGCAATGACCAGAACTGAACTATGGCAGATCACCAACGCGACCAGCCATCGTAAGATGTTTTCAGGGTCTTTAAAAAAAAAAAAAGGTATCAATTTATTGAATTAATTTACAATTTGATTTTTTCCATTTTTAAAATTGGAAAATTAGGGAAACAATCCAATGACCAGACTTAATTCGCAGAAAAATACAGTTGAGAACACTTCACTGCATTTACTATGCAACAAATTTCAAACACTGCCAGTGTTGATGTACGATTATATGCTGTTCGCACACTTACAAAAAAAAAAAATCACGTGTTATGTTTACAGTTATTTAGTATTGCTATGTCAACAAGATATTTTGCCTTGTGCCCAAGGCTAAACTAAACTAAACATGCAACTCTTACTGACAGACTAAAGTCATTTTGCTCATAAAAATGTTGAATTAAACTACTTTTAACAAATGGAAAGAAGGAGGAGGCAAGTGTCAACATCTGTCGAGGAAAAATATCATTTGATTTTGCACTCTTTGGTCTTAATGATACGCTCACCAGGACAATCTCTTGTTTTGCTGCTGACACTTGTGCCTGAAAGGAGATCACACAGAGTGTCACTGGGATGACTGGATCATGCAAAATGGCTTTCCAGGCATGCATGCACGCACGCACGCAGGCACGCACAGACGGACGGACATAATGTTCACACAGCGTGCAAGCATAATGAGGTTTTTTGGTACTACGGAAGACAAAAGGGGAACAGCACACTGCATGACCCACTTCCACAATCAGGCAAAGGTTGCCTATTGTGCCTATAGTTTGCATATAGTGGTCTGAAAAAGATCTGTACATGTCTACGGCCATAGACAACTGTTCTGCCACGAGTAAACTGTAGAAAATGTTCTGCCAAGTTCCAAGAACCACAATTTACAGCCAAGGGAAAGACAGAGACAGTGCAGCTCACACAGGCCTGCAGATCAAATGAAGTCAAGTCAGTTTGACTTATATGGGCCAGAATCACAAATGGTCCCAGGGGGCTTCAAAAATGGCTTCACTTAGCCTGGGGTTAAGTGTAGTGCAAAAATCTTAAGAGGTTCAAAAAAAAAAAAAAAAAAAAAGAAAAAGAAGAAGAAGCAGCGCGCCAAATGAAACTCAGTGCGGGAACATTTCCTCCAGAAAGGCCACAAAGTCAAATGTAAATTGTGTGATGTTCTCCAGCTCAGCATTAGTACTTGAACTGTTCTGTACCACATTAAGAATACGCACCCTGCGAAAAGGCTCACTGTAGGCCGGGAGGATATGCTCGCTGGCCCGAAGCCATCACCTAACTTGCTGTGCCGAACAACTGAGTGATACGTGAGCTAACGATGCTGTGACTAAACGCTTCCAAAGACATGGGAATAAGAAGGATAAGCTGAAAGCTGAGCCAACTCCAGCAGATCAGCTCGCTCTGCCCACCAACCGCTGGCAAGCTTAACTTCTAAAGATAAATATTTCCGCAAATTTTGATGACAAAATACAAATGTGAGAAGACTCCAAAGCATCAGTTTGGTTTTTTTACTCTAAATCACACACAAGCTTCCATGCATGTAAATCTACATGTGAGCACTCAACTGTGTCACCTCGAGCAGCATGAGGTACGCAACATCTGGATCAGAGAATATTAGGAACAAAATGTATCATTTTGTGTCAATGAGCTGGGTGTTTCATCATATCCAGATGCTGGGCACTCGTTTTCAGTAAACACAAACCATTTGTTAAAAAGAAAAAGCAAAAAAACTCACCCATTTGCATGGAGATCTCTCCAATTGCCCATGTGGCATTGTTACACACCGATATAAACTCTGGGTTCAGGTTGAGCCCCAGGATGGGCATGAACTCAGCTGGGGGAGGACACAGACACACGCTGGTTACAATACAGTCATTTGTTGTCACTTAACACATAAACATAATTCCTTTACAATCTGCTATCTGTAATGGCCCCTCAAAGACACCAAACCATCGAAGGCTACAACAGGCATCACAACCAGTCAATGCTGCTGGCTGCTACCTGATAGCCAGGGAGTAGAGGACAGGTGATGTACTGAGTTACTCAGCGTTCAGACACACTCACCAATGCAGGGCTTAACATGGAGGAAGCATGCCTTGGTTAGATCTCCCAGCAGAGCAAAGGAGCTTTGCCTCACCTCAGGCATCGTATCCTGCATCACAAACCACACACACCTTAGTGTTATACTTGTAAAGATAAAAAAAGGTCACATCCATAAAAATATAGAATACTACAAAACACACTCCCTCATACCTGCATGCACTGGAAAAGCAGAGTCATGATGTTGGAGCGGGCCACTAGCTGCTCCACATGACCCCCTAAACCCTCAGCCAGACCGCTCAGCAGATCCAAGGCCACAATCATAAAGTCCTTGTCAGGAGCCTCGTACTGGTCTGGATGCTGGTTGTACATCTGTATCACATAGAGCAGACAAGTTTCAGTGTCTCTTTGTTACCTCTGAAGAAAGATCACCAAGTACACAACACTTATTTTGTACGTGTTTGTGTTCTCACCATAGCCTGAGCTAATGTCTTCTGGACGAGTGTGACGCAGCGCTGGTAGACAGGCTCACAGTAAGGCAGGAACCCACTCTGCAGGGCAGTGGCTACTGACGACAGACACTGGAAGAAACACAAAGACACACACAGTTTGTTGTCTGTCCAATAAATTTCAGGGGGTAGAGGACCACTGAGCCCTCTGTCATCAACCCATGTGCACAGGTTATCTTGCATGTGAGCACTCAACTATGCCACCTAAAGCAGCATACGGTCTGCAACATCTGGATCAGAAAATATTAGGAACAAAATGTATCATTTTGTGTCAATGAGCTGGGTGTTTCATCATATCCAGATATCTGGCACAGACACCTGTCAGGCAACTATTGCTTTAAAAATCAATTTCTCACCTCCAGTAGTGGGAAGAGATCCTTGTCTTCGTCCTTCAGCTCGTTCCACTTGGCAATAAGGGGGGGCATTAACTTCTGAATGTACTCCTGAGAAACGATATAAACTGATATGGTCAGGGAGTTCCCCTAATTTTGTCAACCTAAGCTTTAAACACATAAAAATGTATTTTTCTTTGCCAAGTTAGAAGATCGATATTAATCTAATATGTCTGTCAATATGAGCCTAGACTGGCTGGTCTATAACTTATCAGCTTTGTATCTTGTTTGTTTAATCTGCACACTGAAGCAGAAAACAAATGGCACTGGTATCAATCTTCTCATCAGGAAAGCAAATTCTGTCTGTAAATAATTAAGCCTATCTTATCAGAAAAATGGGGGGGGGGGGGAAACACTCCCTGTCCGCGTCACCTTTCATATGGCGAAAAACAGTACGTGCACAGGTCTACATTTCACAGGCACTTACGGGCTGATTGAGATGGTGACCCACTGAGTCTGCCAGAGTCCCGATGGCATCATAGAGAATGAGGAGATTCTTGTGCTGGTACTTCCCGAAGGCAAACACCAGCGTGTCCAGAATAAAGCTCAGGTAGGGCACCAGCTCTGTGCACGCCTCCTCCTCCAGGGTGGCAAACGCACTAGGAAGAAACAAGATGGAGGACACGAGGACACATAAATATTTTATCTGTGTTGTAGTTGATATTGTTCTAACATTCTAGGAACGATACGTGCACGCTGTGGATCAGAAACAATATGGGAACAAAGTGTATCATTGTTTATCAATGAGCTGGGATTGTCATCATATCCACATGACTGACACAAGAAGCGCACCGCTGCTCACCTGCAGGCGGCCTCCTGTACTTTCTTGTTGCCATCCAGGATGCGCTTCAGGAGCTCAGTCATAAGGGGCTTGAGGTAGGAGTCTGGGGGCTGGGAGACCACCCAATGTGCATAGCGACTCAGGGTCCAGCAGGCAATTGAGCGCACCAGGGCCTTCTTGTCACATAGACACTGGATGAGGTGAGGGATCAGCTCCGGCAGGTAGGGCACCATGCCCTGCATGCAGCCTGAGGCACAGAGAGAAGAGCCAATGGAAAATCAAAATCAGCGGGCATTGAGAGAAAAACACGTAGCAAAAGAGCTTTGGTGAGTCTGGATCAGAAAATATAGGAACTATGAGTATCATTGTATATCAATGAGCTGGGTGTTTCATCATTTCCAGACACAAGGTCAACTACTTAATTCTGAGTGGAAAGAAATATTAACACTCTAAATGACTCATTATGGCCTCTCACTGCCATCCATGAAAACATCTGTACTGAGCCTCTGGCTTTATCCTAGTGGGTTTATTTCTAAAGTGAAGTTCCACTAACAACGATAAGATACAGCTAATATGTAGCATCTCTATAAACAAATGGCTAATTTCTGAGAGCACGCCAGTCCATTGAGTCTTACCCTCAGCTATGGCCCCCAACACCAGGATGCCAGACTCCTTGATGACCCAGTCCGGATGGAAGAGCAGGCCCTTCAGGAGCGGCAGGAGGTGTGGCAGCAGCTCGTCACGGAACACGTTGGCCAGGACGTCCAGTGCTGCAGCTGAACACTTTCCTACATCAAGAAAAAAAGAAAAAAGAAGAGCTCAATTACAATCTCTGCCCCGCCTACAAACCCACACCCACCCCCCGTTTTACAGGTGACCTGACAGCAGAAGAAGAACTTTCCAAAACAGGTTTCCACTCCTGTATTTTCAGTATTAAACCAATGACACATTTTGGGAGATGAATAACAAACTTATGAAATACCAGCATTCGTAACTGCATTTCTCCATCACTTACGCAAGTTCCAGTCAGACAGCGTGTCATCATCATCGTCATCATCATCTTCAATGTCCTCCCCCTCCTCGCCCTCCCCTCCTTCATGCTGCAAGGTGACCGTGCGCGACTTGTGGAAACGAGGCTTGATGTCCTGATCGCTGTCTGGAACTGCCTCGTCCTCTTCTACATCACCCTGGACAGACACACACATTTTTCTTCAGTTATATCAACACATGTACTTTTTAAAGACATGGGGGTACTTTTCTGAATGAGAAGTTATCGTAAAACAGCACAAGATCAAAGAGAGCTCACCTTTAATAGTATGATGTCTATCTCTGAATATTTCATCCCATTTACCAAGATAGGTATGAGCCTATATTAAGGTGGAGAGGAGGAGGAGGGTTGCTTAGTGGAGCAGCCAACAAGTCTCATGTACAAGTTGATAATACAGTGGTTGATTCTGTTCTAAATCAACTAATATATCTTTTTAAATGCAGGGATTTAATATACTGACAGTGATTATTACTGATAGTTTGTGCCATCATCAACACAGAGCACATTAAGAATGGTCAACAGGCTACTCACTGCACCAGATGTCCAGACAGCATCTCCTTACAGATAGGTTGCTCTGCTAAAGTCAGCCAAAACTCGCAGGCCTCCAGAGCCACGTTCTCGTCGGGGTCCTGGGTTCTCTGCAGCATGTACTGCAGGAGAGGAGAAAAAAAAAAAAACTGAAAATATAGGGACTGCAGGTCTCAATGAGCTGGGTGTTTCATCAGCATGGAGTAAAATATGAGTGTGGTCTAAATGGTTTCCCACATCTAACTACATGGGTGTACAGGGAGTCCCGCAGCTGATTGGGCGATCGCCCAACTCTTACCTGGATGATGCTGTGCATGTGGGGGATGAGGCGGTCAATGCGGACTTCCAGTAACATGACCAAGGCTCGGCACACGTTCTTCCGAACCTCAGAGTCCTCATCTGCTGCCAGCGCAAACAGGCTCTAGTGGGGGAGAGAAGAAATAACACAAAGATGTTTGTTTGTTTGTTTTTTTTTTTTACACACACACACACACACACACACACACACACACACACACACACACACACACACACACACACACACACACACACACACACACACACACACACACACACACACACACACACACACACCCCCCCCCCCCCCCCCCCATCTGGATTGGGATGAACAAGAAAATGGGTGGAAAAAGGCAAATGTCAAAAAAAGGGGGAATGACAAAGATGACTTTCTCTGTTCTATTCAAACACAGCTCACCTCTATGAAGGTGTCAATGTTGTCCATTAGAGCCTGGGCTCTGCCAATGATGAACTGGTTCACACAGGCTATAGCATGGGATCTGCAAGGACAACAGGAACATATTAATAAGTCAACCAGGGAAGTGGATTAGTGTTAAATATTAGACGTATGTGATCTTTTTTTTTTGTAATATAAATGCCAGGCAAGTTTCTGAATTACTCTGTTATGCATTTGGTGTTTCTAACAAAAACTGCCTCTTTACAAGGTACCTCTAAGAACAATACTGTAGCAAGAAGGGTTTTAATTGAATCTTACTAGTGATGAATGTAACTCTATAATTAAGTGTGGATAAGGTGACTATGTGGATCACACACTATGAATGCCAAAACCTATTACTATACTTCATGCCCAGATGCTGATGATATACAACGAGATGCGAGTTTCCCTCTTGTACCTAATCTTGGGGCTGCAGTGCTTGAAGAACTGAAGAAATTTGGGAATCATAATGTTCAGGGGTCTGTTCAGAGCATCACTGTCCAGCAGCTCCGACGAGTCCTCGCAGATTTTCTGTAGTGCTCCAAACGAGCCCTGAGACACGGACATACACAAAGAGGCTGTCAAATCAAAACGCAAACGTACAGGGACACAGAGGAGAGAATGAGACTGCATCAGAAAATACAACCCAAGCAAAAGCACTGAATGCACTGTGATTTTATGTGTCAATATGATTAAAAAAAAAAAAAAAAAACATGAGCTTTTGGATGTTGGAGGCTGAGCACATCCATGTTAAACCCACAGAGGTGCTTCAGGAGGAATGTACAAACTCTGCTTGATTGACATTTCCCTGACCCTGTTAGCTTTTTTGCATGTGCCACAGTGGTGACCTTGTGTTATTCTCTGCTCAGCTATGCCCACATTCACACCTGTGTGGGCGTGTAGGGCTTTAAAGAGAAGTGACAGCCCTGCGGCTTTTATAGTGTAAAAAACAAATAAAGGCAGAGCGGGATGAGTGCAGACCTCGCAGGTGTTGTAGTCCTCTGAGTTCAGCAAGTTGCAAAGCTGGGGCAGCAACTCAGGCCACGTCTGTAGCTCTCCCTTGGAGGCAATAGTAGTGATCAGGATGCCTGGAGGACCAAGAGATTATAGACTTCAGACAGTGATTTATAGTTGACAGGACCATGAGCAGCTGCTTCTGCAGCAGCTCTGGATCAGACAGTATGAATACGAATACCTTCACTGGCACTCAGGTGATTTTATGCATCATCTCCAGAGGGTAACAGAAGGAAAGTGTGTGTGGGGGGGGGGGGGGGGGTAGGTGTGTGGATGAAAAGCTATCCCTCAAAAATAACTGGTGATGGAGAACAGCATTTACTTCGCACCAACACAAACTCACCAATGGTGGCACGGATGAGCGGCGAGGGGTCGCCAATGTTGTTGAGACATTCCTGCTTGATGAAGTCAGCAACAGTTGGGGGGAAGTTCTGGTAGTGGGCCTTAACATTGTTCTTCAGTATCAGACCGCTAAGTGAGCGAGTCGGCTCGTCTGAGGAGGTGAAGAGAAAAGAAGAAAGGTGCAAAAAAGAAAAAAAAAAATCATTCTGACAACTGATCAACAAATAATGTCATTGTCACTGTAATTGTTGGGATATTAGACAAGGACGAACAAAGCTGTAAATCTTTTTTGGTATTCAAATTTATCCTGAAAACCAGTAGATGCACAAATCCAACTCCTTCCTGTCCAGATGCCAGTTCAACAGATTTGACAGATCTTGGTGACACCCTTCCCCTGACACAATCAATTATGACAAACAGTATATTTGTCTTGTAAGTGTACGGGGAGTAATTTTTGTGGCTCACTGACCTCAGTGGGTTATATACGGATGAGAGAGGAAAAACACCTGGCGACTCACCTTCAGTTTTAAGTCGTGTGAGGACAAAGATGAGATAGTTGTTGAAGTCAGGGAACTGGTTGAGTTGTTCAAGTTTCTAGCACGGCGGTTAAGGACCATTTCACTTTAAGATTCAAACGAAGCAACCAACCCTTGATCTCCATGCTAAGTAATGTGTTTGATAACTATTTCAATAATCCAAAAAAATAATAAATCTGTGTATAAATACAGTTAACGGTGTGAGGAGATTTCAAAGCCTGCAATAAAAATGCATTATGTGCTATTGTATAGTTGGAAACGTAGCTGACTCTGGTGTCAAATAACAAAACTTGTGACCAGTACATGAATAACTAGCACACCTCTTCCACTCTAGGCAACAACAAAAAATCCTCTACTTGATAACATGGCAGTAAGAAAAATACAGACGGTACACGTCAAAATTCCTCTGCATCTGGCACGAGCATAACATCATGTATGTCATTAGAGAGGTACAATTCAGTAAAACAGAATATGCTAGCTTTACTACGTACACCCTACAATTAAACTGCAGTAGGATACTTGTTGGACAGCTCTCTGTGTGACTGTGTTTGGTGACTGTGAGTCTTTGAGCAGCTGGAGGACCTGTTGAAGTCCCTGCTCATCTGGCTGCCACTCCATCCTGAAAAACACACAAAAATGAATCCTCAAATTAAATTTTGTACGATACAGTAATCTTGCGTAATCTTATATTTCCCATAGATTACTGAGTAGAATGAAAGCAGGTGGTCTCTGGATCAGACAGTATGAATACAAACACCATCACTGTTAGTCAGATGTTTTCAATGCATCATCTCCAAAGTCCACATGCATCGGTATGGTCACGAAAGGACACAATTTATGTACGGAGCACAACATGAAGCTCATCAGGGTGAAGTACAATCTTCTACATTACACAGATTCCTAATGCAAATCAAACTCTTCAACTCATCTGCAGAACCTCTGTACCTTGCATCACTAGATTTCAGTTAAAGTCTATGGTATCTTCAATTAAAGATTATTCGGTGGTGGTCAACCAGTCACTGCAAAACACCGGTAAAAGAGGCCCTGATTAATAGTTTGAAAAGTTTGATTAATCTCTGCAGACACCATGTGCTCTTATTTCTTATCTAATCAACCCATTGAGGAAGAACAGGAATCGGCCAAAGGGTTTATGTAGGAAGCCGAAGGTGCACATGGTGTAGGTTAAAGGTGGACGGCCCCCACCAGAGTTGGGTATTGGGTATGAGGTAATTTGAGGGGGGAGAGAGACACACAGCAGCAGTTGGCCTCGGAATCCCAGCATGCCAGCACCTAAAATTGTGACTGGAAATCGGCTTGGGCACAAAAACGAGGACATTAGACAACACGACTAGCTAAAATCTCTGTGACCCGGCTTAACCGCTTCAAGTTAATCCTCCCCCCACCCCCACGCCACCCGGTCCGTCGGTCTAAATTACAGAAATGCTTAGTATCTCCATATTTTTCGTTCAAATTTCAACAACCGTGCGCGATACTCGCAATTTACCCGACGAGGAGTATTCATCCGTGGCTGATTGGAGTGTGTCTAAAGTTGTCCGGGAATAAGTTAGCAATGTAGCAGGGCCGCCTTTCCCGGTTCCAAGCTAGCAATCCGTGTGCCTCACCTTAATTAACGTTAGTTCCATTTAACTGAACTGGTTAGTTTACTCCCATGATAAAGTTAATTATCGAGTTACCTACAGGTTTGTTCCGCACCATTTGAAATGTGTGTTTACAGTTGACCTGATACTACCAAAAGTTGCCCTTTTTGCACAGGCCTGGTCGACAAGGCAGTTCCAGGCTGGGTGGTCACAATGTGCCCGGCGTAAAAGTAACGTTAGTCAAATATCGCCATCTGCTATCCCAAGAGGGCACTGTACCAACCCATCCTTTTAGGAAAATTCGAATATCGGATTGAACATGTCACGTCACGGTTAACACAACGCTGGCAGCCAATATTTGGTACAAACTTGGTGAACACGTTTTGCAAGCTGGCGTTAGCCGCTAAGACCTCTGAGCATAGTCTCACTAACGGTAATGCTAATGCTACTAGCCACTCTAGTAACTAACACTTGCTTTTGATATTCGATTTATCACAGCACCTTACCCGATGTGACCGTGTGATCGATGGAATATGTCTCGAATGTTTGTCAAAGTATAAAGCGTACCAATATTATACGTACAATATTGACTTGAAAGTTGATTATCAGTACTAGGCCGCTCTCCTCCCGTGCTTCGTAGCGGTTCTTCTTGTTCAAATGAGCACGCCGACTGAAATTGACCTATGGCGGCTTCCGTTTAGTACACATTTTGCAACTACGCGAGATGACAGGAACCCGTTGTTTTTTCCGTCAAAGTATTTAAAATTATTGTTAATAATTAAAAGCAAAATGAACTATATAGTAGGACTACAAACACCAAATGAATAAGAATGGTTATAGTAATGTTACATAAAAATAGACGCATTAGTAAATCATGAAAATACCGACAGTATGTTTGTGGGTTTTGATCATTTCATATTCTAACACTACCAACGCACCAAAATAAATTGGTATGATAACATGAAAAAAAATCCCAAGATAATTAAAAAAAAACATTACATTTTTGAGCCATTCCTTTTATTTTTGCTGAAATTGTAAATTTCATAATGTAGTTAACAGGTCTTAAGATGCTCTAATGATCATGTCATTTTTTTACTGGGTAGGGTGTACAGCAGATCTTTTGTAAGAGTGTTTCTTATAAAGTGTTTCTAGTAAAGAATTCAACGTACACCTTCACTATCTCACACTGTTGTGCTGTTCCATATGTGTGACATGCTGTTGGATAAGGAATACAGGTTGTGCACTGTGGCTTTATGTGTTTTATTAGTAAGTGTAATACATTAATATAACAGCTGTCTGATGAATGGAAACTGTGCTGATACATACTGTATTATATTCAACCAGCATGGCTGTGCTGTCATTTAAGTGAACTGAATTGAAGAAGTTAAGACTCTGCAGCCAGATTCTTATTTATTCAATCACTTACGGCAGTTGTACACGTCAAATGTACTATTTCCTATTAAAAAGGTTTAAGGTGCAGCAATGTAAAGAAAAAAATATGGATGTGGATAATTTGCCTATGTTATGTTAGCGCTATGCTAACATTTACATTCAGTGGGTTCAAAACAGCAAGAGTTTGAGCTTTGTAGTTTTTAAATCAATTTACAGGATGTAGGGGCATTTCTGATTTACAGATGTACACATGTTCACAAGCTCATCCAGTAGTTAATACATACAAACTATATGCTTCTAACATTCGACACAGACATTTGTATTTTGTTTCCTCATATGCTAATACATAATCATGTATATGAGCACATGCTACGTATCACATCAGTGACATAATCCCAAACTCTGCATACTTTATATTAGGGCTCGAGAAATTACAATTGACTGCAAATCCAGTAAATTGTCAGTTTGTCCAGTAAATCTGTACATTTGTGTTACTTTTCCCTTAAAATACTTTTCTTGGCTCATATTCTCAAAACCAGACAAAACACAAGACAGAAATACACCTGAGTACACCTGAGCTCTAACTGCAATGGGAAAAGTGAACACCATATGGAGCAAAAAACAATCAAACGTACCCAAACAAAATACCAGAATAAAAAATAATGTGAAAGGTGGCAGCCAGGGTAGAGGTAGAGGGATTGGCTGACTTTCATTGCCTTTGGTAGATTAATCTCTCCAATGACGTCCACTTTTCAGGGTCTTGCAGAGAAAGGCTACAGAAGTTTGTCCTTCTCTGCACATTTAAGAAATTACAACACACATCTGAGAACGTCCACGATTCAGCGTGGAGACATCATGAAACTTCCAGTATTTCTGAAGCAGTGGGCATGAAGTGCTTTTCGTAACCTGACGTGCACTGTTCGTCCTCTGATGAGCTCCAACAATCTTCCCTGTCCTCCTCTTCCCTGTCCCTCTCCTCATCTGAGTCAACCATTTTACTGTATGCCTCCCTTCCACATCTGAAGTCTGTCCTGTGACACTCCTCTGTGACCGCATCCTCCCTCTGATCATCTTGGCAGTCCATGTGTGAGCTCCTATCCCCGACCACTGGCCTAAATAATCCGTCGACGTCTGAGGCTTTCTGTTGGGAGGACTTAGATGCCCAGGTCTCAACTTGCACAACCTCCAACAGAGAGATCTTAGGATGTGGCTCATGGATGGGAATGCAGATCCACGCCATGGGGTCATTAATCTACAGGGAGATCACACACAGACAGTGTGTGATAGTGACATTAGCAAGCATATAGTCATAAATGGGATAAGTAATTACCAGTGGAATAGCAAAATAATGCTATTTACCAGGATTAATAATCAATGTAAAGTAAACCCCATTCAGAGATTAGACTGCAGTTCACAGAAGACAAAGAAGACCTGTCAATCAGTCAGACTCTCACCTGGTGCTTCATCTCTCTGAAAATGCAGCTATTGCGAGGATCTGGCACTTTGTTAGAGAAACATGGGGGCACCAGCGGACACACTTTGCATTTTCCCAGACAAGCACTGAGCACAAAAAAAGAAAACATAAGACACCCATCATAATCTTAATGATAAGTTATTTAAAAAGTGTAACAATTTATTCTTCGCTTCAATGTTAACATCAACATTTTTTGATAGTCAACGTATAGACCGAAAAAAGGAAAATAATTGTGATATACCACTCCTATAGATCAGACTGAGAGAGGATAACTGAGCTTCAGAAACACAATATAAGTCAAAGTCAAGCTGTTTAAGATGATTGTCTCACCTGACCAAAACAATGAGAACACATATTACCAACACACAAATTACAACCAGGACTCTGAAGTATACTGGAAGAGAAAGAGACAGAGAAATGGCATGAGAGGGTCAAACCAATTTATCCAGCCATATGATCAATTCACATTAAACAAGAAAAGAGTTCAAATGTGATAGGCTACCAGAATCTTCATCGTCCTTTGTTTTGAACCTTATGGTGACGTTTCCTCCAGGCCCAGCTGCAGTCACAGCTTTTATCCACACCTCATACTCCTGTCCTGGACTGAGATGCGTCAACTGAATTGTCTTATTTTCATGCTGTGGAGATGCACTCACTTTGAGCACTAGAAGAGACAAATTGTATGGAATGAGGTTAAGCATGTTAAGGTGTGTCCTTAACTAATTAGTCCTTTACTAATTATTACCACTGTTTTACATGTTGCTGATCTTTACCTTTCTGTTTGTCTACTCCGATCTGGTAGTAGAGGATAACCCCACGCTGCTGGGAGAGTGGAGCAGGCTCCCAAAGCAGGGTCACATTAGTGGCAGCAAGGGAAATCGTATTAAATAATGTCACTTTGGGGGGGGCTGAGAAGTGATTGAGATTGGGACATAAGGATTACAAGTTTATCTTCCATTTAATATGAGATGAGAAGTTAAAATTAGCCAAAGGAAAAAACTCAAAGAATGGCCCAGGAACAATGCACAAATACTTACTTCCTTCAAGAGAATATCCTGTAACTGTTGAAAGGTGAAGGACTTCCCTGCTGTGTGATACTGTGAACAGTGACACTTGATAGGGTGTGTAATGTTCAAATCGACCTGTAGGTGGAGACACACATCAGAATAAAACAGCTATTTTGAAAACAGCCAGCACAAGTCCAGCCACAAAAGTAAAAGTCCTTGCAATCTTTAAAAGCCCTGTATTCAAGTTGAAAATGTATGTCACTGATAACCATTGCATGACAATTTCCTTAAATGAATGTTGTCTAACACTTTCTGAGGCTGCTCTCTTAAATGTTTGAAAATTTGAAGCAGCGTCTTTATGTAAGTAATCTTTCCAAATGACTGCATCTCTGGCAATGCTATCAAAGTATCCAAATCAAACAGACCTTCAAAAAATGCTGTTGTCTGGCTTTTGTTCACTTTGACCCAATCAAATCCTCGCCCTGGAAGAGATGCTGCTTGTTTGTATTGCACCACATATTCCTTCAGGTTGTCAGAGGACTGAGAGGGCAGATTCCAGGACACAGTGAGGTTCTCTTCAGTCATCTTGAGGCGAAAAGCTTGCTCATTTTTCTCTTTACCTTAGCAAGAGATGAATGCTTTGTTAGTTGTGTTGAACCATGGCAAAAGAAGAAATACAAATGAAGGAAATAGAGAGTAAGACCATGCAAAGGTATAATTACTGCACCATTTTTCAGCAAGAACAACCCCTTAAATATAACTTTTATCTTGTAGCTTCCTCTCCATATGACAGTCTGGGAAGACAATACCTGATACCGGCATGGCGAGGTAAGAAGGCACTGTGGCACCATGAGCATTGTAGGCTGAAATGCTGACTGATGACGCATCCTTTAGAGAGGAAGGGAAGTGGCATTGCCTCGCATCACACAATAACTGGCCCTTTGACTCAGCTGTGGACACGTTCACTAACACTACAGTGCCGTTTTTGTAAGACAATTTGACTTCATATCCCAGAATGTGACCACAAGCCTGAACTGTAGAAAGGTTCTGGATAGGATGAAGAGAAGGAGAGGATAGCAATGGGGTGACTTTTTGTAAAGTGAAACACTGGTTCATTATTTCAATCAGAGAATAATGACTGTGTGTGATTTGTTTTACGCACCTTCCAGGTCAGAACACAGTCAGAGCTTGCAGGGGATGTCCCACAATCCCTCCATACATCCAGCTCCCCATCAGGGGCTGAACAAGAGAGGGAAAAGGAGCAAGAAGGACCAGTTAGAATGGCAAAATTGGAATGACAGGGTTGTGTAACTCAGTGGTTCATAGTTTTAGCAGAAGAAATGGCTATTTTGACAAGAGTGAGAGACAACAGAGCAGAGTTACTGTCACCATATGAAGATTATAGAGTGAAAAATTGAATTGTGGTCATGTCAACTTGAAGGAATTGTTCAACATCTTTGAAATTATAGTTATTTGCTTTCTTGTTGACGTATAAATGACAGGATCAGTAACACTCTCAAGTCTGTAGAGTAAGCTAAGACAGATAGTTTAGCTCAGTACAAATACTGTAAACAGGGGGAAACAGCTATGCCTGTCCATAAAACTATTAACATTTATCAGCCTTTTCAATGGCCTTTGCAATGCTTAACTTGGAGACCACTTCACAAATGAGGACTCACTTTTCTCTGTGCCTTGTATTCTGTGGATTGGACTCCAGTCACTCCTCAAGGTTGTGCCACAAGCACAGCGAACTTGAAGTTCATAGGCTGTGCAATTCTTGGGGTTGTTGAGTGTATAGCTGCCATAGAATCCGCCCTCTTCCTGTGCAGATAGGAAAACAAAATGAGCTTGAGCATGAGCAGGTATTCAGTTGATAAGTCTTTAGTCAATCAACAATTTCTGGCTTTTCTTGCAAGATCGTCTTTGAGTTGTTTTCAGGACATTAATTAATTCATTTATTATTTCAGCACTACTGTCCCCTCATTCTCAACATACTCCATTGTACAGTATAGACAATGTTGAGAAGAAATAAAGAAAAGTAGTGGATGACAAAACCTAAAACAAAGACACCTCCTGCCAGATGTGGTCTGCCTCAGCCCGATGTCGAACATCACAGTGTCCCATAGAGAGCAGCAGCTGGTCACAGTTGAATTTCCAGTCAATCTCGAATTGGTCATGAGGGTTTGGTGTGACTTCAGGAGAGGGCGGCTTGACTAGAATCAGAGGCAGATACCCATTAATATAAAACATCCCTTAAATTAAAACCAACAATTTGAAGATAATCAATCAGTCAATATCAATTTTTTCCATTGAGACGGGATAATTATTTTGTTTCTGGTTGACTCACTGATATTTGCTGTATTGTACACAACCTCCTGAGATTTGGCGGAACCATGCTGGTTCTTTGCCTGGACCCAAACACAAAGGTCACCATGGTTGAAGTGTACACGTTGGATATACCCACTAAAACCAGTCCCACTGATCACATGCTGATCCCTGGAAGATGAGACAAGACGAGAGAAGACAAGGGAGGAGGAGTAAAACAAAGTCAGAAGGCTTCTCCCAAAGTAAAAAGCTTATTTTCAGCAAAACTTTTAAGTTGTCAGACAACAATATTTCAGTACATAAAAGCCTGTAATCTGTGCAATATTTCTCTGTAAACTGTGCAATATTTTAGGACATAAAAGTCTGTAAATACTATTCCCGGTACACCCTTTTGTATATACTTTGTGTTAACTGCATGCACTTTGTCTTTTAATATTCTATTCTGTTATTGATGCTGCTGTGAAATTCGGAATTTCCCCTCGAGGGACGAATAAAGGAATATTGAATTGAATTGAACAAAGACAATGAATGTTTTTGGTTGTGTTTACTTGCTATCTGCTGCCTTCCAGTGCAGGCTGTAGTTAGTGGGGATCTGAGGTTCCAGCCTTGCATTCCAAGTACAGTGAATATCTTTCCGACAATCTTTCTCATCACATGGGATATAGCACTCGGGAGCAGGAGGAGGAGCAGGAGGACCTGGAGAAACTAAAAAGAGAGAATAAGAGAAAAATAAGACATTATTTTGCAACAAAACAGTCTAATCTTCATGAAGGTAGGACTTATTGCTCAGCTGTTGAATTAGGCTGTGGTAGATGTAGGTAGGTGCACCAAGCAAACTGGCAAAGTAGTATTCTTTCCTACATCCATGACATTTGACGAGCATATGGTTTTGGATTTAAAAAAAAAAAACCCACAACTTGACACCTTGTATAAAGAGCTCTTTTAATGTCTGTTATAACATAAGATGATCCTTTTATTGATCCCCCAGAGGGGAAATGTGGGCGTTGCAGCAGAGCACAGGGACAGAAATGAGTACAGGTATATAGATAACTTGTGACTATATAGTTAAAAGGTACATGAAAGAAAAATGAGAAGAGAATACTGTGTATTGTACTGTCCAAAACAATACCTTGAGATCCATTCATTTAATGGAAAAGAGAGCAGTTAAGTTAGGATCAGAGGCACATACTGCACTGAAATGTCTAATCCAAAACGCCACCGCCATGATTCACAACTAGGAAAGGTATTGGGCCACTGTTGCAAGGTTCCAGGAAATCATGAGTCACAAAATTACTTACCGAAGACATTAACCACTACAATAAAAACAGTTGCACGTAAATGGTCTGAAGAAGTGAAAATGATCGCCATGCTTTTCTGCCAGAAGCTCATACTTCAGTATGACCTTGCAAGTCTCCATAGTGCTGTCAAACAGGGAACTGAAAAACACCCAGTACTGATTTACTGTCAGTGTTAAGCAGCAGTTAGATTAAATGCACACCCTTACTAATATTTACTAGAGTTTTGGTCTGATAAATGTATAGAGAGAGAGAGAGAGAGAGAGAGAGAGAGAGAGATAAATACTGAAAAATAGTCAGACTAACAGAGGACTGAGCTTACCCACAAGAAAAATACGTGCATGCAAACACTCACACACACCTTTTTTCTATTCATCACAAGAATGCCACCTTCACCCACTTCTCGTAAGTCTACACACTGTTAGTGGTGATCAATTTGATGCCTGCACGCAGCACATTGCAGGGAAGCGCTCTGCCGGTAACGTTAACAGGAAATGAGCGCTTTGATCAGGCTGGGTCCAGACCCTCGCCTTGTAACCACTTCCTCTACAGAGCAGACAGAACTGAATCACACAAGGTCAGCAAGAAATGAGAAAAGAGTCAAAAGTACAATAGCTCTCTACTTGGAATAAAAGTATGAAGAAGTATGAAAAAAAGAAGAAAAAAATAAACACAAGCGAAGTAAAAAAAAGGGGGGGGGGATGAACACATACAGGGTTAGAGAAAACCGAAAGTCTTCAATAAGCCCACCTGCTACAGCAAAACAAGTTGGCAGGTTAATCAGCAAGATGGACAGAAGCCACCCAGTCTGAAATGTGGCCATTACATTTGGACCCAGCCCTCACGTGCCTGTGGGAGGGAGAGAGAGAGAGAGAGAGAGAGAGAGAGAGAGAGAGAGAGAATGTGAGGCTACATTCCTCAAATTCACACTTTGTTTGTGTGTTTGACCCTGGCGACGAACATCTGGAGCCACTGCATCAAAACATAAGCTAGGGTACACTCTGGAGTTTGGCATGCCAGACACACAGTCCTGTTAGACGTACTCAAATTTAAATGAGCAAATAACTAAGTGCTAAAGCGTTGTAACAGGTACAGTAAAACACGGACATAACGGCTCAAAGACTCCATTAAAAGCAGTGGCGATATCCGGTGTTTGTACGTGAATATTGTTCTGTCTCATTGTAACAAGCTGCTTTGTTCTTAAGTATTAGCGAACTATCGAGAGTTATAACTGTGAACTACTGACCTCATTATGAGACAGACTGAGCCTCCTGTCCTGCACTCTGAAGCGCCTTCAAAGTTTGTTGTGAAGTTCAAAGTGTGAGTACGGAGAATCGTTGTTTGGCCCCGCCCATTTTCGGAATTGCCAATGACGTATGCACTCAGGCGCCAGAAAATACACGCGCACGCACGCACGCACGCACACACACACACACACACACACACACACACACACACACACACACACACATTCGGTATTACGACTTTCTCAACAACACTTTTATACTTCCTGCATTGTTGCTGCATGTCTGCAATCATGAATAAACAGTCTGTGTTAGAGTCACACAAGGTGGAACAGCTACTGATAAGAGAGAGTGGAGGCTGCTGAAAGTGTATTTCATTTTCCATTTTGAGCTCCATTTTTCCTTTCCTTTTCGCTGTAATGCAAAGGGAAATATTGCTGTTTCTATGCCACTGCAGTTATATGACAGCTGTAGTGACTTTCAGATAACATATATATGATGGACCTCTGAAATACAATGCATTGTTAAAGGTTAAACCAGCAGTTCCCGACCTTTTCTTATATGATGACTCTATGGAGGGGTCCACCCCTTGGTTTGGAACCACTAGGCAAAAATACCCAACAGTACATGAAGTAGTTAAAAACTAGCAAATAAAACAAACTAAACAAATTGATGCAGCAGCATTAACTATGCAATAATGCCAAATATAACAATATCAGTTATCATCATTACTACAGGTATAATTCTTATGCAGATACAACAGCTTTGTTTATGTAACTTGTACGTTTGCTTATAATTTTACTATTTTTACTTTTTGTACTTTTGCAAAATTTTAAATGTGGAACTTGTAACTTGTAATCAAGTATCTTCATATTACTCTATTAGTACATTTACTGAAGAATCTGAATACTATTTTTCAACACTGGCTATTGGGGAAAGACAAGATTTCAACATAAGCAACAATATCATTGTTTTAACACAATTTTTTATTGTGGGTCTGAATGTTTATCCCATTTGGGTTGTGTGTGCTATGAAACAAAAGCAAAACAACAGCAATCTATAATTTACAAACGAGATGGGACATTGTGATTTTTTTTACAGTTGTCATCAAATGATCTGAACAAAACACAGCTGCACAATTCAGCTTCATACAAAAATGGGTCTATGACAAAATATATGATAGTGGTTGAGGAAAACAAAACAGCTAGGTTCAAGATTGAATAATAAAGGCTGTTCATTGCAAACACTGGAATGCATTTTTAAACAGACAAAAAACATATATATAAACATTCTGAACGCATGGCAGCCCTTTCCATACATGTCATAGATGTTAAAATATACACTAAACAACAGTTTTAATGGGTTAACTGAAAGACACTCGATACACAATTAATTAAGATTCATGATATGCAAAAAAATGTGTGAGTATTTGCATGCCTGTTTGTTTGCCTATGTATACAATACATGTCTTCCAATGTATTTGCTCACATGGTGGAGGCTGAGTCTCAGCAAAGAGAGCTGATCTCGCTCTTGCTGCAGCCCCACTTGCAGCAGGCATTGGACAGGCCCACCACCACATCCCGGCCCTTGCGGTCAGCCTTGCGAAGGGCTTCCAGGATCTCCTCGGTGATGAAAGATCGCGCCGGCCTGCTGAACACGTCCTCCTGGTTGTCTCCAGGTGTGAAGCTTAGATCTCTGTTCCTTTGGAGGAGACTTTCTACCACAGTGTTGTGACTCAGGCCCTCTGAGGACTCCTCCTGCCAGGAGCTGAATGGGTCCTCTGAAACATCTGATACAGTAAAACGGGCCAATTAAGCACTAGAGAGTAGCTATGTTTTTAAGATAAGATAAGATAAGATAAGATAAGATAAGATAAGATAACACTTTTTATTTGTTTTTGTTTTTTTATTTTATTCACTTTTTATTAATCCACCATAGGAGAAATTTGGGTGTTACAGGCAGCAGCAGGCGTATCAGAAGTATAAAAAGACATAGAAAGGAATATGATACAAAACAGAAGATTAAAAAAAATCCAAACTCTGTAGATATACATTTGTGTTGTTCACGATTGCACATTGGCTAAAAATATGGAGCGGTATATAGAAGAAAAATATGTATATGCATAGACTTGATACAAGGAGACAGGAACGTAATATTGAAGAAAAAATGTAATATTGCACTAGATGTTGCATGAGATGTAATGGCATGATGGTGAAAACATAGATGATCTCTTACACCCAGAGACAGAATAATAGTTTGTTCTTGTCCATGATCTGTATTGTCATTAAAGGACTTGCTGAAGACGGCATGGTGGAGGAAAAAAGTGTCACAAGTCCCAGGGATATGTGGGTGAAAATTTGCCTGTTTTATAATTGCTAGGATGTAGAATAACATTTTTTCAGAGTCAAAGCTGACCAGAGATCAATATAAGACATCTAAAGGAAATCTAAATAGGGGTCATAGCCCTCGGTTTCTTGCATCAATTGTCCACTCTCTAAACATTGATTCTCTTCTGATTCTCTGTCAATCTGTGCTTAAAAGTGCATTTAATTTCCTTCTCCCTCCATTGCCATTATTGTATTCTATTCAGCAGAATTGAAAACAATCACAAATGAGCAGACGACCAAAAAGACGGAAACTTCATCATGGACATGCAATTAATAGTCACAAGATGAAACTCTAAGAGTGACTGTAGTGACATCACAAGGACAGTAATGGTGATATTGTAGCACCTTCAGCCTCTCACCTGCACTCCTGACTGACCGTCTCCATCGTGAGCCTCCACAGGTGAAGATGACAGCACGGATGAACTCACGGCCACATAGCTTCACCCCATATGTTGGGTCATCCATGGGCTGAACCCTGGCCACCAGGAGACACACAGCTAGCACCACAGCTTTCCACATAATACCCCAAGGAAATAATGCTAAATAGAAGTGGTTAAAATAAGAGGGGATTCTTTGCTTTGAGCAGCACTTAGCTTTCTGTCTCTGTTTGCTAGCGCTATGACTCTCTAGATGACCCAGGCGGGGTTTATAAAGGGCTTTGGAGCACTGCAAGGGAGACATGCATACTGCGCATGCAGGCCTTTTTTCTGAGAGAAGCACTGATTCAAAAGAGAGATACAGTCAGGGACCTTTATTGAGACAAAAAGCGGACCAAAGGTGGCATAACTAAAGAGTATGTCAGAGGCCTTGATGATCTAATTGCGTTTCAGCATGAGAAGCATTTCTGTCACCTGTAATGTCCCTCAGCAGATCCCACTTACATCTGTTAAACATTCCATGATCGTGGTAATGTGCTGAGTGAGAATATGAGGATAATGTTGATATTTATATTGTCAAACAAAGGAAAAAAGTATCACACTATGTGACTGGATAAAATTTTCTATGTTTATTACATACTGGCCAATTACAGTTCTGTCTCTAGCTATATGTCTCACAAAGGTCATGACTACATCCTTTGCTATATTGTGACATATCACGGTCTCTTATCCCCAATTGACACCATAGTATTGTTGTGTAAAATGTATGGATATTTTACAAGCTAAATAAACTAGTCAAACAAGTCAAAGCAATGAAAGGTACATTTAAATGGTAATTCTTTTGAAAATAAAAAATGTTAAAAACATAAGTATGGTGAACTGGCATTGCAGAAAACATGAAATTAACCTTCCTGGCCTTAATACATATGTTGCCTCGAATTCCCATGATGAAATACTTGGTGACACAACTATGGGGAATAGTTAGGCCATTGTGACTGTAGTGATCAGTTTTGCCATTTTTAATCTACACAAGACCTTGTAATACTTCTATGTGTATCATTTTCCCTGTCACTTAAAAATCGCTTTTTCTATCCTCTCTTTGCCAAAAGGTGAACTGGGAAAACTGAGACAGAACCAGTGACATTTTCGAAGTCAGATAACATAGAAGTCTTATTATGAGTCAGACAAAAATAAAACACATTTTTATCGGTATCATAGTCAAAGGTCATTCATTTAGAAAAGGACAATGGGGGTGATGAATTTTTAATTAACGTGACGATAACAAGCAAACAAAATGGCATTTTAGGAGGGTGTCCACCCTGACATCCATTCACACAGTGTCACAGAAGTGACCTGTGGTGGTCACAGGAGCAATGTGAAAATGCAATGGCCCGTACTTGTTATAAATGTGTAATCTGTCAGTGCAATGCACACAGTAGATACATTTATATAATTTGGTCCTATGTACTGGTCCTTTATACCTTATTGTTTTAAAGAGTAATTGTGAAATTATTTACAAAATACGTTTGTGTTGCATCAGGCTTTGTCATTCACATATTCTGTTGCACGAAGGCTGCATAGCAATAAAACTATTTAAAAAAGCATTAGTAAAATATATCAGCAGTATAAAGATGAAGAATACAAACTGTTATAGCTGAAACAAGTAGTCAGTAAATCAATTCGTCAATAGAAAATTAATTGGGAACTATTTTGAGAATAGTCGTTTTCACGTCAAAACATTTCATTGTTCCAGTTTCTCAAATGTGGGAATTTGCTGCTTTTCCTTTTAATTATTGTCATTTTAATTAATTTTAATAACTTTTTTTATAATATATTTTATAATATATTTTAATTTCAATTTTAATTTTAAAATACTTTGGACAATTTTGAGGTTTGGACTGTTGGACAGAACAAACCCTTTTATATCAATGCATGAGAAACAATAATCTAATGATATAATAGAGAACAGTGATGGGGACAGTTCTGAATTGAGTACTTCCATACATTTACTTAATTAATATTTTCACCTGTAACTGTCTGCCTTACAGTTTAGTATTGCTACTTTTACTTTTGTAAAAGATCTGAATACATCTTTCACCATTCCAAATGACTAGTAGGCAGAGTTACTATGACCCTATCAAATGACTAACTGCAGAATTTTGATAAGCACTAAGATGAACCTATTATTTTCACTGGCACAGCGGCCATAATTGTAAAATTTTGATATCTGTGATGGACAGGGACGTTCCACAAATGGGCGTGAAAGGCTTTGTAGTGAAAAATTGCAGTCCCTGTCACTTTAAGACAATTTGTCAGCACTCAGCCAATCAGAGCACGGAAGGGGGAGGGAAGGGAGCGGGTGGGTAGCAACAGTTGCCCTGGTGAGGACGAAGCGCCATAGCCGCGGTAGCCCTGGCGACAAGAGCCCAGCAACGAGAATCAACAACAACAACAACTCAATCCGCCATAAAAATAAAAGAAGATATTTTACCGGTGGGAAATATACACGTGGAACCAGAGGTGAAGCTCTTTACATATAGGACATATATTATGTCCAACTATGCTTCAGCTGAATTGTGCTATTGCTCTTTTCCCTTGTTGTTTCAGTAGCCATAACAGGCAGCTGCCTTCCAGTGATAGCTGAGGTTAGCCTACAAGCTAACCGCTGTGCTGATAATCAGTCGAGTCGGTTTATTGAATGGAGCAGTTTGTGCTCGCTCCTCATTCCGGTGACAGTGAATTGTGCCTGCCATGACGACGCAGCCACAGACGCATACTCAAGCAGGCCGTTGTTATGGCGATGTCAAATGCAAAAGGTACAAAATGGCGGTTGTTGTAGAGACCAGTTAGCTTGCTGCCTGTGTTACCTTGCTACACAGTTAGCATCAGTGCTGTCACGACAGGCGTGTGCTTGTAACTGCTAACAGCTAACGAAACGGGTCAACAGTAACGGCCACTCGTCTCGTTCATCGATATTTACCGTGCATTCTGTGGTGGTTTAATACATTAACTATCATTTTTTCGGCAGCCGGCTCAACAGAAAACCAACTCCCTGAATACGTTACGTGAATCCCTCAAAAGGGAGACCAAATTAGGGTAGTCAGATTCAAAGTTGAAGTATTTAACGTTAGACAGTCTTTAGGTTGGTTTTCAGATGGGGTGGAACTGGAACAGTCAGGGCCAACTGAAATATCGTTCTCTCAATAACGGAAAGTTGAGGAAGCTGGCGAAGGTGGCGGACATTTAACATCAAATGGGCGTGGTGAAGGAGTTTTGCAGGTGCTTTGCAGGTCCGAGTTCAGTTTAGCGTTTTTGTTACCTGACCTGAGATATGAGCGACTTTATAGATATATCATAAGGTTTGTAGTTGCCGTTGATCATTAACGTAAGGGTCAAAACCATCATCTAAGCTTGAAAACACAGATTTAGATCATAAAAAGCCCATCAATCTGCCTTATCTTTTTCAGTGGTTAAACAAAGATGTACAAATACATGGAGTTTTTTTTTGATAGTATGTAGGATATTGTATTAGAAATGTAACAAAAAGGACATGGGGTACATTTTATTTGCTGGTAATTGTATGTGATATAAACCACAACAACAGCTCACAGTGCAGTATTAACGCATTGTGGTAAGGGATTTTCTCTACTTGTGCTACAGGCATAACTGTACGTGAATGAACATAGGATGTGTGATCACATTACAGGTAATGAGACACCGAAGTGCTTGTTCCCGTCAATGCTCCTCCCCCACATCTCCACATTAGCTGTACCACCAACAGGTCAACCTCAGTAGTACTTTCAGAAACAGCCATTTTAAACATTTATTTGCATCAAGGCAACAAATGAAAATATAGAGATATTCATAATGTCTCTAGGATTTGAATTGTTGATCAGAGATTAATGGTATTTGAAAAAATAATAGATCAGCATCTAATGTAAGTCATGATTTTCAGCCAACAGTTCTAAGAGATCATGTAGCAAATATCACTTCCCTTTCCAAGTTGGACTCCCTAATCCAAAATATTAATGAATTACTCTGTAATACTAGTTACACATTTGCATAAAAGTAATAATTTACTAGAAGCTGTGATTCATTTCAGTTTGTTCTGCTACGTCCTCAAAAATAGGGAATTGTATCCCTCTTACTTTTAAAACTCTTGACTAGATGTCTATCCCTGCCCTGCGTCTATATGAATGATTAAAGTGGCTTGAAAGATCAGTTGACATTAGGCTCCGATAACCAAATAGAAATAGGAAACTAACAGTTCTGGGATGAATCACGGGGTTGACCAATTTAGAACATCCCGAATGTTTACAAGAAATGTGTCACCAGTCACTTGTTTCTTTTCCCCCAGGGTGATTCCCAGCTCTTGCAATGGCCACCTCAGGCTACGTAGGTGAGATCCAGCCAGCAGCCCAACCCCAGGGGGCTGCTGTTACTGTCACACCGGGGCAAACTGATGCCAGCTCCACCCCTCCAACTGCCCCACAGTTTCTGGCTGAGATTCAGACTACAGTGGTCACTCCCACTGTTGTCACAGCCACAGGCCAAACTACTCCCACTGATCAAGCCACATCTATCACTGCTCAGAAGCCTGCAGCTGGTAGTCAAGCTCAGTCCACAGCACAGACTCAGCCAGCTCAGACACAGTATGTGACTGCAGAGATCCAGGGCTCCCCCACGCAGTCTGGAAATGCTCAAAGCACTCCTCAGTATATCGTTGTCACAGTCACAGGTAAGGACTGAACATCACACATCATTATGCTATCAGCATAAATGTAGACAAGAATAGCTTGGGGCTTTTCAGTAATGCATGCATAGAAGTGATGTGTAAAATGATGCCACCAACTTCCAAGTACATTTATATCCTTCAGAGGGCTCCCTTCACTCAAGTGACAGTGTATCGGACTCTAGCCCCCCTCCAGCTGTGGTGCAGACAGGGGTTCCCACACAGGTTGTTCAGCAGGTACAGACAGCTCAACAGGTAAATTATGCACGCACACACACACACACACACACACACACACATTTTCCATGAAACTGATGTTTCCTTGACTCCTAGAGCTAAATAGTATCTTTATCTCAGCAGAGGTCTGTGGTTCAGGCCACCTCTCAGATAGCCAAGACTGAGCCAGGCACCCAGCTCAGTGTCACCAGTCTACAGCCTGTTCATATCAGCCCAGAGGTAAGCTAAACACACACAGTGACACAGTTCATCATTTGTGGTTGAATATGATGTCTGACAGTCACTTGTACTGTCACTGTGAACAACACAAATTTGTGGAATGCAAACACACACACAGCTCATCACAGCCTATCACATGTGATATCCAAAACTTCACAACTTCCACAGATTTTGGCTTAGTATTAGTCAACTAATCACATCTTTGGTCGAACCTGGCTTCCAGCTCTTCCCTACCACTGAGGTGACAGTGTTAGTCAGTGGTAACAGAATAGAAGAATGCCAGCCACATCATGAGCTAGGACAGCCAGAGTGCCTCATGGTTCCTTCAGGAGACTGCATGCAGGAATGCTGTGCCATGCCTTTCTGCCTCCCCTTGGACCTCCTTCAGTATCCCCAATCACTGTACTTGCTGTCTGTGCATGCGGAAAAAGAGATAGAAGCCCACCCTGCAGTCACAAGCTCAGGCCCTGATCAGCCACCAGTGCAGGCTACAACTGACACTTTCCAAGTAGGTCAGGGACACAAGGGAGACTACTGCGATATAGTTAAGGGAACTGAGAATCTGTCTGTAGCTAAGAAATGTTTGTAAGTGAGAATTGCAAAAGGAGGTGTACAAGAAAGATGCCCACAGTTTGCATGGTCCAAAGAGGCGGGCAAGGATTTATTGGATTTTTGTGTGTATGTATGTGTGTTTGCCCACTCCTTAGGTCCAGCAGCAGCTCACCTCAGTGCCAGTGCAACATGTGTACACCAATCAAGTGCAGTATGTGGAAGGAGCGGACACCAACTACACCACCAGCACCATGTTAGAATAAAGCTGTGTCCAACATTTTCTAACACATGTCCAGACAGAACTTTTTCCTTTTTACAGTTTAATTTCTCCAAATTTACTTTGTTTCTAACACGTCTTTTCATTTCTTTCATCTAGTCGTTCCAGCACCTTCCCTTACACTGACACACCGCTGTACACCCAGACCACAGCTACCCAGTACTATGAAGGTCAGCCAACCTCAGGCTCACAGGCCTCCACCCCTGGCACACCTCTAACCGTCTCAGTGACTGCTGGCACAACAGGGGGTGTGTCCATGTTTGTGGCCCAGCCCACCAGTGCAGCAGGGGGAGGGGCCACTGTAGTGACCACAGGTGGCACCACCAATGGGGCAGGGGAAGGGGCAGGCACCAACGGTGGCGCAGCAGGCAGCTATGTGATCCAGGGGGGTTACATGCTGGGCGGCAGCAGTGGAGGGGCCGCTGGCAACAGTCAGAACTACTCACACACCGCCCGCGCCTCTCCAGCCACTGTGAGTATTACAGAGGGCGAGGAGAGTAGCGTGCCGTCGGCAGACAAGAAGGTATGCAGAGGCGCCAAGCGCAGGAATTTCTTTTCGTTTTTGTTTTCATCCACACAGCCCTTTGGTGGTGCACACTGATGATGTCATAGTTTTGTCAAATGGAAAGCACAATTAAAAATGTGGAGATTAATATTAGGACCAGAAAATGTTAATATATTGAGTTGTGATCACACTTGAACTTGAAGCATGCAATATTTTTAATTGTGATTTCCTAGTCCTCAAAAAAATGAAAACAAAACCATGACCTCATCATTTTCATATCATTACAGTGCATGTGATGAGGGGCATTTTTAATTTATATGAAATGCCCCAACACTATATTGTTCATCCCAAATTCATCATATTGAACCTCATATGATAATGGTAACCAACCTATGTTTGGCAAACATCCCATATTCCAGGTCATTAATTCATTGCATACCAAAGTTGTATGCCACGGCACGCAAACAAATGTATTTGTGTTTTCATTCCTGAATGATTGACAGACTGTAAATGTGAATGGATTTGTTTGTGTTTGTATAATGTATTGATAAGAAAAACGTGTGTGCATGTACTATATATTGAGCTGAAAATGTGGGTACTGTGTTTGCAAATAAGCGTGCGTGTACCGTATTTGTGAGCACACATGTTGAGTTGAGTTTTCCTGTTTTTATCTACTGGCTTTGCTAACTGCTCCAGCTATTTCTTTTTTTCACTGCCTGCGTGTCAGGTACAGTGGTTGCTGGACAACTATGAGACAGCTGAAGGAGTGAGTCTGCCACGTTCCACCCTCTACTGCCACTATCTGCTGCACTGCCAGGAGCAAAAGCTAGAGCCTGTCAATGCTGCCTCTTTCGGGAAGCTCATTCGATCTGTGTTCATGGGGCTGCGCACGCGACGCCTTGGCACACGGTAAGATGGGTCATCAGACTCAGGTATGCAAGATATGATAGACTATTTGCACACATATACACACAACCCATTATTACCCCTTTCATACACAGCTTCAAGCTTGTATAACTTGATGCCCTTACTAATGTGCCAGTTTTTAAGTGCATTTTTATGTGAGATTTGTTTCTGCTGACAGAAACAAATCAGACAGAAAATGTTGATATTAGCAATATTGTATTATATTATGACATCACAGAGAAAGAGAGAGAGGGAGATGAGTGTACCTTCTCCCACAATCTCCCCACCACAGTGATGCACGTTAGCAACACAAACACCAGACTTTATTCACGCTGCACGATTCACATGCATGTAGATCACAATTAGTGGACACCCAGGCAAAGCTTCCTACAGGAGATCTATAATCTATAAAGCTCTTTGGAGCATTGCAAAATGTTCGCCTAGCGTAGGAAGACGTGTGGGTAAAGATGAAGACGGACAGCATGTGTGTGGGTGAGTGAGTTTGACAAAGGAGGGGAGGGTGAGCAAGTGAGATTGACTTTTTAAATGTGTTTGATGATATGGGTTTAGTTAAACAGTACAGTATGTATATTTATGAAGTTAAATGGGTTTATTTTAAAATCAGTCTGTATTGAGACTATTGTGTTTATGTAGCTTTAGGGGAGTTACCACAGGTTTGCGCAGACAACATAAAAACTCTCCTCTGATGTCTTTTTGTTTTTTCCTGCCATAGATTTACTATGGGTGGGTTCAAAGGTTCAATTTGATGCAAAAACACATTTTGTCTGTTCCTGGTAGGGGTAACTCTAAATATCACTACTACGGGCTGAGGATAAAGGCAGGCTCTTCTCTTCTCCGTCTGATGGAAGACCAACAACATCTGGCCATGAGGCAGCAGCCCTTCTCACAGAAACAGAGGTACGCACGTAAACACCCCTACATACACTCACACATCTTTTGTCTCCCATTACACCACTGAGATCATTTCTCTTAAGTATCTATTTTTCAGTTTTCCCCTGCAGTTGTATTACATTTTTTTCCCGCTCTCACACACTATATATTTTCTTTTAGATCCTATCACCGTTCCAGACTTCTGCTATATGAAAAAAAAAGCCATTTTATTTCACTTTATTGTTCATCGTGTTTGCCTAGATCTCAATGTTTCATCTACGTTATGTTATGCAATTTTATCCCTGTTCATATCAGGTTGAAGCCTGTGCATAAAGTAGAGGGGATGACCAATGGCACAGCAGCAGGTGCAGGCCAGCAGCAGCAACAGCAACAGGGGTCAGGGCAGGTAGACATCAGCACCCAGGTTCAGCAGTACCAGCAGTTCCTAGGTGAGTTCAGTGAATAGTGGGCAAATATCAAAAGGGAAGAAGGTGATGGTTAAGAATTTGCCAAAAAGAAGATTTATGAGTCTAATGGTAATGCTTTGAAAGATAGAATATATGTAAATCATATTATACAATATTATGTGCAGTTAATACTGATTACCCTCTGTATACAATGTGATTTCTCTTTGATTATCCAGTGTTCTTGTGTCCTGTGTTCCAGATGCATCCAGAGCTCTCCCAGAGTTCCCAGACATCGACCTCCAGGGAAAGTCTCTACCAGAAGGCATTGAGCTGGAGCACATAAAGAGCTTTCAGCTGCTGTACAGAGAACACTGTGAGGTAACCGACCAAGGTTGCCTTTTCTATTTAGTTGTCAGTGGAAGACTACTTTGAATGAAAGTACCCAGTATAATGTATGTGGTTGGACAATACTAACTGAAAATGTATTTATAAATGTAATTATTTTGTGTCTAATTGATGTTTTGATGACCTGTATGTGCTCAGTTCTTTATTATCAGTCGTGCATGTTCAAGATGTTCTCTCTGTGTTCTGTCAGGCTATACTAGATGTGATGGTCAACCTGCAGTTTACCTTGGTAGAGACTCTGTGGAAGACCTTCTGGAGGTTCAGCCAGAGTCAGGCTGGAGATGCCACATTGGCCGTGTGAGTGATCAAGACTTACAGGCAAACATTCAAAATTCAGTTTTTGTGCTAAACGTGGTCAGAAACATCTCCTGTTGCGCTTTATACACAATGCAGGTAATTAAAACTTTCTATGTGTTGGCAGTCATGACGAGTCAGAGAAGCGTCTCCCTAAGTCCTGCCTGGTGTTGCTGTGCAAGTATGACCCAGTGCTGCGCTGGAGCCGCGACTGTGACAACAGCCTGTATCAGGGCCTGGTGGAGATCCTCATCCCTGATGTCCTCAGGCCCATCCCCAGTAAGGCTCTACAAGAAGTGCAATAATATAGTAAAATACAGAGAATAATATTCACATAACAAAATATCATATGATAATATTTTTACTTCAGTAGTGATCCTGCAGAAAAAACAACTTAATTGTTTTTTGTATCAGACTTTTTTACATTGAAGATCTGTCCATTTACTTAACTCTCTCCAGAAAAATTACAGTTGCCAGTTAAAGCATATTTGTCCCCCCCTACAGTATATGTATGTACACATTAGGAGCTCCTCTTTATCCTCAGTGCCAGTTGGAACTATTGAGAATGAACCAATGAGAGCATAAAAACCATGCTGACATTTCACATATACAAGCAGTTCTGCATTTCTCTAAGAATTTTCTTTTCCTTGTTGCGACATTTGGACTAATGGACTAGCTCTGTAGTAGGACACCACACAGTTTTTCATTTCTGTGTGCCTGCTGCTCTACTGTGGAAAGTTACTGGACTTATTTCTTTGTGTTTCAGTTTCAAGTTTAGTCAGATGTCGAATTGTATTTCTTTTAACATTCTACAACAAAGGAAGGATTGTTCCTTTCATACTGCTGCCACAGAAGTATTTTCCATGTCCTAACACTTTGTCCAAGTAAATTGGAATCACATTGGAAATTTTGTTATGGTTATACGCGGCCAGGAAAATCTTGTTCTTTAGCACAGACTTATGTTTCTCAGGTGTTTGATAATCCTTCATCGAGTACATTTTTAGGGGATAAGAGAATGAAAACCTACTCTGAAGTGACCAGTACTGAGGTCTCTTATCCCTTTTTTCTTGCTGCCCCAGGTGCCTTAACACAAGCCATCCGCAACTTTGCCAAGAGCCTGGAAAGCTGGCTGACCAATGCCATGATGAACATCCCTGAGGAAATGGTCCGCATCAAGGTACACTCTCCTTGTGCTGGCTTGCAGTTGGTGGAACATGTTTTCCGAGCCGTGAAGCAAGCTGTTTTTTAGTCCTGCAGAACCAGCCATTACAAAGACACTCAGTTTTGTTGGGAATTATTGTAAGCTTAGAAATCACACAGAAAGAAAATAAAAACCCGTTTTCTGTGTGGGCGTTTTCTTTATTGTGGTTGTGTGAACGTGAGCTAGAGCTGATTTTACATAAATAACAGCCAGCACTGTGGTGAAGCTTTTGTGAAGACAAATACAGCAACACTTCTAGGTCAATCATGCAAATCATTATGAGTAGAAAATAGGCTATTCTGAAATATTCTGTCTATATTGAAAGTCTCATTGTTAAGTTTTTTCACAGTTTAAATGGACCACTTCACCAGGGTTATTGATCCAGACAATGACATGCTTATGTGAAGACACACGCTTATGTTGCTAAATGTACATTAGGCCTGTAACACTTGATCAATGACATGCCTCTCTCTCATCCTGTATGTATTTGTGCCTTAATGTGAAATTATATTTTTGATATCCTTTCATCCTTTTATCCTCGTGCTCTCAGGTAACGTCAGCCAATGCATTTGCCCAGACACTACGTCGCTACACCAGTCTGAACCATCTCGCCCAGGCAGCCCGTGCTGTCCTCCAGAACACAGCCCAGATCAACCAGATGCTCTCCGATCTTAACCGTGTTGACTTTGCTAACGTCCAGGTCGGTTTGGTCTCTGAATGCTTTGCGCTGGAGAATTTGTTTCACCTCAGATGAATTTCAGTGTTTCTAATTTAATCTTGTATTGGTTTGGTGTCGTGCATGTGCAACTATTCCTGCTGTAGCTTGTGGTTTTAATGAGGTTTCATGTGTCAGTTATACAGCTACTCTGACATCATTCTGTCTTTTTTACGTCTTTCGTACCCAGGAAGTGCAATCCGAACCCTCTTGCTTTTTCTCAGAAACTCATTGTGTTTCTCCTTACTCCAGTGAGTGATGAGCACGTGGTCAGACAGAGAACCCTAAATGTGATGCTGATTTAGTGTCTTGTACTTATTTGCACAAGGACTTAAACCTGAGTCTTCTGTCTAGAGCATAATGTTTTAATCCTAATGTCCAAACATGAGGTCACCCAGCTGCCCCCTATTGCTACAACTAATACCTTTTACTGACACATTGCCCTCGTCCTGTCCACCTTTTGCAGGAGCAGGCCTCGTGGGTGTGCCGCTGTGAGGACCGCGTCGTCCAGCGGCTGGAGCAGGACTTCAAGCTGACCCTCCAGCAGCAGAACTCCCTGGAGCAGTGGGCTGCGTGGCTGGATGGTGTGGTGTCCCAGGTCCTAAAGCCATACCAGCACAGCCCCGCCTTTCCTAAGGCTGCTAAGCTCTTCCTGCTCAAGTGGTCCTTTTACAGGTGTGATGGGAAACGTGGACATTTTAATTTCCATTGTACACTGTTGTCTTTGTTGATGCTGCGAACACCACCACTGTTATAAATGTTTCATCTCAATCTTCATCTCTAATGCACAAAGAAAATGAAATCAGTTTGGTAAAGTAGGAAGCATTGTGAAAGAACCAGTTTTAAGTCATTGAGATGGTGCAACAAGGGCAAAAAACACAAAAAGTATGTGATCAAGTAGGACTACTAACTTAAGTAATAACTTAATGTCCTGTCATTCATGGCTCGTTAACTTTGGTATAATAGGACAGGTGGCAGAGTTTGCTATCAACAGAAATGATGAAATTGATATAAAAATCTGTTTGTGTACACGGCAAGAAGTGAGGTCTCTGTGTCTTTAATTGTTGAGAAGTCAACATTGTGTTGACTCATGCTCACAACTTCGTGGAACTCAATGTGGAAAGACTGAGAAATACTTCCCATTTGTGGTGAGAGAAGAAGTGTTCTAGTTACAGATTATATGTGTCACAGTGGTTTAATTTCCACCACCTCTGCTCTCCAGTTCCATGGTGATCAGGGACCTGACCCTGAGGAGTGCAGCCAGTTTTGGTTCCTTTCACCTGATCCGCCTGCTGTACGATGAGTACATGTACTACCTGATAGAGCACAGAGTGGCCCAGGCTAAAGGAGAGACCCCCATTGCTGTCATGGGAGAGGTACCAGACACGCGCACACATGCACCTACAACTGATGAACTAAATAATATAAGCCAGTACTAACACATTCCTTCTCTTGCCATTAGTTTGCCAGTTTAGGCCGAGGTCTAAGCCAGCTGGATCCTGACAAAGGTAATTACACAGTGTTTCCACTGTTTCTCAGACTTCACTACAGTCATTGTTTGTGGCTAACTCATATACCCTTGTCTATCCCAGAGGAGGAAGAGGAAGAGGAGGAGGAGAGCGATGAGGAAGGACAGGAGCTATCCCTTCCCTCAGATGGGGCCGTGCTGGGAGAGGAGTCTCTGGAGCCACCTGCTAAGCTGGCCAGAACGGACCAGAGAGTCCTCTTCACAACGGGATCAGCTGACAACTAATCACAGTGGCACTCGTAGATGTGGGTCGATGCATTGATGATACAAACACACACACAGATGTACAAAGAACACTAATTTATACACTTGACACATGTATATAGATCTTGTAAATGTGTGTGCACACTGTCGCTGCATACTGTTCACTGTCCCACTTGTTTACACGCACACAGTCAGAACACACACTCTATCAGTACTGCTGCTGCCTGGATGACACAACCACCTGTTGACACCACTGGTTCAGTCCATAATCACTGGCTTTGCAACAGGATGTGGCTTCGAAAACCAGACTTCTCAATGCAGAGCGAAACAACGCTCAGTTGTGTTGATCTGTAAAAATGAACTAAAGCCGGGCATGTTTTTTTTTTTTTGTTCTGTTTTTTGTTTTTGTCTCTCATCGCAACCTGTAGCCTCTGCTCACCCTAGGTCCTCCTAAAACTGTCACTGCCGTATCAAAGTGGTCTTGAAAATACTGTGATGTGTGTGTGAGTGTGAGTGTGTGTATGTGTATAAAGGTAATTGCAGTAGGAGGGTGCAAAGTGGATCTTTCACAGTAAATGGTTGCTGAATTTAGTTGTTACTGATTTGGTTAATGCTGTGGGGAAGCTTTGTCGTTCAGATGAGAGAGACATTTGTGAAAGAAAGCAGGCGGTTGGGATTTTTGGGTGGATTTGTCATGTCTGTGAGTGTGTTTTCTGTATGAGCAATGAGGTCACACTGCTCTGCTGTTGTACTTCTGGAGGCTAACTGGACATGCTTTTCAACAATGGTGTGTATATACATGTGTGACTGGTTGTGTGATTGTGAGTCACGCCAAGTGTGGACTGTTTCTCCTGTAGATATTTTCTAAGGCGTTCAGGTTTTGATTTGGGAGACACGTTTAGATTTCTTGTTTGATTTCATTTGCCTGTAAAGAAAACCGTTCTTGTGTTCATGGAGTGCCTGTCGCAGCTGCTACACACATTTGTAAAGACAAAGCTACGGCTGTGGAATTGGGGCTCCCATTAGTTGCTGCAAAAAATCCTCTTACACTGAACATCTGGTTCCACGAGAGAGGTACTGTATTTGTATGTGTCACATTTTTATGTTCGAAGTGCTCCATTCCTGTCCATCCAATACATTCCTCTGGCCTCATTTTCCTTTGACACATCATTTTCTTGCCTTATTTCAATATGTTTTTCCATGTGTGTGCCAAGCCTGTTTACTTTTATCCCAGATCCCGTTGCTTTCCATGTTTTAAGGAGGACTGTGCCTGAGTAAGAACGGTGATATACTTATATTCTACTGTATATTTATCCACTATTTTGAATTTTGTTGTCACTAAGTGAACCTCTTGTGCAGTGTATGGTGCTGTGTTGTCACACATTGTAAGCAACCTTTGTGTGCATTATTGATTTGTGATTGTACGTTCAGTTATCAATCCTATATCATATCTTATGACTTTTCCACAAACAGGCTAAGGCCCTGCCTCTTTGCACATGCTGACTGTTGTCGTTAAAACTCCGACAAAGTTGTCTGAAATGTTTTTTTCTTTTATTCTTTGAAGTCGTAGGTATGTTTCTGATGGTGGGCGTGCAGGTGTCAGATTTCGCGTCAAGCCTCATACCACTCAACATGTTTGAGAGAATTTGGTGAGAGGTTAGAGATCTGATGACTCTTTCTGCACAGTCCTCCACCGACACTCATCTCCCTCCACTGTGCTTTCATCTCACTGCGTTTCCGCCTTCCTGCCAATGGCTTTGTTTTGCTTCAAACATCCATATTCTTAAACACTGTTTGTGACGATTGGTTGTTGTAAACATGTCATTTTTGGATTTTTACATACATTGTCTTTAAATAGCTGCAATACACGTTTCCAACAGGCAATGGCAGCCTCAAACCAGCACATCATCCTTTATATGGAGTCTAATGCTACCACAGCTGAGTACATATCACTCCAGTCTTTTAATGATCTGCAGCGTATAGAATGGCCATTGTTTATCCAGTAAGAAAAATGTTTAGTCATTTTTATAGTGCATTGTTTCTTATGTACAAAACAGACTGAGAAAAAAGATGTTCAGTGGCAGTGTTTTATGAATTTGGTCTGCTGTAAGTATGACTGTGCCTTTGGAGGTGGTAGAATGCAATTCAAATGTTTTTAATTTTAAAGATATAAATTAAAGAATTTCTAAAATTGCACTGTGTTCCTCTTGTACATTTATTCTCCTCAAAGTTTAGTCATTGTGGCTAACAGATAGACAGGGCTGCTGTCTGACATGCAGCCAAAACCTTATCAAATCCTCCACACACACTTTTCTCACGCACTTAGTTACCAGTTTCTGATGCACTGTACAAGGTATGAAACCAGAACAGAAACCACAGGTCGGTGCAGTCTATTTTATGAGGTTTCAGTTTGGGGTCAAATGGCTAGGTGATACACAGACGGCTAGGGAAAATAAGTATCTTTGTAAGGTGGGCCACCATGAGCTGTCAGATCACAGAAGAGATTTTAATCTCAATGAGGCTTTACCTGGTTAAATAAAGGATATATATATATATATATATATCAAATAAGACTAAAAAAATCATCCTCACTTTTTTGATATATGTTAAGTGTATATTCAATTATTCATTTCAAAAGAGATCACCTTTAAAAATCACCTTTTTGTCAATAACTGGGCTTCAGCTTTGTGCTGCTGTTGATCTAAGGAAGACTAATAGTGACATCTAGCTGCTATTTACCTCAACTGCTTATGTTACATCTGGTGGCAGTGGGCTGTTTTACTCTATATACATACTGTTTGTAAAAGAACAAAATAACAAAATGTTCGACACACATTTTAAAGTAACTGACATTTGCCCCTTTTAATTCAGAGTATTGCTGCTGGTGGTCATCTATTAACAATATCAACACTGCTGCCAAAGGCAGGCTCAGAGCTGCCGTTCAGAACACAAGAATCATACCTGATACATCTCTGTAAGTCAAAACCAACAGCCTTATATTGCTGAATATATGGATCTATACAATATATATGGGACATATTGGAAGACTAAATTTAATTCTGTTACACAAAGGGTTAGGGTTAAAAACAATGGCTGTGAGAAGACAAATCTAAACAGATCTTTGTTGGCATCCATAAAAACCAAAGTATATAAAGTAAAAAGCAATCACATGCAAACTTGAGATCAAACAAAATCACAGCGTGATTCAAACTGATGGTTTGAATGTAGCCTTACACCACATGGTCTCATGGTAGAATAACCTGCAGCTGTATAAACTACAGAGGGCGACAAAACCTCCACATGAAAGCCACCACACTTTAAAGTGACAGACACATATGCGTGTTTTCTGAGCGAAGTGAGAGAACTGGGATTGTTCACGACACGCTGGCCATGTTTTTAAAAAAGGCATCTTTTTATTTCCGTCTTGGCCTTCTGTCCACAGTAAGCCGGCATGTTCCTGGCATGAAAACAAAAGCTCTCGGGTGAAAAAGAAACTCCTGAATAGACATTTCAAGATGCAAAAGAGGTGCTTGACCAGCAGATTGGTGTGTTAGATCTCTACATCATAAACCAAACATACTACTCTATGTAGTGATCCTCACACTGATAAGTATTTATAGAAGGGCTGTTTATTGGAAGCCACTTGTACCCAAGGCCACAACAAAGATGCATCACCTGGTGTACAGTGCAGACATCCTGGAAGCTGTGAGCCATTAAAAAAAAAGTTGTCTTTTAACCCTCTAAGAAAACCTTTGAACCCATCTAAGCATCATCATTGCACACAAGGGCCTTACTTTTAAATGTCTTATCTAATCTTTGTCAACTATTGTTATCTCTTGTGTTCTCATTTCCATGAAAACAAAAAAACAAAGTAAAAAAGTTTCATCATTTACCTCTAAAAGCTTTCAACAGTTATTAGTCATCCCACATGCATCAATCAACCCTGTAGCGTTCCTTTTATTCACTGGAAAACTGGCTCACTTGGACAAAATACTGTGAGGCCCTGTTTACACCTGGCATCAGTGTACGTCTTGGGTGATGCAATCACTCGGTACATCAGTTAACATTTGATTCTGAATTTACAAGAAGGCACAGATGATTAAGAAACCGCCATTGCTGTTTTGCCAAGTTTAAGGTTCTCTTCACTCGACAAAATGCGGGCATCACTCTGTAGAGCCAGTGTTAGGCTTGTCTGTTGTGGGCTACTGCGGTGCACTATGGCTCAATCAGGACTCTGTGGAAGAGGACCTGCTCCCTCTGTAGACATAAAGAGCTCATTCTAACACAATTATAAATTTTATACTCCATTTCTGCCACTATAACCCCCTAAATCCTACACACTGGTCTGCTAAGGGAGTCTGCAGTTTCTAGTTCCACGGTGAAATCTGTTGAAATAGATGGGGGCGTTCACAAACATCTGCTGCTTATCTTGGCAGTTAAGAGTGCAAACATATAATCTGCATTAAAGTGAACCAAATGGAAATGAGACAGTGGGTTTCATGTGTACTTGCGCAAAGGATGTCAGGTCCTTCAATGTGGCCCAGGACATACTGCTAAAATAATGTGGCCATATGCGACCCAGACCCCCTCTGAATGTGATCTGAGTGATCAGACCTCAGTGTGTCCCTTGCTGCGTCTTGGGTACCTGTACTTCCACTTGTCCACTTGCGATGGCCCAAAACACGTTAATGCCAGGTACAAACGGGGCCTAAGTGAACACAATCATAAGCAAAAGAGAAGCAATCCAAATATACAGTACACAAGTTGAAACACCATGCAAACCACAGCGGAGAGTAATGTGACCATTTAATTAAAAAAAATCAAAACACTGAGCAAATCAAATGAACTTTAAAAAGGGTTTCTCTGATGTACCAGATACCAAATATGATTATAGTCCTACTAGCTCTGTGCAACTCAGTAAATATAACACAGGCCTTAAAGTCATTAGAAGTTAATAAAAGGAAGATGAGATAGATTTATTGGCAACTCAGTCTCCTCCGCAATGAGGTAAGCGCTTCAAGGCTTCCAAGTTCATAACGGCATATATAAATGTATGTCGGGGCATTGAGAAGCTGTGCACCTGTCATGGCAGGATTAGCAGTCTTCTCCCTCCTCCCCTCAGCAGCAAAGCATTAGAACGTTTGTTCACTTCACATTTTTATTAAAAAGTATCCAGGTGGTGTTTGGTGGTGAGGAAAGGTTTTGTTTCCCCTCACAAGAAATAAAAAAAAAAATCTTAACAGGCTATATTCTGGCCTTAAGTTCAGGGTCGTCTTCTTCATCCCATCTTCCTGATTCTCTCCAGCATCAGAGACCTTCTGCCATGAACTCTCACTGCGTCTAAAATACAAACAAGTATGTATCTTATGTGAAAACCACAGCGGGATCAGTGAAGGATGCATTACTTTCATACAGATTAAAATCCACGTTAATATGGTGAACACCTCCCTGCAGCCGCTGTACCAACCTGTCCTTGCTGGGGAGTGCCTGGCTGGCCGGGGGCTTGTCCCGTCTGTCCATAGTATGCAGCCTGCTGCCTGTAGTACTCCGCCCAGGCTGCGCTGTAGTCCGGCTGCCCCCCTGATGTGGACGCTGCTCCCCCTGCTGCTCCTGGGGCCGGAGCCGCTGTCCCAGGGACAGAGCCGCCTGCCTGGGCTGGAGGTGAGAGACAAAAGAGACGTGACCCAGTTCACCGCAACATTCAGCAATAGTTCACCTTAGGAATGAAAAAGTCAGTGAGTCCAAAATCCCTCCAGTAGAGAGCAGCTGCTACAACAAACCCTATAGTGACTATTATGTGGTACACTTAAGAACTAATATTAGGAATTTAGGCTATACTTTGTAGCTCTTACATCCATCCATCCATTTTCTATACTGCCTATCCCTTTCGGGGTTGCGGGGGGGCTGGAGCCTATCCCAGCTGTCAACGGGCGAGAGGCGGTGTACACCCTGAATCGGTCGCCTGCCGATTGCAGGGCAACATGCAAAGACAGACAACCATTCACACTCACACTCACACTCACACTCACACTCACACTCACACCTACGGACAATTTAGAGTCACCTAATGAGCATGTTTTTGGTCTGTGGGAGGAAGCCAGAGCAAACTTCATACAGAAGGGCCCCACCCAGGGATCGAACCGGCAACCTTCTTGCTGTAAGGCACACGCACTACCTGCTTGCGTCACCGTGCCGCCCCTGCACTGCATATCTTACTACATATTTTCTTTTCTGCACAAGCCAAGTGACCGACATCTTCCCCCTTTCTTGATGAGAATACATTTGTAGCGTTTGTGCCAAACATCAGTTGTTTAAACCAACAAATCACAAAGTTACAAGTTAACAGAGGGTAAAGTTACAGGTCTTTGGCAGTCTCACCCATCTTCTTGTAGTACTCCTCCCAGGCCTTGGTGTAGTCTGGCTGGCCCCCCGGCGTCTGTGCAGGCTGGGTCTGGTCCCCTGAGGTTTGGGCACCTCCAGCTGGGTTAGCAGGGTACTGGGCTGGCACAGCCCCTGACGGCTGCTGGTAGTACTGAGCATAGTAGGCCGCCCAGGCTGCGTTGGGGTCATTGGCTGCTGCCTTGCCTAGAAAAGATGCAGGGTGGAGGGGGTGAGGTCCTCATAGGGTGAGGGTGAGCCCCTGCTACTGGCCTGGAGACCGGGCTTGGAGACCAGGGGGGAAACAGAGACAGGGTTAGCCAGAGCTGCTTAAGGTAAAGACATGTGCATCTCATCACAACATTTCCATCAGTGCTCCTGTTGACCTTCCCAGATTTATAAAAAAAAAATTATCCTCATCTGAAATAACTCGGGGGGTTTACAGTAAAACCTACAGCCTGGGATGAAAGTACTGAAGTAGAGATGATGTGTTAATAAAGAGAGCCAGCATGCTAAAATTAGCAAAAATAAACAGTCATCCTTGAAAACCAGGAGAGGCAGTGCAGTCGTAGGTGACTCACTGGGATCATGAGGTGCCTGGGGCTGCCACTGCTGGTAGGTGTTGCTCCAACCCTGAGGGGTGTACTGGTGTGGACCTGGAGGACCGCCACTGAGGAGCGCAGAAATAGCTTATTATTAAAAACCTCTCAGGATCATCACTCTGACATAACGAGAAAGAATCATCTCCTGAAATGGTAAGCTACAAAAACAGTTGAACATTGGTTGCAGCTACTCACTGAGGAGGTCCAGGTGCCCCAGGTGGTCCGGGGTTGTATGGGCTGGGGTTGTAGGGGCCCATTGGACCAGCAGGACCTGGTCCACCTGGCCCCGGGCCCACAGGACACAAAGGACCCTGGAACACATGATATGATCAGACATCAAATGAATGTACAAAGAAAAGCATTGAATTGTCACATTTTGAGGAGCTGGAACAAGTAAATATTTCCTATTTTTGCTTAAAAAATGACCGAAATGTTTTTTTTATTATAACAATAATTGCCAATTAATTTTCTGACAATCAACTAAATGATTGTGGCAGCTGTAGATTTAAGTTTCTTAACTGGCTGCAGTACTGTTGCACAATGTATATGCAAGATAATCTGTGATCATTGGTGTTGAAAACAGTTTCGGTTCCCCTCCATGTCACTAAGAACAAACACGGTAAGTACCTCAATCTTCTCTTCAATGAGCTGTTTGGCGTGGTCGATCTGCTGTGGTGAACCCCGAATGATGAACAGCTTGAAGTTGGGGTCTCCGTTGGGGGGCGGCTGTCGAGAGATTTCCACAAAGGCCCCCGTCTGCTGGTTTATGGACTTGACGTTCTCTCCTCCCCGGCCAATCACGAGCCCACACTTGTGGGCAGGAATAGAGAAGGTCATTTCCCCTCCAGGGGGACCCCACCCACCCTGTCCCCCGCCTCGGCCCCTGTTTCCTGCAGGCATACCCGGAGGACCTGGGGGACCCTGTGGATGGAGGAGAGAGGCAGTGTCAGGACTACAGCATAATATTTTATGTGTGAATACATGTTTAAAGTGAATGGAAAGTTGGTTATGATTTAATTTGAGGGTATCTCTGTTTTTTAATAAGTTTAGATCTACTGATGCAAAGATTACAAAACTCAAAACCTACAAAATCTGCCCCCTGCTACCATACTTTTACTGTTATCCACAGCTGATTAATACAATCCTTTACTGGGTCTATTAGTTTGCGAGTGAACAAAAGCAGGTTTCCATACCCCCTGTCCCTCCTCCCTGACCCTGATGCTCTGCAGCAGGTCGTTGATGATTTGGGCGGCGTGTTCGCAGCGGTCAGGGGGACCACTGATGTGGGCAATCTTATCTGGACCAGTGCCGTCATCTGGAAGAAAGATTTTGATCTGCATTAATCAATGTTTTGGACAGTAACATTCACTTGTAGTGCTGAACCCATTTGAGCATCAACACCCAACTCTGTAACTCAAGACCTCACAGTTCAGGTGTAGGCTGCCTGCTCCTTGCGGCCAAAAATCACTTCAACATCCTGAAAAGTCACTTGCTGTTCTCATGCCACTGCTCTCCTTGTAACACTAGATTTTGGACGGTACACCCCTCGCTCTCCAATAATGTAATAAAAACGAGAGCAAGATTCCACCTGCTCTGCACACATTAACTTATGTGGAAAACCATTCACATAATTTGAGAAAATTTCCAACTAAGTGAGAGAGTTGCTTGATTTGGTTGCCATTCAGCACCAGGCAGAATGACATTATATGCACCTGCCAGTGAATGGTTTTTAAAGTGGATAACAAGGTTATTGCTGTGGTACGTGGCTTTTGAGCTATGCCATGCCTTTCATTTACAATCATCCTTCAATAAAACACAAAAAGTCGAGGGACCATGAGTCTGAATTGGCTTACTGTGTCAATTAGTGGCATCAGGCGTCAAACTCTCATGCTGTCTTGACACTGACAAGAACCTAAATGTACAGTTCATGCAAAATATTACATCAACAAATGTGGAAATGTATTAATATAAACAAAGTCATCACAGGCTCCTACCTTGTTTGAACTGTATCCTAACTCCAGCATCATTCTGGATTTTCTTGATCATCTCTCCATTGCGTCCAATGACCACGCCGACTGAGTGTCGTGGTACTGGGATCTGAAAGGAAAACAGATGCTTTTGTAAACTTAGATGGTTCAAAGTCAGCTGATTCCACTTCGAATTTTGCTGCCACACACAAACTCACATCCATGCCTCCTCCCATGCGGGAGCCAAAGTCATTTCTTTCACTAAAGCCGCCATGGTCTCTCTCCCTCAGGATCTCCTGCACCATCTCCTGGGCTTGCTGAAAAGGAAAACATGGTGGTTACTGTGAATGGCAACTCAGCAACCACACATTTATCTTGAACTTGATGAGATGATTAGATAAATGTACCTGCACTTTGTAGGGATCTCCAATAATACGCAGGGGCTTGTCAACGTTGGGTCCCTGAGAAGCATCCTGGATGAGGATCATCTTCACCCCTGCGCGCTCCTGGAATAGCGCACAATTGAACATTATGGTAACGTAGGTCTACCTGATTGACACCAAAGCTCTATTTTTCTGGCTCCACTTATGACACTTTTCCATTTATAAGACAAAAGATAAACTGAAATCATCGCTTTTTAAAAATACACATCGGTCCAGATGATTGCAGTTGCTAAAAGTTCAAAAAGCAATAGCCATGCAATGTACCTGTAGCTGCTTGATGGTCTCTCCTCCCTTGCCAATGACAAGGCCAGCCTTGCCAGCTGGGATCATCATCTCATGCACCGTGCCATTCTGCCCGTTGGTGGACTCGTGATAAGAAGGGGGCGTGCCCCTCCCCCGTGACACTATCTCATCCAACAGCATCTTGGCTTTCCTAGCCGGGGAAGAGCTGACCACTTACTCCACATTCATTTCACCAAAACATGTCATCAACCTGATATCATGGCAAGTGGCACTGACCTAATATTACATCACATGGTATTTATGAAATGAAGGAATAGATAATTATACATGATGGCATGAAAGAATAAGGGGCTTCAAACAAAGTGCTGTGCTTCCACAGAAAAAAGCCAAAATCAAAAAATCAATTTGCATGAAGTCTGAAACTTACTGTATGGAGTCAAGGGAACCTGTGAGAGAGACGCTCCTCTCTGGAAGGCCTCCGCTGTCTGGACACACATGAGGAGTACATAGGTAACTAAGTTCAACAACAGAAGGAGGATAAAATAGTAACTATAATAAAAATAGAAAGCTGTGGATGCAGACAGTACCTGGAGCTATCTGAACCTTGCAACCTGACTCCTGTTGAATTTTATTGATCTGTTCACCTCCACGGCCAATGACTGAGAACAAAGAGAGAGCAAACTGTGTGTTGTTGGGGGGTCACACTCGCAATAGTGGCATCTATTTGTCTTATGCGACACAAACAGAGTGGCATCAATATGTGCTACAACTGAGTTGGGCTGAACTCACTGAGTCCCACCATGCTGTCGGGTACACTGTACTCCTCTGTGCTGGAGGCGGGCCTGACACCATCAGCAAATGAGGATGGCAAAGAGGGAAAAAGAGGCAACAAATCAGGCAATAGTAGACTTTCTAACTGCATTTTAGCTACAATCTCATAAATACATAGTAACCAGTCAACTAAAAGCTCTGAGATCTCACCTTTGTTGTGCAAGAGCAGCTAGCTGTGCACCAATAGCTGAGATGGGACATTAACAGAAAGAAACAGAGAGTGAGAAAGCAGAGCGAGGGAGAGGTTTTGGATTACTGACGGACTGTGAGACACAGACAGAGGAGACACGTGGACATACAAGGGTAAAGAGGCAAACTGATGAAACAGAAACACTGTACAACTGGAAATCTGGAGACGGACGACATAAAATAGCAGGATGAACTCACACAGTGCTTTGGCTGAATCCAAGTCGCTCTGTGCAGCCAGTTTCTTGCTCTCTGGTTCATCTGTCAGGTGAAGATACAACAGACATCTACTGTAACTGGGTGCATGTATGAGGTGTTTGTGAGAACTGAGTGCCTTCTGCAATTAGGTACAATCTGAACGGAGCAAGAGTAGACGAAGGAGCAGCAGTCACCGTACCTGCATCCTCCAGCTGTCGTTTCTGTGCAGTGAAGGGAAAGCCATCTGATGGAGTGCTGTTGTTCAGGGGAGGTCCAGCATCGCCCCCGATCTTAGCTGCAATCTGAATCACAGGCGTAAAATTAACCACGACAGTTGAGAAAAACAATGTGTGTTATGCTCTGCCCCTAATGTGCCCACATATTAACACCCAAGTTACATGGACTGTGCAGCCTTCAGCAATACCTGCATGACTGTACATTACAGTTTATTATTGTATATATTGTAAAGTATGCACTGAGCATTCTGAAATATAGAATAGTGGCTGATGTAGAACTGCATTCTCCATTTAGGATTAATAAAGTAATCTATCTATCTATCCGGCCTGAGGGATCCAACATTATCATATGGATATCACAAGACTGGGCACAGTGGCTATTACATAGGATTTTGGTTATTATAATACACTGATGCACTGGTGCCTTTATTTATTTATTTATTTTAGCATCACACCTGCCTTACTTAACATTAACACTATAACATCAAACATCCCCACAGGTAATTTGAACTAACTAAACTCGTACTGTCTTACCATGGCGTCGTCTCTTCGTTGAGTTAGATGACATGATTAATCCTGTAAATTTACATTTTGTCTAACGTTATAATGCACAGCTCAGACTGTAGGTTTGTCGGGGCACACACGTAGTATTTTAGCTAGCTAATGCACAAGCAGCAGTGACATGACGTAACTAGCTTAATTATACTATTACGAACACCGCTGACTCGGACACATGTGTGAATATAAAAGATCAATTCTCGTGTGTCAAACTGTGTCAACCATGTTAGCCCTCAGGCTAACTATTTAGCTTGCACACCTTCTAAACATGCTCCTGCCTGTCACATCCCTTACCTGCCGGGCCCGCTGCACCGCGTCCGCGAACGCATCTTTCTTGATTCCTCCTGCTCCGTTCCCAAGAGCTGACTGTCCGCCGAGAGGGGCCCCGGATCCGGGTGGCGGCACCGCATTGTACTCCGACATGGTGACCTGAAGACAGGCGAGGGACGGGGAACGGACAGCCGGGATCAGAGGTGCGCAGGAGTGGGAAGGAAAGTCAAGTAACTGACTGGGCAAGAAAAGCGCCGGAGACACGACGGCGGCCGGGAAGGTTCATTCGCGTTAGTATTATTCTGTGTTTAAATGCTAAAAATAATGTACGCCACTGGGAAAATGTTACAATTCTGCAGTATTTGCTGTGATTGGACGTTGTTTAAGTTACAGTTTTTTGCATAGCAAACATTTCTGTTTCTGTTTTCAAACAAGTGATATTAAATGTAGCATCTTAATACAATGCTTTTCGCAGAACTTAATAGTATGACAACACAGCAGGGTCACACCTCCAACTTTCACTTGTGAATAGGGTCAGTTTACATCTACAGTACATTGATATTTCTTTTTTGATGTTTTTGATGCCTGATGTAACATGTTAGGATTGTTAGGTTACCATAAAATCAGAACGATGTATTTTCATTTCTTTTTTGTCACAATTTTACAGTATTTTTAGTATGCTTTACAAGTCAGTAAAGTATAAACCTCAGCAACAAGGTTTTCTTTGTTGATCTCACTGCTCTATAGTTTCCACTACAAAATTATTACTCACAAACCTCTTTTCCACTGACTTGCAGCAGGATGTAAATGCTATAAACTTTCGAGTTTTGAAGGTGGTGCTCGGAGAAAAAAAAGAAAATCCAGATATTGTTGTAACAAGAATAATTAACATTTTGAAAAAATACAAATACATTTCATCTCCTGGCTCACTATAGGTTGACTGGGCTAAAAACTCTCATAGGGTTTGGATAACTGAAAACAGTTAATAACGGTGTTTATTGTGTTCATTGTAAGTTAGATTTATCTTTGTAAATATTTCCCCTCATGTGAAGATCATGTATTTATAAATATGTGATGAAAAAGTTCACACTTGTGATCTGGAGTAATATCAGTGAAGATGTCATGTTGAATTGGCACAGCCAGTAGAGGCCGCTGTCACTTTTTGCTATTCGTGAAATGCGACACCACGCGCCATCTTTGTTATGGGCGAACGACGTTATGCGATGACGAAAGCATTTTCTTTTCTTGTGATTGGTGGAATTCAGTGATGCCAAAGGTCGCGTGTATTTGGCGCTCTTCATTCACATCCAGTCTGGCGCGTTTTTGAAAGCGCTACATACGCCATAAACATGTATTTTGAGTTCGTACTTGGGACAATTTGGACAATATCGACATAACGTTTTTCACTTTCGTTCATGTATCCTGGGCTGACAGGTGGAGAATGTTTGGACCACTTTTGGGACTGCTGAGGAGCGCGGCTGCTCTGAAAGTAGCGTCGAGCGACATCTGCTAGCTTGTTGTTTTACAGTGAAATTTATGTGTGGTGGCAACAGACAGCTGTCCTCCTCACATAATGAACTTTGCCTCTTGTTCATTCACACACACGGGCAAGTGAATAAAAAAAGTCTCTGGAGTTGTAACGTAACGTCAGCAAGTGACTGGTTCAGCATTGACGGTGAGTGTTTTTCCTCGACCTTTGTTTTTCCTGTCGTAATGCATTCAAGTGAAAAAGATACTGAGCGCCGTGTCAGCTGTAATATACATTTTCATGCTACTTATTGTCCCATGTTAATCTCCTGTATATGGACTTCTTAAATACATTTACTTGTTTAAAACAGTCAGAGACAATGAGTGTTATGTTTTTAACACCAGCGTTGAAGCATGCCAACCCTGAAGGTAATTGTTGTGGAGCTTTTGCCTTCGTTCAATAACTCTGCTAAAGAGAGACAGGAAAGAAGGAGAGACAAAGGTGAATGTGAAGGAGCTTCCCAGCTGGGACTGATCCAGCGCTTAAACCACTGAACCAACAATTAATATTGATTTACTGCCCTTTCAGACCTCAGTGTATATAACAATGTTTCCTTTTGCTTTAGTTCTCTTCGAATGATGGCTGGTGTTGTGGCTATGGCATCTGTCATTGAGGACTTTGACACTCAGGTATTTTTGTCACTCTGATTTGGGCTATGTAGCGCATGCAGAAGCTGCTACAAAAGTGTTTTTCTTCAATGATAAGCATTCTTGTAGCTGATTAACTTTGTCTCTCCTTTTACAGCCGTGCAAGAAATCTCGCAAAAATGGTGGCAGCCCTGTGGTCAAGACAATCACAAACTATTTCTCACCTGTGCCCAAGCCTGTGGAGAAACCCTTTTCTCCTCCCCGCACCAACAACATTATGGACTACTTTAGCCGGAAGGCTCCGTCCTCTAAAGAAAAGACCAGCTCACCAGAACAGTCAAAAGAGAACCGGCAGCTTGCAGAAAAACACACCAGCTCAGGGGTGGCAGCGAAACAGCCGTCTCAGAAACGGAGTAGAAAGGCCAGCAAAGCTGTCAGGAAACTTGTGCAGGCTGACACTGTTGGCTCCACAGTGGAGGAGAGCTGCCTGATCCTAGAAGAACCACATGATAACAGACACTCAGCAGAAGCAATAAGGAGCTGTGGTGTTCTTGGCAGCGATCCAGCATCCCTGGTGGTCCAGCTTAGTGCTGAGGCCTGTGTTACTACAGGAATGGAAGAGAGGAATCCAACTAAGACTGTCAGTGAAAAAGATGACCATCACAAAGATGATTCCAAGTGTGGAAACAATGTCAAGCTTCAACCAGATTTGAAGAGTATTGAATTATCTCCAATTGTACCTTCAAAATCTAAAGCAAAACAGATTAAAACTGTGGCACGAAATTCTAGGAAGAAGCAGCAACAGGACCAGCAACAGGAGGCAAAGCATACAGAGCCAGAGGAGAAAGAGGCCGAGAGTTCCTTGTGTGATGTTAGTATGGAAGTCAATGTGGATGAGGTCTCTCAGTTAAACAGGAGCACAGTCACAATCTCTTTTGAGGAATTTGTGAGGAGTCAGGGCCAGGACAGGGATGAAGATGACATAGATGAACGGGGCAAGGAAGATGAAAGTAAAATCATAACAGAGGCAGAAGAAATGGACACTGACCAGATGGACAACCCTAAAGCTGAAGAAAGTGTAGGTTGTGAGGAGCCACCTTTCCGAGTCTCACCACGTACCGTCACCATCCAGGCTGAAGTGCATGTAGCCTCACCCAAACAGGAAGCCAAGGCGGTTGGAAAGTTAGCTTCTATCTTCAACAGGAGAAAAGGGGCGCTGAGCCCTGTAGAGGGACTATTGTCTTCTCATGTAGAGACTGGACACCAACTTCCTTCTAACTCTGTGACTGCCAAGCGGAAATCCAATGTGGTTCTTCAAGAAGAAGATCTAGAGCTGGCTGTGCTTGAGAGTGAATCCACACCCAAGTGCAGTGAGGCGGAGAGGAAGCACTTCATGGCTGCCTTCAAACAGCCGAGTTTGGATGGATCCAAAAACAAGCCTGGCAAGAGCCACGGCAAGCAGAAGCAACAGGAAGAGAGGGTTTTGGATGATGCAGACAAAGTTGCTGAAGAGGACACTGTAATTTCACCCTCCATTGGGCAGGTCCCTGCGTCCACTCAGGAAAACAAAGTAACTAAAAAGAAACCGGCAAGAAAAGGCAAAAAAAGAGCTATAGAGGAAAAGGAGGCAGTCACTGCCCCACCTGCTGCTACTTCTGTGGAAGAAACAGCAGCCACAACTGTCGAGGCTGATGATAAAAGAGAGGAGTCTCCCATAACCTCAACTCCCTCCATCCCAGTGGTGAGGAGGTCCAGAAGAGAGGCTGTAGTCAGGCAAGCCATCCCAACAACTCTCATCAGAAAAACCGGGAAAGACAATTCAAAGGATGCTGGTGCTGTTTTATCTGATGGCAGCCCTGCAAATATGTCCACCCCAAAGACGCGCAGGTCAAAACACGGAGTCTTCGTAGCAGAGATGGTGTGCCCACCGGACACAGAACAAAGTCCAATCAGGTGACATATCCACATAATCATATTTTTGATTCATTTACAGTTAATACAGTCTATTGTGTTCATTTTTTGTTCAGACTGTTTTAGAGGTGTTGATTCAACTTCATGATCATTTTTGGGGATGTAGTTTGTGGTGCCATTGCTTGTCTTTCATGCTCTAATCAAATGTTTTCTTTTTCATCAGGATTAAATTTACTAGAGTCCATAAAAATGTTTCCATGACCAAAGCTGAAGATGGAAGTGGCATAAACAATTCCTTGACCACTAAAGTGAGTATGATATATTTCACAGATTGGACAAATAAAACATATTTAAACATCAAAATGATGGGCTGAAGACAATGAAATACTCATTCATACTCCCACTTTATCTTTTCAGACATCAAATGACACTAAAAAAAGGAAACAGGCAAAGAAGTTGGTGGAGAAAGCCAAAGTGATTCAGCAAAGTAAAAAAGCTGCTGTCAAGGAGAAGGGCACCTTAAGGCGTTCTGCACGAGCGGAGGCCTCCACCAAGAAGAGCTACTGTGAAGCTGAGGTACACTTAAAGGCCAACAAAACAGATGACTGACGATTTTCAGTGTTGATTCATAATTCATCTTCAGGCTGTTTCAAAATTTTTTGTTTCCCCACTATGTGGTTTGTTTTGTCAGGATTCTGTCATCTGCCTGGAGGAGGACCAGACTGCCACTCCTCAGACAGCACCAGAAAAGAGCAAAGCCCAGAAGTCTTTACGCAGTCTAAATGATGTTCTAGGAAAAGTTGGCAAAGAGACCAAGGCTGTCCATGGTAGTCTGTCCCACTCCTAAATCACCATTTACTGTCGAGCATTTTGTTGATCTCATCTAATGATGGTGTATTTTCTTTCTCATAGGCTCCAAAGTGGCCTCGCTGGGCCAAGAAAAGACTTCTCGCAGGGTGTCTGCAGTGATTTCCATCTTTGATGAGAGCAGCTGTGAGGGCTCTGAAAACTCCCAGGATGATGAGCAGTTCAGGGCACGCAGGGAGTTCTTGAAGAGTGGTTTGCCCGAGTCCTTCAGGAGGCAGATAGCCAAGACGGCTGCCAGCAAGGAGGCGTACTCTCTCTCCTGTTCCTCATTTCAGCCAGTTATACACATGAAGCAGCCACCAAATGGTAGGCTGTTCCTTCATAGAAATTAAAATCAGCTCCACCTTTACAGCTTCAACATTAAAGTGAAGTACACCTTAAAGCACTGATAATTCAATCATATAATGTACAGTATTCTGAAATGAGCCATTGTGCATAATGTACTTTTACTGTTGGTACTTAAAACGTGTTTGAATGCTAATACTTTTGTACTAGTGTGAAATTTGTATTTTCATGACTTTGACTTGTAACAGAGTGTTTCTCTTTTTACTTACATAAATAATCTCAGTACCTTACTCACCACTGTCTTCTAATAGGGTTAGATAAGTTGTTTTTTAAGTTTATTGATATGATGGGAAATGAAGAGGCGCCCAGTAAAACTTGTTTTTGTTGTGTACTGGCAGATTGCCCTCTTTGGAGTCTACTCTGGCCGGAGTCTTCATTACTGCGTCATCTGAAAGAGCTTTGCCAAACATCCAACCCACTTCCATCTGTCAGTGGCTCCCTTTGTGTGACGACAGAACCAGCACGTAGAGCCTTTTGTGAACGGGTATGTTCAAATGACTAATGACTTTATTCTCCTAACACCTGTTCCTCAATGTCCAGGGTCAACTCTAGACCAAGGCAAAAACACATGTCTAGCTGTCTAGCCAGGTAGCTGCTATAGTCTGCATAAAATCACACAACTAATGCTTATTCCAGACCACTTTGTTTGTGTTTTTGTGCAATTTGTGGTTGGTAGTGTATTTTGATTATACCATGTATACTGTAAATTACCAAACAAAATAAAATTTTCCATTTTGAAGGGTTCTGGCTGGAGGCCTGAGATCTCTGAAGGTGTTCGCCAGCTTCTGATGGAGGAGGTCAGCACCTCCAACCCTCTTTTCCCCGTTAAGATGTTCATCACTCGCTTCCTGAAGAGACGTGCTGACCACCAGCAGCAGTGCACAGCCTCAGGTCAGTCTTACTGCACTGAAGCAAAAGTAGATATGTTGTGTGGCAAAACATCAGGTTGCAGTAACTGTTTCCTGTAGGCTGTTAGTAAGCTTGATTTCTTTAATCATTTTACCTGTATTCAGCATTTACCCAATATGAGTTTGGAAGTTATCCACGCTGCCCTCAAAGCACAAATATCGGGGCAGTATTTTAATCAGTTAATGCTGACAATCAATTTAAAATAGACTTCAGCCAGAAAGTAGAACATAAAATCTAAATGATTCTCAACATCATTGGCATGTTACCTACTAGGACCAGAGGATGTAACCAAACCCACAAGCACCACATTGCCAGCAGAACCAGTAGGAGGGAAGAGGAAGAGGACGGATGGTGAAGGGGAAGTGACAGTGAAGGTGGCTAAGAAACAGCGGACCAGTTCCTCAGAAGAGAAAATTTCCACAGCTGAGCCTGAGCCAACAAAAAAGGGAGGTCGTACGAGACGAACTCGGAGATCCAGGCTAGAGGAGGAGGGAAACGAGGAAGCCAAGCCTTCTGTCAAAGCTACTCCCATCCCATCTGAAGAGAACTGTGTTGTTGTGCATGACGACTTGCCTTTTGGAGAGGACACTGGAAAAGGTAACGAATTGAATGTGCTAAATCACCCGATTTTATTTTATTTCTTTTTCATTATAACACTCTATGAACTTGGGATCAGTAGACAATATATCATCCAATTAGGAAACTGCTGTTATGACATCAGATGTTTTTAAACTTACCCTCCACTATTTGTCATTATCAGTGCCACAGGTGATTGGCTCTGTCAGTGAAGGCAAACTAAAGTAAAGATTCAGTGCTTGAAGTTAAGTACTAACAATAGAGTTGCTGTCATTGACTCCACCACAACAATGTGTAATTATCTTAAAAGCCACCCATGAGAAGAAAACACAGCTACCAAACTGGCATAACAACTAATGGTATGCTAGCAAGAGATCATTGGTGCCATCATTGTTTACATATCTGCTCTGTTCATGAAGTTAGTGTCTGTAGACTTGGTTGGTTCTTATGTTTTGTCACATAGCAAATATTTAAAGCCTCAAACTCAGTCTCAAGCTTGTTCTACAGATGTGAAAGAGGATGTGTTATGGACAGACAAATATCAGCCTCAGCACTCCAGCGACATCATCGGCAACGCTGCCTCAGTCAGGAGGCTGCACAGGTGAGAAACTAAAACCGCTTTAATTTCACTGATCCTCTATAAGAACAGCAGCCACTATTTTTGCTTTATACTCTCTTAGTCTATTATGTAAATTTGCGTCATAAATCAGGAACAGGGGGTTGAATGTTTAATGTTTTTTTTTATTATTATTTATTTATTCTTTTCATGCAGCTGGCTAAAGGAATGGAAACTCCGCGCAGACCGAGAAGAGAGAAAAAAGCTGAAAGACAAGAAACGAGAAGAAGACAGCAATGGTGGGAGATTAGAAAAACACAAACTTTTCTTTCTTCTCATAACTGCCTCTGCTGTGTTTGTTTTGACTGCGTGGTGGCTCTTTGTGTTCAGACTCAGACTGGGACTGTGGAGAAGAGGACTCCCAGGATGGGGAGGACATGTTGTGTAATACAATGCTCATCACAGGACCCACTGGAGTTGGAAAGACAGCTGCAGTCTATGCGTGTGCCCAGGAGCTTGGCTTTAAGGTACAGAAGCTTCAAGGTACACATCTGTGAGATTTGTGTAGGATTCAGCGCCCTCATTTCCTCCCTTCCCTCTGGTCTCTCAAGGTGTTTGAGGTGAATGCTTCTTCTCAGCGGAGTGGTCGCCTAATTCTGTCGCAGCTGAAGGAAGCCACTCAGTCACACCAGGTGGACAGTCAGGGGGTCAATGCCCACAAACCCACCTACTTCAACAGTTACGGCACAAGCAGCAGCGCTGGCGCTCTCCGGCCTGGATCCTCTCCCAGTATGTACAGAGCTGACATTGAGAACACTGTTTCTAATGAGCCGCTGGCTTGTGAGAGCGAATGTTTTATGCAGACTTTGTATGTGGTTGTATACGGTAGGAATATTCCAAGATTAATTGTTTTCTTCATCTTCTAGGAAAGATTAACTCTCCTCGGAGGGTGGTTTCGTCTCCTAGGAAACATCCCCAGTCCCCAAGAGGTGCTAAAAGAGGAACCCTGGCTCCCACCTCTTTAGCCAACTTCTTCAAAATGGGGCGACCCACCAACAAGGAGACACCTAACACTAAGAAGACTGAACAAATGGGTAAATCCACCCTCAGTGTGTTGATTTTTTTTTTTATTAACACAATAACCTTCATGGAAAGTTTTCCTATATATATGTTTTTGTCTGTCTCCCTAATCTCCTCATACAGCTGCTTCCAAGAAAGTCATAAAAGCAAATGAGCGTGTCAGCAAGCACAAAGACCCTGCAGTCAAATCACCAACCGAGAAAACCAACGACGATCAGAGCAAGAAGACCGCCACCTCGCTTATCCTGTTTGAAGAAGTGGATGTTATTTTCGATGATGACTCAGGGTTTCTAGCTGCCATCAAGACGTTTATGACCACTACCAAGAGGCCAGTCATCCTCACCACCAGCGGTGAGTAGAAAGTGGAAGGTCAAAGGCTATGTCTTCCAGGCCAGCTGTGTTAATTGTATTTGCTTTATGTACTTTACACTCTGTGTCTGGTCTTTTTGGTTTAAATGAAATCTTGTATGTTTTGTAGATCCTGCATTCAGCACCATGTTTGATGGCAACTTTGAAGAGATCCATTTCAGACCACCCTCAGTGGTGAGTGGATGATTTCTTAACATACATTTGTCTGCCTAGTCCACACGTACATGGGTATTTTCCAAAACAGATTTTTCTGTTCATTTTGGTCTCTAGTCCACACACAAATGCAGCTTTTAGGTCACTGAAAAAGGAGCTTTTGGAGAACTCAAAGGAGGACAAACTCTGTTTATGTGTGGACTGTCTTATTCATTGAATGGGTTGTGGCTCAGTTATCAGAAGTACTTTTTTTGGTCATTGGTCAGTTTTTGCTCCCTGCTGCAGCTGGATGTGAGCAGCTTCCTGCAGCTGTTGTGTCTGGCAGAGGACATGCGGACAGACCAACGGGACGTCAACTCTCTGCTTCGGCTCAACGGCTGTGATATCAGGCAGAGTTTACTGCAGCTGCAGTTCTGGACTCGCAGCGGAGGAGGCTGCTACATAACCAGGCCCCTGACACACACTGACAGGAATGGTGAGGAAATAAGCTGGAGGAAGTTTACTTTTGACTATATTTTTATTACTGTCTCATTTATTTTTTCATTAGGTGAAGCACTTTTTACTGCTACTATTATAACATACCATAAACATAAATAGTATTTTCCCCTCATTTTTTTTAAAAAGCTGAACTTAAGTCAGAGACTGAAGAGGCAGCCGCCCTGTCTGTGTGCACAGTGACTGACCCACCCACCCCCCCTCCCTGTGACACCGGCTGCACTGACAGCATGCTCGGCCTGCTGAATGTTGAACCTGAGAGAGACATTTGGGACCTGCTCAGGGTAAACTCTTCATTTACCACATACTCTCACAGTGTGAGTGGTTTTGTCTTATCTTTGTTCATATTGTACTGATATGATACTGACGGGGTATGTGTTGTCAACAGAGCCGGAGTCCGGTGAAGGAGGCGTTGTGCTGGGAGCTGCTGGTAAACAGCAGGCGTCAAGGAGTCGACCTGCTCTATTCCAACATGGAGACACTCTTACATCTACCACTCACACAGTTGACTACCTCCACCTACAAACCTGAACAATCTGTGTCTGTATCACAAGACCATCCCTCTATTAATCCAAAAGAGCTGCCGTCCACCTGTCCGCAGTTTGACATGCTCCCGTCTGGTAACAGGTTATTGCACACAGCAGAATCGCCGGATTGCTCGGACGATGGCAGTCCAGTCAAAATGTCAAACACAATGAGAAAGACCAAGAGGCGGCACCGTCTCCCTGACCAAGATGGAATGCACTCTGACTCGGACTCAGAAGACAGTTTTCTGTCTCTCCGCAAGCTGCAGGGTGCTCCTCAGGTGAAGGAGGAAGTCAGAGACAGTTTATTTTCACAGACGGTGAAGAGGAAGCCACTGACTTCTGAGGAGCGGCTGAAAAGTGTCCCAGTCTCCCAGTGTCTAGAATCAATAGCTGACTTCTTCGACAACATGTCCTATATGGACTCCTCTTTGCTTACTCCTCCAGAGGGAGCTGACAATCACAGAACATTACCAGTCAGTGCCGTGGTGAAGGATGGGATGACAGATGAGTCGAGGGTTGAAATTGACGGAGGGAGCTGGGTGAGAGGAGAGCGTGCCTTGGAGATTTTGGCTGCTGTGGAGGCTCTGAGCTTCCACAAGTGTCGGGTTTCAGTAACGGAGGCCTGGGACAAAGCCCAACAACTAGAAGGAGAGCTGGGAAAGGAGGCTGCAGCAGAGCTCACCCTCCCTGTTGCCGCCCATCGAGAAGGTTACAGCTTCACTCAGGATGGCCCCTGTCAACCACAGTGAGTCTTACTCATCAACTTCCTGCACTGTGACCCAACCAGTATGATATTGGTCACAGAATTAATAAACTATAACTCTGACCTGTTTAGCCAAACTTAGATCAGTTAAAAGAAAGTTAATGCATTTTGGTATTTTCCAGGCTGGTCCAGCGGAGGAGAGAAGTGATGGAGAGTCTGACGTTCAGAGGAGTGTTTGGGACTCTGTGCAACAGACCAGCAGCTGCTCTGGACTACTTGCCAGCCTTACGCACCATCTGCAGATCAGAGCAGCTTAAGGAGCAGGGCAAGGTTAAACGAAGGTGAGCATGCAGGGGTAAAATGTTGTAAAGTGCCTCTTTACAGGCAGCCATCGTTTTGTTTTTTGTTTCAACACCAAGCGCGTATGACTGACAGGCTACAAGTAAGCTTGTTAAAGTGTAAACTGAATTTGAACTTTGGGCAACTTCAGTCTGTTGCAACAGGTCTGCAGAAAACTGAGCTGTGTTTCCTTCTCCAGGTTCCTGCACTACCTCGACGCAATCCAAGTGGGTCTTGATAAGAGCACTCTACAGCACCTGGCTGAAGATTTCCCCTAAGCCGTAGAGGAGATCAGATGTCTCATGACCACAGAGGCCTTCAACAAAAAGGTCACACTTTTATGGTCTGGCAATTAAATTGGAAGGACCACATATACAGGTTGTGTTGTGACATAAGGCCAAATCATCAGGCAGTGGTGTAAGTCAGCGTTGGCCTGGTGTCTCTTGATGATCCTGACCTTGGCGTGAGCTGAGGTGTCTAGCCGGTCAGAGGTGTGTGCACACAAAGGACTCCGGTGAAGCTCCCACGTGTTCAAAGGTGGAAATGATGGAATCACTGAACCAGAAACGGCATTCTCACCACAGCTTACTAACCTCAAATGTTCTCTGATTCAGCACAGTTTGGTGCTGTCAAGGAATGCACTAAAGATTACTACTTTGTATGATTTTTGTAATATTACGTTGTGCTGCAGTGTGCAGGTTTATTTTTTTTTTTGTACAGTAGTGTTTAATACAAGGAAGTCTTGTGTATCAGTATGCTTTGCTTTTTTGCAAAGTGTTTTTATCAAGTAGACATTGGTTTTTAGGAGCAAGTATGTATCATTAATGATTTGTAAGACGTTTAAATGTAAAATAGTATTTTCCTCTGGGTTTGTAAAGGCTGTGTGTACATCATTATTCTCTACACAAAGTACTGTTGGTGCACCCGGGATCCTGTTTCTGTTCATCAATGGCAGGCAGCTTTTCACAGAAAGTTAAACTCACTTTCACATTGTACACGTTTTAGCTTTTTTTGTTTTCGTTAGGTATCCACAGTGGGTTTTGTTGTGACCAAATAAAGATTTATCACAACCAAATAAATAAATCGTAGCATCGTGTGTTCACTTCCATCCTGACCTCAGTGTGACTGATGGTGTGTAGCTGAGCGTGACGTGATGGTTGTTTGCGTTCAGTGTTTTGGAAATGCCTTTGCCACTGCACAGTGGCCAGACTGGTTTCAGGTGAGACTGTCATGAAAGGCGTGAATGAATACCTCGTCAGCGCTTGTATTTGGAGGCAAAAAGGTAGGTTGTTAGAAAAACCCCGGTGACCAAACGACTCATTGTTTTCTCTGGTGCCGCTGCAGAGGGAGGTCCGCGCCTGCTTTGTGTTGTGACATCCAACACCAAGTTCCAGTTTTCAAGTGGACATTTTGTCATTTTGCATTTCCCCCTGTGTGATGCGTGTTGAACATCATGTTTACTGTCGACAGCGGGATTCATCGCCGTGTGAGAAGAGATCCTAACTTTGCACCGAAATGGCAAACCGTGAACGCAACAAAAAGATTTTACTGGAACTGGTGAAGCAGCCGGACAACAGCCGGTGCGCCGACTGCGGCGCGCCCGGTAAGCAGCATGTCCACGTCAGTCAGTCACTGGTAATGGAAGAACAAGTATGAGCTAAAGCTGGATTCACGTGTACGGGTTTTTCAAAGCTTGTTCCAAATTTGTTTTTATCAGAAACTCTTCTACACTATTGTTAGCGGCGTAAAGATAATCAGATTACTTTCTCTTGTTAAATGATTTTTTTTTACATGATAAGATACAGTCTAAGTGGTGTTTAAGTGATTTATATAAGAAAGGAATGTAATTGTTTTTCTAATCATCAGCTGCTTCAACACACTTTGGCAAGCAAGGCGGGTAACCAACCAATAGTTTGATAGACTATATTTTTTTATGGGAATATTCACTCATCAAATGATGCATGATGCAAGATTGTATGATAAAAGCTTTCCTTAAGGAAAGCTTTTGTTACAAAATGTAGTTTGAAGGTGATCTCATGCTCTCATGGTGCATATTCCCAAAATACACACAAACTTCCACTTTACAATATTCCAGCATAGGAATACAGTGTCCATGGCAGGTAAAGTGGGAGGAGAGGGGGGTAAATTGGGCTCCACATGCTGGATAGTGTGTTGCATTTGAATCCCACCTCTTCTGCACAACACAGATCCAGACTGGGCATGTTACAAGCTGGGTGTGTTTGTGTGTCTGAATTGCTCTGGCGTCCATCGCAGCCTGTCCAGCCGGGTCAAATCCATAAAGCTGGATTTCTGGGAGGATGAGCTAGTAGAGGTATGGACAGTTTTTTCATGTTATTATTGCTGTGATAACATCTTAGATCTTTGGGTGGAAGGATGAATTGGCTGTGCCCGTGTGTAATCTGTACGTGTGTCATTTTTGGACCCTCACAGGTCATGAAAATCAGTGGCAATGCCAGCGCCCGAGCTTCGTATGAGAAAGCTGTTCCACCGTACTACTATCGGCCCCAAGAAAATGACTGTGTGTAAGTTTTTCCAGAATCTTGTCATTCTTCAGAAAACTGTGTTTGTAACTGGCTCATGTCTCCATGTTGGAATGTGTGTGGGTGTGGGGGGGTGTAGATGGGGGGGTCTTTATTTTATTTATCTTTGACTGTAAAGCACTTTTTGCTACATTTTCTTATGTATGAAAAGTGCTATACAAATAAAATTATTATTATGATTATGATTATGATTATGATTATGATTATGATTATTATTATTATTATGATTATTATCACAGACTGCTGACTGGGCAGTGGGATTAAAATAGAGAGAAGTAGAAATACTGACTGTAGAAGTGAAATATGGATGAATTTGTGCTGCTGGATCAAAGTGTTGACTAGCTGCTGTAGAACTGTTTTGCTTGTCTCAGAATATTTATATGTTTGCTGTTGAACTGCAGTGTTTTAAGGGAGCAGTGGATTCGGGCCAAATATGAAAGGATGGAATTCACAGGAGAAACCAAGTATCCACCCATTTCATATACCACAGGTGATGTTTTCTAACTGTAGAACATGCAGCCCATTGGTGTAAAACTAATATGAAAAATATGGTTCCTCATACACATGCAGAACTGTGCAAGAAAAACCTGTTCTTTGCATGATGAAACAGGAAGTGAAAACTGTCTGGGATTTCACACTTTGCAAAACGTTTAGCCATGCTCCCAAAACATACTAACTCTGAGTAAGTGTATTGAAGCAGCTGACTTATTGGATTTCTTGAACCGAATCCAGGTTTCTATGAAGGGATGCTGTGGAAGAAAGGGAAAGAGAACACACAGTTTCAGAAGAGGAAGTTTGTGCTGTCGGAGAGAGAATTTATCCTTACCTACTACAACAAGGAAAATGTGAGTTCCCTGCAGCTCTAGCACAGTTGAACTGCACTGACATAAAAGAACAATGAGCTTTTTAAAACAATTTAATCATGGAGTTTATATGAATGTCTCGCATGTATGCATGCATGTGTATTGCTTTGAATTGATCTACAGTAGTTCAGCAATTACAATGTTAATTAATCATTGCTGCTTTTTGCTCCGCAAAGACAAAAAAAGAAAAAAAAGGAAAACAAGACTAAGAGTATCTAGCCATGCACTTCGAGGCTCAGTGGTGCTTTTAGCTAAATGCTCAAGTCTGCATGCAAACATGCACACATGGACAATGCAGGCATCGTGATTTTAGCAGGTATAATGTTTACCATGTTCACTATCTTAGTTTAGATATTTTAGCAAACCTTAATTTGCTAATTAGCACTGAACACCTAATGATGGCGCTAGAGGAAAGATCAGAGGATCGCCAAAATTATTACAGCTCATCCACTGGGGTCTCCTCTGGAGTAGTTGTCCAGGCATTGCAATAACAACCAAAAATGTCAACCTGCTGGTGCCTCAAGGGATCATCGGAGTCCTTAAGCTTCATCCTCTGAGGACCATGAATGCCTGCACCAAATTTCAGGGTCATGCTGCTTGCAAGACTAAAAATGAATTTACAAACAGCAACATGCTAATTAACTCCAGTTGTTTCATTTCTACCAACCATCAAGTGCACATCCATATATTTGTGTTCTAGGAGTCCAAAGGCCCTAAAGCTGTAATCTCCATCAAGGACCTAAACGCCACCTTTCAACCCGAGAAAATTGGTCATCCTCACGGGCTGCAGCTCACCTACCAAGATGACGATCACACCAGAAGCCTCTATGTTTATCACGAGAGTCCTGAGGTGGGACTGCATGATCAACCGAAGTATAAATAACAGTAACCAGCAGTTGTTATGCTGATTGTCATGCAGTCGCTTTGGGGAAATGGAGAAGCTTAGGGTCTCTTCTTTTCCTCTAGGAAATAGTCACGTGGTACAACGCCATCCGTGCCGCTCGCTATGCATACCTGAAGACGGCATACCCGACTGGAAGTGACGAAGAAGTAGGCCGCAAACCTTCATATCACCAAATAAACTGACAAAATATTTGCTCATATTCACCTTTCAGCAACTCCAAGATGTTGATACACTCTAAAATACACTCTAAATAGACAACATTAGAGGAACTGAACTTTCACTTTCAGTCATCAGCAGTAGAACAGGAACTTGCCTGTTTTCACTTTCATGCTTTAAAGCATAATACACGTGTGCCTTTGTCTCTTTGTCAGCTGATACCAAAGATAACAAGAAATTACCTCAAAGAGGGGTACATGGAAAAGACAGGGCCATTGGTAAGTCATTCAAGAACAAAAAGTTCAGACATATGCAAATACGTCTCTACTATGTATGTACTCTTACAGACACAAACACGCATATTCAAACATACTTGAACTGCATTTTTTTGTAAGAGGCAATTGGCTTGATAGAAGGTGGTATTGAAAGGGTGAACATTTCAGGTAAAGTGTTAATATTAAATGTGGTTTTTTTTTATAACAGCAAAAGGAGCCATTCAAAAGGAGGTGGTTTATTTTGGACTCTCAAAAAAGGAAGTTGTTCTACTTCAAAGGCCAGTTGGTGAGGACAAAACCAATGCTGTGCTCTGCTGTAATGATTTGTCAGGCACATCGTTTGTCAAGCACTTTAACTACCATTGTGTTTCAATGTTCATTATTGTGAATGTAGGATGCAGAGGAGTTGGGCGTCATCTTCATCGGCACAGAAAGCAAAGGTTACTCTGTGAAGGAGTGTGTCCCCAAGCACGCTCGGGGAAATAAGTGGAAGTGTGGCGTTATGGTGGAGACGCCCGAGCGACAGTTTGTCTTCATGTGCGAGCAGGAGAGGGAGCAGAGAGAGTGGCTGGATGCCCTCAGACAGGTCCTTTACAGGCCCATGGCACCGCAGGATTATACCAGTAAGCAAGGCTAGAAGATAATGCAAACATGTCAATGTACCTTTCTAATATCCACACACACAACCACATTCTAGTCATTCCTGTCATGTGAAGCTGATTCTAATTAGACAGTGAAGGGATCACCAAATAATTGTTGAGGTATTTCAGTCTGGACCAATTTGGCAGACTGACCAGTGGATACCTTGATGTTGTCATCCATAGAGCCATGCCACAGGCAAATAAGAAAAAAAGCACGGTTACTGAGTTATTTGGTTTATCTACTCCAGATTTTCTCTGCAAAGTTAGTCTAGACTATTCACCTGTACTCACATTTGTTCATGCTCGCACAAACCTGTACACAGCACCACAGAAAGTTGCCGTGCTCCACCACTGAATTATGTCTCTTGTTTCTCATTCCAGTTGAAGCCAACATCAAGTATAAAAAATAAACTACAGAGAGGTGTGTCAAAGGCAGGAGAAGACCACAGCACTTGAAATCACATAGAACTACTGCAGGGACCATTGTAGCACAGCAGATTACCACGGCACTCTATCAGGACTGAATGTTCACAATGTGGCTCCCAGGACTGACTCTCAGTGAAGCATCTTGAAGCATGATTCTGTTGATGCTGTGTGCCACAGTGTGGATTAAAGACTTCCATCCTCTCCCTTTACTGACACCATATCTGATGTTCAATCTTAGACTTCAGAAGGCATTGCATCATTATGCACGATCACTCTCATGGCCAAACATACACCACTCATTAGTGCAGCACTGTTATATTGTAATAGAGATTGGTTACAACCACTGCATGTCATCATGGTCTATTTATGATGTTTCTCCACTTTTATAGTTTTAAACTTCCTAATGAATAAGCATATATTTTTCTTTTTTATACTAAACATGTTTCTTGACACTAGGTTCAAAAAGAAAAAAAATACTTCTTTTTTTGATTACGTGTGCTTTAAAACATAATAAACTCTTTTCGATCTAAAATTGTATGTTTGTACAGAAACTATAACAATCAGTACTGTTAAGGACATGCTAAATTATTTTTCTTGAATTCATTTAACTTTCTTCCTTTTGGAATAAATTACAAGCGTTTTGATCGTTGGGCAGGAACCATGACGTAAATGCAGTTCATCTCTTTTTGCGCCAGAGAGCAGCATAACGCGTTTTAAAATTTCATGTCAAGTTTGTCCTGCACGGCTTGCTGTAGTTGCCGGGTAGTGGAGGTCGGGCATGCTCGTGGAACATTCACTGCGAAATGCTATGCAAGCGCCGAAAAGACTGTGATTAACATGAAATTACAGAGAAATGTGCCACAAACTACTTTTTAAATCGCATCCCTGCTGAGCTGATAAGTCGCAACTTGAGAAGAAGCGTGTATAAAAGACGAAGGAGCACAGAAACCTGTCCGTCCGTTTTGTCCTACAAAGGCGCCCAGAGTTTGACAGCGGCAGGACTTCACTGCGCAGGCCTGACGTTAGGTAAACTGCCGGAGGAGGACAGTAACCAAAGGACTACATGAAACAATAAAGACAGTCCTTTCAGTAGAGGGACGCCAGCTAAAACATGAGGAAAGACGTGAGGATACTACTTGTAGGGGAACGTAAGTAGCAGGTGTTTTTAATCCCGAAGCGGTTTGTTCCTACTTAGCTAAAATGCTAGTGAGGGAGCTAGAGGCTACAGCTAGCAGATCCACTCAGTGAATCCTACAGTATACCGTGCAGTGAGGGTTTGATTGGTTTATTCCACACTGTGTACGAATCATACACAGTGATCGTAATATAAAGTGTGTGAGTACAATACAAATCTGTGGCTTTGGTTTCTATTTAGCGTTGATAGCCAATTAAGTATCACATGGTGCATGATGGCTATCTCATGAGTATTTCCATGTACTGCCATGTCTTGATACTCAGCACACTGCTTCTCATAACCAGACATACTGTGAGGACGATGCTGTAGCAATCTGTAGTTTGAATAGTACAACATAACAATTCCCTAGGTGCAAATGGCCAAATGGGTCACGAAAAAGCTAATGTGATAAGAGTTATAAATGAGGTGTTTATTGCAGGCCCGTTGCATTGGGTGTGATTGTACCCACTGACCTGGACTCCAAACAAACAAAAGTCAACAGAAAACAAAAGTTTAGTGAAACAGGTACTGGTAAACTTAATTTGATGCTCCATAAAATAAAAGGATCACAGGAACTAGGTCTGAAAGAAATGCATTATGTTGAATATCGATTAATCTGTCCATCTCCATGTCATGTGATGTCATGTCTTCAAATTGCTTGTTTGGTCCAACAGTCCAAAACCATCAAATAATAAGTTTGTTATTACATTACTCAGAGAAAAGCATGAAATCTTCACAGCTGAGAGATGCAAGTGATCAGTCTATTTTGAAAACGGTTGCTGATAAATTTTCTATCGATCAACTCATCGTTTCAGCTCTAGTTGGCGCAGAGATGTGCTGTATATTAGGCAGAATTCTGGGTTTGTGATTATGAGGATTTTTCCAGGGCCCTGGCGTGAGGGCAGAATTAAGCCGAAAGGGAAACTGATCCCATCCTTCCTTAGCTGTGTTTCACCTGGTCTATTTGTTCTCTTTAAAGCATGTGTGTTGTCAGTACTATTTTTATTTCAAATGTGGCTATGCAGGGTGGCCTACATTGCTGCATTAGGCCTGTTGGTGCTGACTTCTTGATAGAGGTGCAGCCAAAATACTGAGTGCCTACTTTAGTGTTGTGAAATTCAATAGTGTCCAGTTTTTTTTGGGGGGGGGGGGGGGGGGTGTCACAGACGGACTGTCAAGACACTGAGGGGCCAGAGGTACTGCAAACTAAGGCTGCAAAGAAGGATTATTTTCATTAATGACTAACCTGATGACCATTTCTTTGATGAATGGGTTGGTCCCTAAAATGTTGTTAGACCAAAGACACATGTTTAAATTGCAGGTCTTGTTCAACCAATGGTCTGAAACCCAAAGAAACCAATTTACAATAATATAAAACCAAGATAAACAGCAAATTATACATTTTATAAGATGGAAAGAGATAATATTTGGCATTTCTGCTTGATAAATGACTTAAGATGTTAATTGATTATCAAAATAATGGGATATTACTCCAATAATCATCTAATTATTTCAGCCCTGCAACCACCATCCTCCAATGCAAAAGGCCTTGCAAGTTATGGGTGTTAAAACATTTACTTGTAAATATGTATGGTGATATATTGTAGCAGTGGTGGATGGGTGGTTGTTTTGGTGCTCTTCTTTTGTCTGTGGTTTTCTAGCATTTGTGCTGGTTTACATAGAATCTCCTTTGTAGTTTGAGAGGGAATGTGGGGGAAAATCATGTGTATTTATCTATCAAAATTTAGTTAAATTAGTTGGTTATATCCTGATATGGTCGCCCATAGTGCTGAGTAAATGTTGGCTATCCACCTAATAGTTGTGCAAGAGAGACTTTGGCCACTCTGTCTATCATAGGCGTAATTTCAGCCCATTTTTCTCCACCTTCTTTTCTAGCTTTGCTCTGTACTGGAGTGTTTGTTTGAGAACTGTGGCTCTTGACAGCAGCTCTTAAACCTCTTCACCTACTCTTATCTGTGCCCTGTCACTTAATACATTACCCAGACCGCTAAATAACGCTCATTCAACACATTCCAACAAGTTAATGACTCATTGTTTGATTGTAATAAAAATACTTTCCCTTTGCCCATACAGCCAAGGTGGGGAAGACATCACTGATAATGTCTCTCGTCAGTGAAGAGTTTCCTGATGAGGTATGTATCAACACACAATCATATGATACATGTGGTAGATCATGGTAGCTAATACAATTGCATCCTGACCATGTACCTTGAAGTTGGACTGTAGATTTGGCCGACAGTTGTTTGGATGTGTGAGGATCTTGAGGGTAAATAGTTATTGAGGCTTCAGTGTTGTCAGAAGTTTGGATCATTGTCCGCTGTCTTCCAGGTTCCTCTCCGAGCGGAGGAAATTACCATCCCAGCTGATGTCACCCCAGAGAGGGTGCCCACACACATTGTGGACTACTCAGGTAATCCTTACTCCATATCAATAGGCATAGGTTGATTTAGCAACAGAAAGGCTTTATAACATGTAAACACTGTACTTATGTCCCTTTTTGACACCTATAGAGGCTGAACAGTCAGACGAGCAGCTGTACCAAGAAATATCAAAGGTTAGTTTGACTTCATTCTTACCCTCATCTGGTCTTGTAATGTCTGTGCTCCACGTATTTCCTGTGTGCATCACAAGTTAATATTGCTATTTGTCTTTACAGGCAAATGTTATCTGCATAGTTTACTCAGTCAACAATAAGAAGTCAATTGAAAAGGTGAGCATGTTTTCTCTCTGTGCTCAGTGCAGTTCGTTAAATACATATTTGCAGTATGTCTGGAATTTGAAACAGGATGCTGCATATGATTATCATCCTAATCTGAGAAAATTAATTCGTGTTTGGCATGCTTGTCTGCTTGGCTCCAGTATTTGATGTTGTGCTTTACACCACTAGGTGACGAGCCACTGGATTCCCCTCATAAATGACAGGACAGACAAGGATAGCAGGTGTGTTCATGTCACTGAAATGCATTTGTGTTTGTGTACATGTGTTTGTCTCCCTGTGGGTTGTGTAAGCCAGGCAGGTGTTGGTGGAAGTTTATTAAGCATGCCACACTGTATGAACTATAAAATCATAAGTCCAGAGAAAACCCAGCAAACTCTCACATTAGAGAGGTTGCTTTCAGAGAATTTTGACATTTTTTCTTGAAACATGGCTTAAATGATGAATAGCCTGATTGTTGCACTTCTATAATGTAGTAATGAAAGGCTTCATTGCAGGGTACCGTTGATCCTCGTGGGGAACAAGTCGGACCTGGTGGAACACAGCAGCATGGAGACCATCCTTCCAATCATGAATCAATACCAAGATATCGAGACTTGTGTAGAGGTAAGGGATTGGCACACACACACATAAACCCTTTGGATCCATTGAGGCAGGCCTGTTTGGAGGTCTTAGAAGTGAACGTTGATGAAGTACTTGAGAGTGAAGAATTGGCAAGTGAAATATGAAATCCAATACTAGCTGAGATTCTTCAGAGTGAGGATGGCTGTCTGCAGGACAGATCGGCCCCTCGCTGCCCTTTGGCTGCCGTCCAGCTCCTGACTGAGTCATTAATAGATTTATATCACTGATCCCCGCGCTCCAAGTCCACTGCCTGCTGACTGATGGGCTGAGAGTGTGTTGAGGGGCTTGGAGAAAGCTGGCCTCTGTCTGCAATACTGTTAAATTCAAATTTCCCTCTGTCGCATGAGACAGCTCAGTCATGCCCTCCTCAGGCGGATTAGTTACAAGGTTAAAATAGGGGGATGAGGAGGACGTGAGAGAAGACACGTACAGAGTGGACAGTTGGAGCACAGTCACACAGCTGCTGAGAGTTAGGCTTGTGATAGACACGTGGAGTATGTTTTACTGCTGGCTCAGTGTTCGACCAGGCTTGGATGAACTGTATGTCCTGCTTCTCTAAATCACTTACATGTCTGGTTTATGTGTTTTAAACAGAAATAGCAGCATAATAGCAAGTACTCTGTTATAAGTGAAAGTACTGCATTTAAATTCTCACATACATAATGGGAAAAACACAACTGTATTAAAGCAAATGTAGCCACCCTGCAGCTACAATGGGCTCTGTCAGTGTTACATTATTATATATTACACTGTAGGATTATTATTATCATTGTTGCAGTAACATGTAAGCTGCATTTTGGAGCTAATTTTACTTATTGTATTTGCTGCTGGATAGTTTAATTTCTAACAATGCATTGTATGTTTATATGCTCTAGATATGCTTTTAAAATATGCATGGTAACTTGTGACTGCAGCTGCCAAATACATGTAGTTCAGTTAAAAATATGCATTTTCCAACAAAATGTAGTGGAGTAGAAGTGTTAAGTAGCATAGAATTACAGTACTCAAGTAAAGTACAAGTACGTCAGAATTGAAGTTAAGTACTGGACTTCAGTAAATGTGCTTACATACTTTCCACCACTTTTGATCACTGTAAGTTTTTGGGCAGCTGTAAAGGTGAAAGGCTCCAGAGTTGCTCTTGCTAAATGCACTCTCTCTCTCTCTCTCTCTCTCTCTCTCTCTCTCTCTCTCTCTCTCTCTCTCTCTCTCTCTCTCTCTCTCTCTCTCTCTCTCTCTCTCTCTCTCTCACACACACAAACTCTTGTGCCCTCTTTTTTCCATCAGTGCTCTGCCAAAAACCTGAAGAACATTTCTGAGCTCTTCTACTACGCCCAGAAGGCTGTTCTCCACCCAACAGGACCCCTGTACTGCCCAGAGGAGAAAGAGGTGAGGTCTACACGGGTACAACAAGCACAGGTGTAATAGATAACATGAGTGAAGTCTGCATTTCATTTTGGTGTGCAGGAGTCGGGGCAGTGGTGTCGTGTCTAAAGGTCTTTTCTGAAGGACGACAAATGTAAAAGCTTTAAATGGTCATATTTAAAGTTAATAGTAATGTAACGATCTGATGTGCTGTGTGAATGCTGCTTCTTTGTCTGTGTCATCATAAAATTCAGTGTACCCACAATTAGTAACGTTCATGAAAATATGACAGAGAATTGGTTCTTCATTAGTGTCTAAGCTACGATTCCTCTCCAACATGAAAATGGATGCCTGTGTGTAAAAGATATTCGGGTGACTGAAAAAGAAACTGGAGCTGGTAGTGTGTTGTTTGGAGCTCAGCAAGCAGCGAGCTCAAGCAGAAGCTCCACAAGCGGCCAGCAGGAAGAGAAAAAGTTGCTTTGCTACATCCCTAAAGTCAGCTACCACAGTGACTCCTGCTGATTGAAATCTTTCTGTGCACAGAACCACCTAAATGATCACCTATGTTTTTGTATTACAGTTGAAGCCCTCTTGCATTAAGGCATTAACTAGAATCTTTAAAGTGTCAGACCTTGACAACGACGGCATCCTTAACGACAATGAGCTCAACTTCTTCCAGGTAATGTTTCCCACTTAATGTTGTTGCTACCAAAATCATTTTCATGGCTTGAAAGTTTTCATCACTAGCACAACTTGGAGTTCCTGAGGCACACATCCATGTATATCTCATTGTGTATGTCTATAGAGGACGTGTTTCAATACACCACTGGCGCCTCAGGCCTTAGAGGATGTAAAGAATGTGGTCAGGAGGAACATGACAGATGGAGTCAAGGACAACGGACTCACACTTAAAGGTCAGACATTCTTTCCTCCCACCTCCGACATGACTTATCCTTTCTCATGTCCCCTCAACAATCTTTCTTTTCTGCTTGTCTTCTTAGTAAGTTTGCAGTTGCTGACTACTGAACCCATCCATTCTCCCATTGTTGGCTCTTTATTTGCAGGCTTCCTGTTCCTGCACACCCTCTTCATACAGCGAGGCAGACACGAGACCACCTGGACTGTGCTTAGGAGGTTTGGTTATGACGATGACTTGGAGCTCACGCAGGAATACCTGTTCCCCTTGTAAGTGCAGACTCAAAGGATCTTTGTGGAATTGTGTTTATTTTATTTTGAAAAAAGTTATGACTGGAAATATATAGATGTCTGAGCAGAACTTTCATCTTGCTAAATCAGCAGATTATTCCTTCTTTTGTCACGTTTGAAGGCAGCATCAGAAATGTTTGAGTCAGTGATCCTCAGTCGATGCTCCAGAGCTTCCTGTTCAGTCACTGTTTGTGTCCGTCCCTGAATTGCAGGATAAAGATCCCCTCCGACTGCACCACAGAGCTAAACCACAACGCTTACCTCTTCCTCCAGAGTGTCTTTGACAAGCATGACAAAGTGAGTGGTTCAGAATGTTGAAGATAGAAAAATTCATTTTGCTACCTTTTTAATTGTTTTTTTTTTTTGTTTTTTTTTAAGGACGGTCAGTTATTGCTCTTACTCGCAATATTTTTACACATTTCCCCTGTTTTTTTGTGTGTTTTATGTCTAAATTTGTGTCCATGTATGTGCACTTGGCTTGATCCAGGACAGAGATTGTGCACTCTCGCCAGATGAGGTGAAGGACTTGTTTAAAGTGTTTCCCTACATGCCCTGGGGTCCCGATGTAAACAACACGGTTTGCACTAACGACCAGGGATGGATAACATACCAGGGATACCTCTCTCAGTGGACGTGAGTGTGGAATATATCTATTAATATACACATAGATGCACTTCCATTCCTGTTTTAGTTTTACACAACCCTAATATATTCATACTTCAGTAGGACATTATGTACAATACACAGATTACTTTTTCACAAACATATTCATGTAAATGTCTCATACCAGCATACTCATCACAACTTTTGTGTTTCCTGTGGTAGGTTAACAACATATCTAGATGTACAGCGAAGTTTGGAGTACTTAGGTTACCTTGGCTACTCTATCATCTATGAACAGGAGTCCCAAGCAGCTGCCATTACAGGTAAGAGAATCGAATTCATCTGCCCAGCAGCACTGTGTGCAGCCTAATAAGAAGAAGTAGTAAATAGTAACAGACACACTTGTGTTCAGAATAAGAGTGTGTAGTGTACCATTAACCAGTGCCTGCGTCGTTTGCTTTTCTGTGTAAAGTTTAATACAAAAGAAATGCATGAATTTCACTCCATGTTGCCATTGCACATGTATGTATGTATGTATGTAAAAATTTGCATTCCCTATTCTTTCAGTGACGCGTAACAAGCGCATTGATCTGCAGAAGAAACAGACCCAACGCAGCGTCTTCCGCTGCAATGTCTTGGGGGCCCGGAACAGTGGGAAGAGTGGCTTCCTCCAAGCTTTCCTGGGCAAGAACCTGCAGGTCAGTGGAAATAATGGATGCAAAGCCTTTAAACCAGTATTTTCCGTAGCGTGTCTTGCTGGACTTTTCTGCATCACCAACTGACTGCGTGTATGGTCCCGTAGCAAAAAAAACACAATGTGACGCACTGCTGTAATTACACAGCTCCATTCAGTGACGTTACTAACGTACAGCTCAGCAAATTTGCATATATAAGGTATTGCCCCAGCTGAGAATCTATATCGCTCATAGACAGTATCATCAGGAACAGAACTAGCGACTGGGTGGCAGGTTAGGTGTGCAGCATAAATTACCATGGCGATCTCGGCAGGTTAAAGAAAGCCACCTTTGTGACATTGAAAACGCTGTCTGCCAAACATCTCGCTAACCCGTTCATCTCACTTTGTAGTACAACCCTCAGTTTCTAAACTTGTCAATAGTCTTGATGGGTGTCTGTTATTGACCTTGTTTATTATCCACCACAGGGACAGAGGCGGATTAGAGAGGACCACAAGTCTTTCTATGCCATCAGCACGACCTATGTTTATGGTCAGGAGAAGTACCTGCTGGTAAGAGCCATTCAGTCACCATCTGATGTTTGGATTACTGTTACATAATCTGGGTGTACTACATTTTACTGTGTATCAGCATTAGTACCCTGCAAAACATTAATCCCTCCATCTGCACACTCTGTTTCTCTCTCTCTCTCTCTCTCTCTCTCTCTCTCTCTCTCTCTCTCTCTCTCTCTCTCTCTCCCCCTCTCCCTCTCCCTCTCCCTCTCTCTCTCTCTCTCTCTCTCTCTACAGCTCCATGAGGTGATGCCAGACTTTGACTTCCTGTCGGAGGCAGACCTAGCCTGTGATGTGGTCTGCCTGGTGTATGACATCAACAATCCACGCTCTTTTGAATACTGTGCCAAAGTGTACAAGGTATGTTTCAGAAGATGGAAAAAGGCTCATCAGATTCACGAAAGCCTCTCAGGCCTGCGACAGACTAACTGATAACATTGAACGATTGTGTTTGGCAGCAATACTTCATAGACAGTAAAACGCCATGCGTGGTGATCGCCGCCAAGTCGGACCTGCACGAAACACGGCAGCACTACAGCCTCTCACCGCAGGAGTTCTGCCGTAAACACAAGCTCCACCCACCTCAGCCGTTCACATGCAACACAACCGACGCACCCAACAAAGACATCTACACCAGACTCACCACCATGGCCATGTATCCGTGAGTATTGAAACTTGTTGCGTTCTCATCTAGTTAACCCTTTACGTTTCCACTCCCCTGGATGTGTGTGTCAGGCAGTGATATTTTGCTCTTACTATTTAGAGGTTACAGCATAGGAAAATGAATGAAAACCACCATGTACTTGAATACTGTGTAACACGTAAACTTTGGACTCCTTTAGACACTCAGTCAGTAGATGAGGACTGTTTGACTTTATAGGGTGTCTTAACTTCTCAAAGCTTTCTGATCAGATTAGATTTTCAGAGTAGATTAATTAGCACTAAATCTCATTTTAGCTGCTGCTCTCTAGAATGTGAGAAGTAAGGCTTTGATATAAAGAAAAGTGCTGAGAGGCGAGACCAGACTGAACAAGGAGTAAATTCATCTGCTCATTTAGGGTGACTTCTGGCTCAAACTGAATAGATGATTCAGAAACTAGTTGTCTAAGATGTCAGCCAAGATCCTCCGATACTTATTTAAATATGTTTCAAGTTTTCATGCATTATATTAATTATTTGTATGATTTGTCAAAGTGTAAACTGAACTAATCCTCAAGTCTTGAAAAAATGATTTACACACACACACACACACACACACACACACACACACACACACACATATATACCATTACCTTTATGAAACTGGTTTAATTTATATGAATATATAGGCCCATATTGATGAAGATAGGCTTTGTGTATGACTCAGATCAAACTAATAGTCACACTTAAAGATAGATGTCTAAATTAATCTGCTGCACAACGATGTCTAGTTCTTCACTGTCTTTAGTTGGACTAATTTGTTTTTTCAAACTAAAAAAATATGGTTGACCAAGCATCTATGCCAAACTGCTCTACACCCTTCACTAAAGCAGCGAATGTTTCCCATTTAACTGGAAAAAGGAAATGAAAAATGGAAAAATGTCCAGTAGCATATTACAGTACATAGCTGAAGTACTGCGTCTTCAGTACTTGTACGATGTCTTTGCTTCTGTATATTTCCAACAGCTCACTACAATCTCTAAAAACTCTTTTCTTTATCATTACTTGCTCATGTTACATGTTATCAAATCACAAATTATGAATTACGTTTTCCTCTTTTTTTTTGTGATGTGGTGCCACTGATTAGCAGCTGTCGCTGATTGTTACCATGGAAACATGGTAACTTTTCAGGCTTAAAATAAGTCACTTTATTTTTGTAAAACTGTATAACTTAGAAAAAAAAAGAATCTCTTATTGAAAAAGGCCCGTTGTGTTTTTTGTTCTTAGTGGTGGTTTGATGCATTTTGTTCATAAAGTGGTTGTAGTTACTTTTTGGGGAAACTGGTCACAGAAAGGTTCCAGTGGTCAGAATTAGATGACAGATTTTGAGAGCTTTTGTATTTTGCAATGAATTTATCACCCTGAGATTGTTTGGCTGTTGTGACTGTTCCCTTCCTTTCTATATGATATTCCTCTCCTCATGTCTCCCTTGTGTTTATTCTCCATTAAGCTTTATGCTTTGTAGTTCATTATAGATGCTTCCTTGTCAATACTTTTGTTTACTTTGAGTTAATGAGGTAAAGGTAAATGGCAGCTGTGCAGAGTATGTATTATCATTACTCAGGTGCTTTGATGTAGCCTAGTGATAAAACATAGTTGAAGTTTTTATCCTGGCTTTGGCCTCCTCCTCCTCCTCCTCCTCTGTGTGTGTTGTTTGGTGCGTGTTGTCTTTGTACTGTGGTGAATACACGCATTTTTGTGTGTCTTTCCGCAGCCACGCCCGTCTCCGCTGCATGTGCGCCTGCAACAGGTGCACCTATTGCCTGTGTCAGAACCTCCTCAAGTCGGAGCTGCTGCGCAATATTAAGGCCCAAATCCGCAGGGTCGTTTTCAACAGGTTCATTCGTAGAATAAGATCTAGTGTTTTAACATAGACTCATTCCTCCTCTCTGTCTCCTACCCTCGGGGTGGACCTCCAGGATGGGTCACAGAGAGGCTCCTTTTTCACCCAAGCTCTCTAACACTGGTGATGGTGACAGCTCCTCTGCTTTCCTTCAGTGCTCGCCAGTGGTCAGGTTTACACTGCATATCCACCGCAGGGAAAGGGGAATGTTAAAAGTGTTTAAACTGATGGTGGTGGTACCTTGTGCCAAAACACATTGTTTAAATGAATAGTAAAGTCTTCCATTTGTGATGCTGGATTATGTGAAAATATTTACTGTGGCGGTTACTTTGAGGGGGGAGATTTCTCTATTTGTTTGCCACTATGTTGCAGCATAGATGTCACTGTGATGTCACTGAGTGATGCTTGTTGACAAAGAGTGATCTTTGGTTGTATGTTCAAAATGACTCCTTTTCACCAAAAGATCAACCATCTGTCCCGAAGGTCATTATTTCAGCCGATTTGCGGATTTTTCCAAACTTACAAACCAGAACTCAGTTCTTTTGAAATTTTGCATCTATCCAGGAGCCGAATTCACAAAACATCTTAAGCTGAAAAGGAGCTAAAATGTATTTTAGCCCTTAAAGTAGCTCTTAAGTCTGAGAGAAGTTTAAGTTTGAGAACTGAGGGATTACATTTTTCATTCATTTCATTTTTATCTACTTAATTTGATTTCAATTTTAATTGCATTTGATTTTTCCTTGGGGTAAGATAAGATACTTCGGGAGCACGACCATGTGTTACTTTAATCATCAATAGTGAGCTGTGATTTAATTCACATCCTTTGTTATATACCTAAACTCATCAGTCATGTTAGGTGTCTTGGTCTCTGCTCCAGCTCCAGCCAGCCCACGCGCTCTCTGTACAGTTTGACAAAGGGAAGTGTGACCATGCTGTGGCAGCTAACACACGGGCTTCTGGCCAGGCAGGTGACAGTGTGTCTGAAACGGTGTGAAAAATGCATGCTTGTGCAGTGCAAACCTTACTCATAATACTGACCCCTGTAACATGAACATGCTGTAAAAATAGACACAGAAGTTGAATTTCAGAGGCATACTTACATATTTGTATTTTGGATAGCTCTGGGTAGTTGATATTTATATTTGTATATCTGCAAAACTTGCTGTTTTATAGAATGTTATAAGTCACTGTAAAACACCAGATCCATGTGTTCAGCCAGTTAATCATGCCGACAAAATAAACTTATATAGAAGTTTTCAGTTTAGATAAACAATGGCTGCTTTTCTTTAGAGTTGTCGTTGCTCTCTCCAGTCCTGCAGTGGATATGCAAACTGTAAATCTTGACCTACAAGCAAATAAATTTCAAGGAAAAATGAGAGAAACACAACCATTTTCTTTGGTTTGTGCTTCTAACTGAAATCCTCATTGAAGTCTGCATGTTTGCCATGTGATTTCCTTTCACTCACATGAAGGTATTAAAATTCTCGCTGTCTTTTAATTTCTTTATGGTCCAAACCTTCATCAGTTGTCAAAGAGTGCTGAAGTGATTATCTGTGATGTTTTCAGTCCCTCTTTGTCTCCTCATTTCTGTTTTTAACTGAAGTCTACACGTACAGGAGACACTTTATTTTGAAAAGCAGAGGTGTTACACTATTTGTATCCCTCCTGTGCATATATACTAAACACACAGCTGCTTTTCACTTGTTCTCCTGTGGGTTGAGACTCACTACATTTAACGGGCTAATGTTTAACTTAAAATGTGTTCCTTTGATGTTTAAATTGATTGTATTATACTGCACCAATCACCCTGTCATGTCATTTCATCCTATTTTTCCCCTATCTTGTATTTCCTGTCTTTGTGTTTTTCCCTTTCCTCTATAGGTGTTCAGACACATATTTTTGGCTGCCCCTCTTCCTCTTCATTTTGCACATTATCACCCTTTGCTAATCTGCCTGCTGTTATGTTGCATGGCTCACCTTCCCCCTCTCTGGGTAACCAAAGGCATGCCTCGGCCCTTGACAAAATATTTCTATCTACTGGCGGCTGGTAAAAGGTTTCTTATCTGTCCATCTGTACAGTAATGACAGCTTGGTGTTTAAGATGGGGAAGGTTTATTGACTACAATGCAAGGTTTGAATGGCGGTCTAGGGTGTTAGATTGGGCAGAAGTGTGTTGTGTGTTTGCTGAATTTGGCAAATAAGTGATTTTCTTTTAAATTTTTTAGCCCAAAGCCCAACAATGGTAAACAGTGCAGGGCTTCTGGTCGTCATGGACCCAGGCTGAGCTTTATACTGTATTGTTGCATCCAGCACTAACCCTTTGTGTTGATGCTTGTTTAATCTCTGCGAGTTTTTGACACTATTAATAGTATGACACTTAACAGGCCAACCCTGGCAGTGCAACAGGCCTACCCACCACATTGAAAGCCCATCATGATCCTGAAAAGTGGGTTGATTGACTGAGTTAAACGTCAGGCCATTTGAGAAACTTGAATTTTAAAGGAAGCCAGTGCAGAGGGAATAAATAATTTAATTTAATTTGTCTCATCGGTTTGCACTTTAATTTGTTATTTGTAATTCTTAAATTTGTAATCAGAAATCAAGTATATCACAACTGCCATCCAGTGTCTGAAAATGATGTGAGAGCATAATCAGCAGCAGAGAAAGTAGAAAAAGAGACAAACTGATTGGAGACGAATTGGAGATGTTGCCAAAGAAACTGGAAGCAGACATTTATTTTACTTCTTATTTTTCCCTTTTTAAAATGGCTCAACATTTCCCGTCGGGCTGCCATGCGGTGTGTACAGTATGCGGTGTGTGTGTGAGTGTGTGTATGTATGTAGCTTTTTTCAGTCATTGTTTGAAGTGTGTGGTGATATTTGACCAGGTATGCAGTCACGGTTGAGCTTGTGCTTTAAGGGTTTGGGTGGTGACTGAAGTTTTCAGGCTGGGTAGAGCTGGGTGATATGGATGAAATTGGATATCAGTAGTTTCCATTTCATATTAAATATCTCCCAGCTCCACTTTCTGTATCTGAGTGTATGTGAGCACACCCCGGGGAACTGTGTGACTGGGTGTGTGTGTGTATATGTGTATGGAAGGGCTGGGTGGAGGCTGTGGGGGGCTACCTGCTGTCAGAGGCGGATTTCATCCTGACACAGCAGGTTTCAGCTGTCTCCAGCGTGGAGGGGTTCATCTTTATGGAGGCCTCTGCTGAGCACCTAATTCCCTCAGAAAGGTAAAGGCAGAAACCACATCCATAGAGAAGGATGCTATGTTCTGAAGCGTTACAGAGAAACTTATTGGAGTCTTTATAGAAACACTTGCGGAGGTGAGTTTGAGGGGAAGATCAATATCACTGAAACTAGTTAGCTTAGCTTAACACCAGGAAATAGGGCGCAACAGCAACATTTTATGCTGAGGTATGTGCAGGACTATTTTTTTGACTGGGAGCGGTAACTTCCTGGAAGGGGCTCCTGCTCAGAGCCCAGAGATAATCCTCCTGTCTCTAATCTTTGTGCTTAGCTAAGCTAGCTGGCAGTTGGCCCTATTTTGTATCTTTAATGGACAGATATGAGAGTGGTGGTGATCTTCTCTGCTAACATTCCTGCATAGGTCTTTTATAGGTCTTATAGGTCTTTTTCTCTTATCAGTAAAGGGAGCACGAGGGACCTGTGGGAAAGATGTTTAAGGCTGGTTTCTCTCCTGATCCTACCAGAGTATGAGGGTACCGGAGTGTGTGTTGTAGGTTTAGCTGTAGACCAGTCAGTGCTGAGCCTACAATCCTGGAAGGATTTAATTTAAAGGTCAAAACTGCTGTTGAAGCTAATATACATCACTTTAAATTTCCCTTTTTTTTACACTTTGCTATCTCCTTCTGTTTTTTCATTGCTTGCTTTTATTGCAGTCTGCATAGTTTCCCAGTCTTTGATCAGCTGGATCTGTGTTTGGTAGGGCAGGTGTTAACCCAATTTTAATAATCCATTTTATATTTGTTAGTATTTAGTATTTTAGTTTTCTGCCTCCCAGCGTGAATCAGAGCAGCTCCTTCTCATGGTCCAAAACCTGTCCTCCTTTTCAGCCAACTGCTTTTATTCTCCTTTCCTGCTCCCAAAACCAAAACTAAACCAAATGTCAAGAGAAAGCATGTGTTCCTGTTTCAAGATGGTACCACAGGGCACTGATATTTGTCATTTATGGTCCTGATTCAAGGAGTTTCATTCAGAGAGCACATGACTTTGTCTGGTCATTTGGCGACTCCTCCCGCTGTGGTTTTAACAATGTGGAAGGAAAAATAGCGCCACAGCACTAATCGTGTTAGACGCTTCTTGCTCCTGACCTGCTCTCGTCTCTTGCCTCATCTCACAGGCACATGGCTCAGGCAGACCTGAAGAACTCCACCTTCTGGCTGAGAGCGAGCGTCGGTGCCACAGTGTGTGCCGTGCTGGGCTTCGCTATGTACAGAGCACTTCTCAAACAGCGGTGATCAGACAGCATGAGACAGCTACTTCTTCCCCCTGGTCCACCTGTTGACTTTGCCCCTTCCTTCCTACCTGAAAGACTCAAAAGACTGGCTGACCAACCAACCAGGCCCATCGCCTCAGCCCCCAACTCCACCTCATCCCCTTCCCACGACACAACCAAGAAGCAAATGAACAAAATCATCGGTACATTTTATATGCATTTGAAAACAGAGTGTGGCTTAGTTTTTTTTTTTTTTTTGTAGGGGGAAAGGAACTTTTGAAATATCACTTGTCCATTGGTCAATTTGCTGACATTCTGTGATCTGTTGGTCTAGTCTAGTCCAGTTCAGACAATACTAGTCACTGGATGTTTTCAGCTGATCCAGTCCTCTTTTTTGCTCAGGTCAGTATTATTAGATAGATGGTTGGAGACCAGAGAGAGGCAGCCATATTCAGAAACACCACAAAGGGACTTGAATCTGTTTATAGATGTGTATATGCAGTATATTATGTATGTATTCTCAACAACTTTAGGATTGGACCCGTAGACAGCATCACAAGCCAGAAGCCACACCCACAGGAGGTGTTAGTGCTAACACTAGAAAGGTCATGGATGTCATGCACTTGTTTATTTTTTGTGTTAATTTATTAACCTGTTTCTTTGTTTTCTTGTCTGTTTTGAGTGCACTGCATGAAACAGATGGAGGGATTTACATTTTCCATGTATTTTTGTATTTAGCACTATCAAAGCTGTCCTAATGACTTTCTGCTTCTGTTTTTAATTTTCTGGTTTTCAAATAGAGCTTTGTCCCTCATTATATTTTTATCAAGTTAGAGGCACCATAGAGCAAGAGATTATGCTATTAACAACAGCCATTCAGCGCACCTCTCCCACCTTAAAAACTATGGAAGTGTTTCTTCTCATTCTTCTGTTTTTCAGCATTTACAATAAAGTCAAGAAAAATATCTGGCACAGCTGTTAATGCGTGTTATTGGGTGACATGACAGCTAATTTAACAGCAACATGGAAAATAAAATCGTTTTAAGTATCTGTAATAAATGACATTTACACCCAATGAGGTCTCTGTGTCCTTGATGAGAGCTGTAGTAGAATTGCTTGCTTCAAGAATAGATGTGTGAAATGAATGTAAAATTAACTGTTTGTGAACAACGGGGACTTCTGTGAAGCCAGCGAATAGAGAAGTGAGTAAACGATGCGGCTGAGAGCGATACTGCTCTCAGCCTGTGAGGAGGAAGTCATACTGCATACACAGGTAGATAAACGGCAAATGACAGTTAGGTTACCACAGTGAGGGCCAACATGTCTATTGATGGGACTAAGTTATTGTTTGAGGGCTTCCTGCAGAAAAGAAAAGACAATATGGTAAGTTACAAACTCTTGGTATTTGATTTGATTTGATTTTTTTTTAAAAATGATAAATTTCCATTTTGTTTTCTGTCTCTAGAAAATAAGATGGGTGACGTATTGGTTCAGGCTTCAGAATACAACTTTGTTCTTCTACACAAAGAAGAATGGAAGCGCTGTAAGCACATGTGGTGTAAAATGAACCATGGTTACAGTTGTAAATAAACAATATTGCCAGTTTCTTTTGTCTTTGAGAGATGTGAATGACTCAGATGTTTTTGTGCTCACTTTGCTCTCTTCACAGTCACATTTGAGAGGCAATTACTACATTTACACAGTAAGTTTAATACCGCTGATAGATGGGAAATTGCTTTGCAAGAATTTTGATTCAATTACTGCACTTAATTACTTATTTGAAGTAATTGTACTTGAGTGGATCCATTTATACTTCTACTTCAGTACATTTCAGTGATAAATTGCATTATTACTCTGCTACATTTTTTTTGACACCTGTGTTTTATTATAGATTCAGCTATAAAGTTGTTGAAATCAGCCCCACCTGCAACATTACAACATGTCACAACAAGAATGTTGTAACACAATATACAATATACAGTGTTATTCTGAAATGGGCCATATGGAATTATGGGTGCTGTAGGAACTTTAAGTATATGCTGATGCTAATACTAACATACTTTGACTTTAGTAAAATTTAAAATACATGGCGAGTAAATGTCATGTCATTTCCATGTTTACATAGTTGAAAGAGAACTTCCCCCACCCCTGTTGCTTTGTTTCTAGTTAGGTAACATTAGATTGATTTACCTAAATGCTGTGTCTTCCTGTCTGTCCACCACTTGGGGAAGGTGCAGTCAGTGCGAGAGGTCCAGAGAGCTGGCAGCAAGCGCTTCATGTTCGAGATCATCATGATGAATGGAAAGAGAAAATTGTTGGTGAGACATCACCGTAGTTTGACTGTTGTGTTCTCATTTAAGATCTGTAGGCTGTGAGTGTGGAAGGTCTGGTCACATATGCCAAACCACTCATGTATATGTGCGTATGTGGACATGTATTACTTTTGTTGTGTGAACATAAATAATATTATTATACAGTCACAATGTGGGGACTTGCTTTCCTTATGGGGACAAAATGCAAGTTTCCATTATGTAAACCATTACATTTCAAGGTGAAGACTTGACTGGCAACCGGTTCAGGGTGTACCCTGCCTCTCGCCCGTTGACAGCTGGGATAGGCTCCCGCCCCCCCCCGCAACCCTAAAAAGGGATAGTCGGGTATAGACGATGGATGGATGGATGGATGGATGGATGGATGGATGGATGGATGGATGGATGGATGGATGGATGGATGGACGGACTTGGGTTAATTTTAGTGTGTGTGTGTGTGTGTGTGTGTGTGTGTGTGTGTGTGTGCGTGTGTGTAGGCAGCAGAGACAGCAGCTCTCAGACAGGAGTGGGTAGGACATCTATGGCAAGCCATGCATCTTTCCTCCTCTGGGGTCGTGGAGTCCAGAAGCACTCTTAAGTAAGACCCCCTCGTCTTACTAAGTAAGACGAGGGTTTTCCTCTCATGACAGATCTGAACTAAACCTAAAAAAAATCCAAATTTGGTCAACTAGATTTGAACTCTTTACAAGCATTAGGTGATTTTTCTTGTTTTAGTAGAAATAGAACAGCTGCACATAGTCAAACCAGGTACTGACTATTTCTCTTCTCTTCAGCCTTGCAGTGCATGAGCAGCGGGAGAGAATATACAGCAGCACACCCACCTGCTCACACATGGACAGTGTGATGGAGTTGCTTCCATATCGTCCCTTCTCTGCCCCAACAGGCGACATCCACCATGAGATCAGGAGCATCGCCTCCCCCATCCACCAGTCCGAGGAGGTGAACAGTGAGGAGACCTCGTACCAAACCACAGTGCCAACCTTTACCTGCCAGCATCATACAAGTAAACATAAAATTGATTTGATTTATTAATGAAGTCATTAATTGCAGTGCAGCGGTCATCAACTTTTTTTGTTCCACAGACCAGTTTCACGTAAAGCAATAATTTGCCGGACTGGCGTAGAAACAAATAAAAACAAATAAGTAAAAATACAACTCACCATTACTCTGAATATTTCTGAATACTCTAGAAATTTCCCAAAATTTTCCCAAAATTTTGCCTGAACTTTCCTGGGAATTTCCAGAAATTCAAGGGAAAGTTCCGGGTCGGTCCTGGGTAAGCTCTGGTTGGTTGCAGCAAAGTCCTGGAAATTTCCGGAAAAAATTCCAAATCAGACCCAGGACCAGACCCAGGATCCGACCCTGAACCTTATTATTACTCTTATTATTCATTTCCAGGAATTTTTCCAGGAAATTTCCTGGGAATTTAAGGGAAAGTTCTGCGTTGGTCCCAGGTAAGTTCCGGCAATGTCCCAGGAAGATTCCGGGTCAGTCCTGGGTAAGTTCCAAGTTGGGCTTGGCCAGAACAGTAACAGTTCGCTCTTGGGAAATTCCCGGAAAAGTTCCGGGTCGGACCTGGCAATGTCCCAGGAAATTTCCGGGTTGGTCCCGGTAAGTTCCGGGTTGGTCCCAGGAAAATCTCAGGAAAGTTCGTAGACTTAAGCTTATTCAAAACTCTGCAGCTCGACTATGAACCAGAACCAAGAGCAGAGAGCACATTAGTCTAGTTTTAGCTGCTCTGCACTGACTTCCTGTAACTGTTATTATTATTAGTGTGTGTGTGTTTGACATGTGAACAGAGGCACAGGCATATGCACCTGATTTTCAAAATAAAACTTCTTTCAGACTCTGATGATCAATAAAATATTTTTTGTTCAGTCTCTCTGTGCGACCCGGTAGAAAATGGCCCACGGATCAGTACCGGTGGCCCGTTGGTTGAGGACCGCTGGTCTAGTGGGTCTAGTGGTCTAGTGGTTGGCAATGCAGAGGGACAAGAAGGAGACTATGACGTTTTACCAATTCGAAAAAGTATGATCTCTCTCTTTAAATTTACTATCTATTATAACATAACATACAGTATGATGATGGTTAAAGGATCAAACTGGACCTATCATGTGTTCTGTGTCTTTAGAGATATGTGACATCAGCGCTTCAACAGAGATGGATGAGGACGTGTATGATGTTCCTCCATCTTACAGAAGGGCTGCTGAACATCTGGGTGAGATTACATGTTTGGGTTTTTTTTTCCAGCAGCTAGCTTTTAAAAACTTGGTCATACCAAAATAATAAACATTTTTGTTGTTTGGTGTTTTTCAGACCCCACAGAGAACATCTATGATGTTCCGAGCTCTCTTTTGAGGATGACGTCTGATCACACTGAAGGTAAATCCTGCTTCATGTTATTGTTTCACTTGGTCGTCTTTTTCCTCTCTTATTCTTAGTCACCTTGCTTAAACATACACAAAGTGATTTATGCAATAAAAGCTGCATTTGCAACAGCTGCAAACATTTTCTCATCTATATGTTTCAAGCTTTCAGCTCAGGGGAGCAGCTGCAGGATGGAGTCTGTTGGAGGATATGAGATCCAACTTGAGGACACAAGTGACAGACTGGAGGGTAGCAGCAGCTCCCTGTGACTCACCAGGCACAAATACAAAAGACTGCTGCTGCCACACATCTGTGGCTTACGCTTAACTTTCTTACAGGTTTGAGTGAAACAGATGGTATTTATGCAAAAATTGTAAATAATGGTTGTCAATTTTGTGAAACTTTTGTGTTAGACAACAAGCATGACCACAACAAAGAGGTTCAACTGTGATATTTATTATAGCTCCTATACAAGACTGAGAACCCCATAGACATTTATAGCTATAGGGAGCACGCTGTACAGGAATATCTACACATCACGCACTGTGGGTCAGTCAAACTACGGTTCACAATAGTAAAATGACTCATTTACATGTCACCTGCTTCACAGTTTGAAAGTATACACCACCAACATTGATATTGCTGTATTACACACTTTGGACTGGTTTGAATGGGAATGGTTTAAGCTTGGTTCTAAAACCCTTAATGGGTTTAATAGCTCATACAAACTTTTTGCAGGTACACAATGAAAGGAAAATAAAACCGAGGCATGCTAACATTTATTGAATGCCCTTTTATATATCATCTAAGTTTTCTGTGGGTACTAACATTGCAGGGGCTTTTAAACTAAACAAATGCTTCATAAATGTGGTGAGTGAGAGTAAGAGTGAGTGGTCACAGAGCTGTTTTTTCTCATGAGGTCTTCAGCTGGTGGCACTGAGAAGATTTTTGTAAACAGAAAATGATATCGAAAAATCACAGTATACTTACAACACCGCATTCCCAAAGAAGGATTACATTGACATCTAAAATCACTTGATAGACATACGTATATACAGTAGCAGTATTCATTAGACAAAAACAATATAGTAGTGCAGGTATCGGGTGAAATATAAGCAAAAACAAGGCCTATGTAACAAGCAATGCATGAAAGTGATTTGTGCATTCTCAATATGTTCTTAAAATAAAACTAGTACAATCAAGTATAATACAAAAGAATAATAAAATATTTGGACATCAAATGAGCAATAGATGATTCCACTCCAATGAGGAGAAGCTTTAGTTTCGATCTGTGTCGTGATCATTGTCAGTTAACAACGCTAGTAATAATATTTGGTTCAGTAATGTTACACACACTCACACAGCAGAAAAACTGCAAAGGGAAAAGACTTGGAAAGTGTCACTCTACAACCAGATCTGCACACTGTTCATTTTACTGTCATCTCCAATTAACAACTAACTTTAATTGTTAAGATCAGTGCAGTGATGTCAGGTTAATCAACTATTATTAGGCCCCAAAAAAGACACAGAAGCTGAGTGTAAGCTGTCAGTCTTTTGCAGAACATATTAAAAGATCTGACCACCGCTCCTCTAGCTGAGAAGCAGCAGGAGTGTCAGCAAAAGAAACCTATGTGTTATAACTTAAATTTAAATATCCCACTCAGAAGTTGCTTGCTTCACAATTTGCACACTGCCAAATTTTTATCTGGCAATGTGATGTTTAACAGAGGATGTAGTGCTAGGTTTAGAATGATACTAGGTTACCTACTTTGTGGCTGTAAGAGCAGACTGTCTTACTGGCTGCAGAGAAAGTATCCAGGCTCCAACAACTTGGAGTTGGGAGTTATAATGGAATCAGGCCTGGGCCTGAGATTGTTCCTTGAGGAACTCCTCCAGGACAGTGATGATGCTGCAGGCTTCAGGCAGGTCGCTGTGCTCCGCCCTGGCGTTCTGCAGCAACACATCCCCATTTCCGCAGCCCTGCAGGAACTGGCAGCAGCGAAACAGGGCGTAGTGACTCATCTCTGCCTGCCGCACGAAACGCTTCAGGCTGTTCATGTCCTGGATGGCCTGCAGAGTGAGAGTGGTGGTTGATAGAGAAGAAGAAACAAATCAGAAAGGGGAAGAGATCAGGGCGAAGGAACGATGCAAAAGGAAAAAAATAGTTTTCCTGTCTATCTGCAAAGAGGAACTGAGAGCTATTGTCCAGGGTTTCTCAATCTTGTGGGGTAATGGAATTTTTAAAGCTGATGAATTTGTTTCATAAGTTTGTAAAACACATATAGTGGCATGCAAAAGTTTGGGCACCCCTGTGGAAAACTCACAAAAAAAAATGAATAAAAGAGAACCTGATTTCCAAGCAGCATGAAACAAGCAAAAACACTTTGCTATCTTCTTATAGCCTTTTCTTGCTCCTGAAATTTTGCATTTCTGAGAATGGTAAGGAAATACAACCTGAAAACATCATGCCTCTGGGCATGGCCGTGGCTGACGCAGAGGCATACAAAGTTTAAGAAACCCTGTTATATTCTATCTGTGTGTAAGTTTTTTCACCTTAAGTTTGAAGTTCTCCAGAATCTGTCTGAGCAGGAAAGGATTACAACGCTCTGCGGCGTTTAGAAATGCCTGAATCCAGTCATCACAGAAACGATTACTGACTGGGAGAGAAAACGTCTTTGTTAGACTGTTAGACAGTGCAGAGATATCAAATTATTTTTCCTCATTAAGCCATGGAGCAATGGACCATGACTTACCAGTGTTAGAGAATGTAGGTGGGCTGGTGGAGCAGTCTATGACCAGGTCAGAGTGCGTGTCCTCGGAGATAGCCTTACACAGAGAAGCTGTTGTAGTGTCTTGTTGGGACAGGCCCTGCAAACTGGCTGCTTTTATAAACCTAGTACAGAAAACAATAGACATTTAACTGCTAATAAACTGATAATTACATACTATACTGCATGGAAATAAACAACTGGCAGGCAGACCTGCTATTGTTTTTTAGTGGTCTGAGGATTTACAGATGTGTTAGTATCATTACAGGGGCTGTCACCTAACTCACCTGGAGACATCAGCCTTTGTCCTCTCATCTGCATTATTAACCTCCACATGAGTGTGACTCAGAGCCTGCATACAGAAATTGTAATGGCTGAAATGCATTGTTCTGGAGAGAAGTTCTATCTTGCGCATATGCAAAATTTGAGGGATGACAAAATAAATGAACTGGATTGCAGTATTTTAATGCATGGGTAAATAAGAGTTTCAAGAAACAGTTCACTCAAAAACGTGGTGATATTGACTTTTCCTCTTATCCAGAGTGCACTCTACACATCCAGATAGTTTCAGTGTAATTAAGTGAGGCTTGGACCGCTACAGAAAAGGAATAATGTTTACAGTCTTTTTGACAGGGTCTCTAAAGGAGCTGCCCCCTGGGGGAGGGGTTTGTGGTCATGGTCATGACGGCATATTACTAAGGTATAATAACAAAAATTTACTGACTTCTAAATATATTATAATAATGTGCAGATCAGAGTGTGTGGATGCTTTTCCTGTCATTATCTAACATAACTTAGTTCCTGTACCTCTGATGAGCAGAGGTACAGGCAGTAATATTTACTGAACATAGTCTAGAGATGAAAAGTGACTCACAGCATGCAGACAGAAGCTGATGTTGCTCTGAACCAGCTGCACCACCCGATAAATGTGCATCACAGACTCCTCGTACCAGCGGCTCAGATAGGGCCGCACCTCTGTCTCAAGGTTCTGCAACTGGCACACACACAAACACACGCACAAATAAATATTAATACTGTAATGACAAATATATCTAACTAAGAGTATTACATTCTTGTACCTCTGGGGTTTGCAGGCTGCTATGCAGGCCTTGGACATATTTATCAAGCTCTAATCTAAATGTGTATTGGGTCAAGGAATTGGAACTATTGCCTGTTTCTCTGCTCAAAGTTACAGACAATGCAGAAAACAATACTACAATGCAGGAAAGAACATTTTTGTAATGGCAAGGATCATGTATACAGTTAATGCTGGAGGACTTTGAATGATGCCTATAACTCAGATTGATTTCAGAAGGACACTACGCAATAGACAACTGTGCACAAAGGATATAGGTTCAGTCCTTTTTCAGAGCCGCCCATAAAGCAGATGACATATCCATTTCCATCAGCATCAGGCTGCTCAGGAGACCTTTCCTGCTCCAGCAGACAGCAGTAGCAGCCAACTGCCTGCTCTGGGATACTGAGAAGAGGAAATAATACATTTGGGTTAACCAACTTACTCATTTTTCACCTGTGAGCCATAATGTCCTGCTAAATTCATCTTATTACTGTGATAGAGTCAGACAGGCTCCACCCAGTATGATACAGCTTATAATATGATAACCAAGCACTGCACTGCATTATTCCAAGAAGACTATAAATGTAAAATTATTACCTGAGTTCCACAGTGGCGATGTTGCCCATGCCTCCCAGCAGGGCTCCTTTGCTCAGCCTCCTTGAAATATAGGTCCGCAGCTCAGGTTCTGCCTCCGATGGCAGGCTGCTGTCAATTAGCGTCAGGCTGTGGGAAGGACAGAAAGTCAATATAGATACTATGGATACACAGGATATTTTGGAAGCCACTCAAGTCAATGGAGAACAGATGGAGAAAGCTGATGACCATTAGCCACAATCAACACAACACACAACTGAGTCACATAGCTGCAACTGTGCTGCCCCGCTGGGTGTCAAAAAACACCACCACTCAACATTGCATCCAGACATTCAGAGGGATTTCATTCACTTTTTGCCAACTCCACATGACAAATGGAAGTGGAGCCCAGTTCAAATTGGGAGAGACCTAAAGGCCATGTAACTCAGCAGCACAGCAATGACCAATCAGAACAAGATCACGAATGAAAACAGCATTGATTCCATGTTGATTGGATTTCCAGTGACAGCCCGTGGATACACCAATGCACAACAGTGAAAGCCAAAGAGAAACGACCACTGAAAGCAACCACAGGGTAGGTGGACGGCTCCTTTGTTACCTAAAGTCATCCTGACTGGTTGTGGAGTCTGCTCGTCTCTGGTTCCATGCCACATTTTCCCCAGAAGCCTCAGATCTAAGACAATTGACAGTTCACTCGTCACCTGTTTAGTTTTTATTGTATGAATCTGGTTTTACCTGCATGAGTGTCAATGTCAGCAGGTTCAGGAACAAGGAACTGTAAATACTAAAGAGTGCTTTAGAAATCAGAGAGTGTAAAACAATTAAAACAGTAAAACAGAAAGAAACAACTCATTATGCAATATGCACCGGGGACCTGCCTGTATTCAGGAAAGAAAAGTCACTGTGTGATGTCCTGCAGGATAAGGGATAACAATTGTGAACAATAATAAGAATAAAAAAAACAATAATTAGAAAATAAATTAAAATCACGTTGTAGACTATTGACTGCATCATTATATCAATACTTCAGACACATTTATCATTACACGGCGGGTGTAACGCCAACTTTCGTTATTGGCTTTCATTCTAAGGCATCTTTTGAACAGAAACTGGGACAATTAACATTAACCATTACCTCGTGCCCTGATAAAGATAGATGGTGTAGTAGCAGTTCAATTGTACTTTCTGGCTGTATCCAACAATTTCTTCGCTGTCAAAGTCATCCCTCTCTTCCACGTCAATTGAGTCCTGGAAAGACGAGGTTTGGGAGGTAAACATGATCCTACTGCTGCACGGAGCAATCTAGCAGCTGGCTAAAATGGCAGATAACAAGGCCTTGTTTCTATTCTTTAGCAGTGTTATGCTGGTGGATTGCTATTTTTGACGTTGTGATTGCTGGTTGATATTAAAATTGCGAAGCACATTTGCAGCAGCTGCAGTAATACAAAACGTATCCCCAACTCTCCTTTACATGCCTTGCGCGCATGCGCACGATCTGTCCGTGTACGTTCTTAATAGTGTCCGACTGTTTTACTAACTCATATATCGGTTCCAAGGACAGTCATCATGAAAGATAACCTTTAATGTGTAGTATTTCTTAATTACGACGTTTTGTGTTTTGCGTTGTTAAAATGGCTGTGTAAATACGTAATCTTATACATATAAATTCAAGTGCTTTAACTTGTAACTGTGGTATGAATTGTGGATCTGTATTAGAAATTGCAAACTTCAACAGTTAAGAGTTCTGTATGCCTGAAAAATATATGTCGAAAATATATGTAGCATGAGTAGTTGTGGAAGTTGATTTAGTAGTAATGAAAGCAAAGATATTAATATAAAGAAATAAAGTATAAGCATTTTTATCCATCCATCCATTATCTATACCGCCTATCCCTTTCGGGGTTGCGGGGGGCTGGAGCCTATTCCAGCTACAATGGGCGAGAGGCGGGGTACACCCTGAACCGGTCGCCAGCCGATTGCAGGGCTAAGCATTTTTATTAAACAAACAAATCAATAATAGTTTTGGACCACTAGGGGGCGTTTGAGACGGCAGAGTCTTGTTGTGGTGCTGGAGACGTGACGCCATCTTCAATTGCTTCATTTCCGCTCCGGTGGTATGTTAGCTGTTTTATTTTACTGGGTTAGCAGGCAGTGAACTGACAGTACAGAAATCATGGGGAGAAAGAAGAAAAAGCAAATGAAGCCTTGGTGCTGGTATCCTTTTCCAAATCTTTGCTTCAGTGTTGTAATATTATCGGGAGCTGCGTCTTTGGTACACAGCGTTATCCTCTGTTTACTAAGCTAATGTCAACGATAACGTAACCCAAGCTTCGTTTAATAAGTGTGTAACGTTAATGTTAGCGTGCTCACAGTATGTAGCCAGCAAGACAGATTTTGAACTTGCTGTCGGTGATGCTTCAGTTGAATGAACAGCTCTGAGGATGTCGGTCTTTGAGATTTCATGATGTGTCGGTCATAGTTGCACGGTGTTTTTGAGTACGCAAATGCGCGTCACGTTTAGCCGTGAAGTAACTAGCATTGCAATGGTCGTGTCTCTGCAGGGATAATTTCCTTAACCATAATCTCAGGTACTGTAACAGAGATTTCGATGATGAAAAGATTCTTATTCAGCATCAGAAGGCCAAGCACTTCAAGTGCCACATCTGTCATAAAAAGCTGTACACTGGCCCTGGGCTTGCAATCCACTGTATGCAGGTGAGGAAACAATAATGCAAACCATCTTCCAAAATCAAGCAAAATCCAGTGTTCAAATGGTAAAATTACCTTGCCGTGTTACTTCTATCATAGGTACATAAAGAGACCATTGATGGGGTTCCTAATGCAATACCTGGAAGAACGGATATTGAACTGGAAATATATGGCATGGAGGGTATTCCTGAAAAAGACATGGAAGAGAGAAGAAGAGTGCTGGAACAAAAGAACCAAGGTATTGGCACCAAAAAATGTTCATGTGCTCTCTTTTTGTGGTTTATTCTAGAGATGTATTATGCTCTTCCCTACTTTCAGAGACGCAAAAGAAAAAGCAGAACCAGGATGACTCTGATGAGTATGATGAGGATGAAGAGCCTGGACCCTCCTTCCAGCAGCCTGCTGCAGGCCAGCCCCAGGCAGGCTACATCCCCCCTATGACTCAGCCTGGCATGCCTCCTGGCTCTGGTGCTCCAGGGATGCCACCGGGCAGCTACTCAGGTGGGAAATAGTGACTTGAAGTGCGATGAGCAAACTATTGAGCTAATCCTAAATACAGCTGCATCGGTAACATGCTGTTTATAAAAGTGATTATACAGCTGTTCTATTCATATTCCTGGTCATGCTATACAACCTTTGTGGAAGCAGTCCCACGTTTTTAAGTATTTTCCCCTTTATAATTTGGCCATGCTCACTTGCTGTATTTTTCCAAAAATCATAAGAATATGCTCTTTAAACAGCCATTTTACATTCAGGTATCATTTATGCCATGATAAAAAAGGAATATTGATATCAATAGAAGCCATAATATAAATTAAACAAACTGTTTTTTTGTGTAGGAAAACCCTTCATTTTGTAAAAATGAATCTCTTTGTTTTAGGACTACCCCCAATGATGCCTGGTGTACCACCAATGATGCCAGGAATGCCCCCTGTACTGCCAGGAATGCCTCCAGGGTAAATACTTTAAATTATTAATTAAGTCATTTTATTTTAATCCCACCCTCATTATCTTTTCCCACATGTATTTAGGATGATACCAATGGGTGGCATGATTCCTCCAGGCCCAGGGATGCCTCCGATGATGCCAGGTGTGCCACCAGGTAATGCCCTGCCAGTTTACTCCTCCAGAAAGCACTCACTTCCCACCACTTGATGTAAATGATTCATTTGAAATGGATTTTCTTTCAAATAGAGGTTTGTTAATATGTTGGAACACTGCTGGTGATGACTTGTTCACCTATATAATGAATTTGTTCTGCTGGTTTCAGGCATGCCTCCTCCTGTGGGCCACCGTCCAGGCATCACAAACATGGCTCAGGTCCCCCCTGCTGCAAACATGCTGACTAGACCTGCTGTTCCTGCTGCAAGTGCCACCTCAGCCCAGCCTGATGTTACAAAGCCTCTTTTCCCCATTGCTGGACAGGTAAAATCTTTATGACACAATTTGCTTCTTTTCATCTCCCTTCGCACTCTGACATTACCTTCACCTGTTGACAGAGGGATGTTTGAGTAGCTCTGTGTTTGTCACACAGCCTAATCAAAGGAGACTTTACACAGCAACTCCTTTAACTGAAGACTTATTATATTTACATTTCCTATTCTTTACTCTTTTCCTGTGCTGCAGATGGGCAATCGTGTTGCAAGTACAAGTGCAGGCTCATCAAGTGCAGATGCTCAGTCCGCCTCCCCTAAAGCTCTGTTTCCTATCACATCACAAGTACGGAGCTGTCTGTCTGCTCAACTCTGGCAACCTGCAGCTTTACAATTGGCATGCACACAATTGTGTATAGCTTGCCTGTGATGTACTTGGACAGTTTAATACTTGAAAAGTGTTTTCTCATTTCTGGCAGTATGCCTTTGTTTGCTTTTTCTTTTGCTACAAATCTGCATTAATAGAAAACTGTTGAAAAATGTGCATAATCACCTCAACAAATCAAAAAATGGAGAATTATGCAGATTTGTAAAGTGGTTTCTTACTCCTGAACTGCTGTTGGGCAGTGTAGCACAGCATGCTCTTTGGATTTGTTTTCTTGCAGGCTTGATGAAATATATTTCACTCCAGTCATACTTTAAGTGCTTACTATCCCATGTGGGTCACAATACATTTGTTAACATACAGATAACTAAGACCCCAGTTTATTGGCTTGGCATTAACATGTCATTCTGCAGTGGAAATGCAAATTGGCACAGCACGGCAAACAACATCTCCCCATCACTTTTAGGGTTTTAGTTTCATTTATTCAGCATAATCTCTCTAAATACAATCTTTGTACTGTCCAGCCAACAAAATCCAGAGGAGAGAGAAGAGATGCTGACATATTCATCTAGGTTGCATTCACTTATTTCCATGCTTTTCAAGTAGTGAGCTTTTCAAGCAGCAGTGAGTGGACTGAAGTCTTTTTGCCCTGGATGTCATCTCTGAGGCTACATTGAGGCCATCGCTCCACACTCTCTGATTGGTTTAGATGTACCTGCAGGCACTACTTAGGACAGTAAAAATGCTGTTTCAGTTTCATCAGTTAAAAAAACCCTGAAAAGACATGTTGCTGTTAAGTTTTTTTAATGTAAGCACATAAAAGCAAATCTGCTGTGTTTGGCTATGGCTAAGGGTAAAGTGAGAAAGTGTGTTTTTCTCATTTGGGTGAAGTGCAGGGCTCCTGACTTCAATCCACAGTTAATGATGATTGTTGGAACAGTGAAAGATGAACCAAAAATGTTTTGGTGAATTTTTTCTGGGTCACATTTGACTCGAGTGCGTTTTAGTAAAGTGTGAGGAAATGACTGTTTCTGTGAATGGAGTCTGGTGGCTTTGTGGGATCGATATGACAGCTGTTTCTGGTTAAACAAAATGGATCTTACTCTTTAACAAAAAGATATTTCTTTTGGGATCCTTTTCGTAATATTGTCAGACACTTATTTTAACGGTCTGAGTCAAAATAATATGTGACCAGAATTTCTCTTTGTCTGGGACATTGAAGTCTTCCAGTAAGTGTGGACTGGTACCAACTGGGAACTCTGTGCACACAATGGCTCTTTCATCGATTGAAAATGAATAGGTCAAGCTACAGGACATTATTTAACTTGTTTATTTTGTGCACATTACACATTGGTTTTCCCTCTTCTGGACATAATGCGCAAAAATATTTGAATGTTTCGAACCTAGGTTTTTTTCAAGAGAGAATTTGAACGTAATTTTCAGTTTTGACAGTCTATGATGAGTTTCTTGTATTCTTCTGGATTTTAACGCATCATATTTTTCGTTGGTCACAGCCAGCCAGTGATTGTAACTATGGCAACAGCATGAGAAGATGCGTGCCGTTGTAGTCGGCCCTTGGTTCAGTTTATCATTTGCTAAGTGATAGTTGTACATACATAAAATAATCATCCTGGAGGCATCCCAGGGAGGATCTCTGTTTGTCCTTAACACATTTTCTAGCCTGCCTGGGATGGCAGGACGCCGATAGTCTGGAGCCTTGGTGAACTGACCCTGAGAAAGTGAAAGATGAGATGCAAGCAGTGAGGGAAAGATGAATCCAGAGGTAGTCCAGTCGAATCCATCTAAAGCCTGTGTACTGATATTAATATTAATGCCAAGCTTTGACTGGACTCAGTATAAACTTCAGTCATGGGAGTAACCTTAAAGTATGACTTAAAAGTGTCCCCCATGTCAAACTGAAATGCCATTTAGCAGAGTCTCTCTAATGTGTTTTCCTCTCTCCACCCTCAGAGTCAGCAGACAGTGACAGGGTCCCCCCACCCTCCCCCCTCTACCTCCTCTGATCCCTCAAAGCCCACATTCCCGGCCTACACTCAGGCCACCGTCGCTGTGGCCAGCCCCAATGCTGGCAGCAGTACGGTCTCCAAACCTCCCTCTACTGTGACCAGTAAGCCCGCCACCCTCACCACCTCCAGTGCAACCAGTAAGTTGATCCACCCTGATGAGGATATCTCACTGGTGAGTAGTCCAGCTGCAGCTGTCTCTCTTTATAGTTTTTACAGTAAGTAGCGATTTGATAAAAACAGATATTTTGATTATAGCAAAGGTCAATCAGTGGCTTTTTAAAAAATTAAAATGATGTATTCATTTTCTAGTTTATTTTTCCTGGTTGCGCAACAGAATTTCAGTGTCAGATTATTCTCCCTTGTTTGCTGTCTGTGTCCTATAGGAGGAGCTGCGGGCTCAGATGCCCAGGTACCAGCGAAGTATTCCCCGCCAAGGCCAGACCACTCCTGCAGCCCCATCAGTGGGTTCCGTGGGTGGCATGATGGCTCCTCAGCAGCCTGGCATGAGGCATCCCATACCTGGTATAGACTGTGTGCCTCTAGCTCAGAAAAAAAATGCACATTTTATGTGTGTGTTTTTTTTTTTGTTTTTTTTTGTTTTTTTGGGCTGTTCACCAGAGTTGTTTATTCTAGGCTGTCAAAGAGTCATTATTATGTAAATTATTATCTAAGCTTTTCATCATAAATGCAATAACTTTCCATGAAAAACTAAATGACACTACATTTTTAGCCATACTGGTGGCATGCTAGTATGGCATTTGGTGATCCCCTGATGACCAAATACCTGCACATCTGATGATACTGCCATTAGCCTCAGCTGTACTTTTAGCAAATGTTAGTGTGCCACCATGCCAAATTAAGTTGGAGAACATTATTCCTACTTAGCATCAAGATGCTAGTATTGTCATTGTGAGTATGTTAGCTCAAAGCCTAGTGTGCCTAATGCTGCCTTCATATCATATCAGAGTTATCGTAATTACAAGTTTCTGACTTATAAATAGTGTTCATGTCAACATCCAATCTGTAATTACGACTTCTATGGAAATGTCTGACAACCAAACAAATGTGGCCGCCTCATATTATCTAAAGGCTGTCATTGAATTCAATTAAGTCTAAATGTAATGAATGTGGTGTTATATTGTAAACACACAGTACTTAAACAATCACACAACTGACTTTGCAATCATACAACAGTCTTGATGACATGAACTCTTACAAGTTGTTAACATGGGAATTTTGCCATCCATCCCATATGACAAAAATGTAGTATAAGTCCAGCCTTAAAGAGCTGCTAGCATGGCTGTGGACTCTTAGCAACAAAAGCCATCTGTTTTTACTGTATAACATGACTGATTTCTGAATAAAAAGCAAACAAACCTGTGGTCTTGCAGGTCAGTATGGTGGTCCACCCCAGGGAATACCAGGCTACGTGCCAGGAGGGATGCCTCCATATGGACAGGCTCCTCCTGTGGTTCCCCCAGGGTACCAGGGAGCCCCTCCACGGCCACCCATGGGTATGAGACCACCTGTCATGTCTCCTGGAGGCCGCTACTGAAGCCTGCCTTCCTCTCTTCAATAGGTTTGGACACTCAACCCTTTTCTAATGTCCTCAACTGCTAGACAAACCAGAATTGGTATTCTAGTACGACGGCGCACTGTTTATTCTACTACTGAGCTATGAGGAAGAGACACTGAATAAACAGCAAGCAAAAGAGCTATAAAAGCATCACAGAGCGCATGGGAAATAGTTACACTGTACCTAACCAAGACTATGAGCTGTTGTTTCAAACCATCTCTGTTCTGTGGCTTTTTTTCCTTCTCATGTTTCATTTAGGTGTATAGAAGTGTAGTAGATATGGTTCGTAGTGTTGTGAAGGCGCTGGAGTTACATGGGCAGTACCCACCCTTTATCAAGGCAAGTTTTTTGTAAATACATTTCTGTTCTCAGCTTAACAGTGAGGCCTTCACAGCACATAGTGCTGTTGGACTTTGTGTCCCCAACTTTGTTTGGTGAGGGCTTCAAATAACTGTTTATGCATTCATTCTGTTTTATGTTAAATGAGGAAATATTCCCTCAACCTTAAATAGATGAAATACTAAATGAAGTGGCATATGTATTGTTGTAAAACTGTATTGTAATAAAATGTGGCAAAAATGTAAGACTCTTCTTTGCGGGACGTTATTGGGAAAAGAGACGTCACAGCAGGTTTGTACTCCAGTTATAAACTACATGGTGATTGTCCTTTTGTTGTCTTGAACGTGAACAGTTTCAAGAGAAATGTGCATCTGTGCTTTTAAGTTTTTGTTGAGTTGAAATTAAAAATATTGGTAAATGTTTTCTTTTTGCTATACGCAGTATATTGATTTTTTTTTTTTTTTTTTTTTTTAATTGATGCTCTGTACATGGCACTGGCAGGCCAGCCTTTGACGCACTGAGTGCATTGTACAGCTGCATAACTTCCAGGTCGCTGATGGCTGTAGTGCTAAAACCCAGATTTCTCTTCTCCCTGTAGCGATGCCATGGGGGACTGGCTGAGGCCCTGTCTCAGTGTAGCCCTGTTTCAGCCTGAGGCAAGTCTCACCATTTTCTGTCTTCTCATTCATTACCAGGGGCCCTCACAGCTTACACGCTGTTGGATCTCAATGTCCCCAAACTTGCAGCAAGTTTGGTGAAGGCCCTTGTTTGTGTTGTTGCGTTTAGGCACCATTTTCTTCAGGCATGTTAATTCATATAAATTGTACTCTTTCCTATTGAGTTCTTATGAGTCATTGAACCTGTGTCCTACATTCTTGATTCGTGAGAGTATGAGGATGCTCTGTTTTCATTTAATGACTTTATGCTGAAAATTAAATGAAACTGTTTCTTTTGATGCTTTTGTTATTAACTAGTCCTGCAGTTTGAAGCAGTTTTCTATGGCTTGGTCAAAAGTCAAATCATTTTAGAGTCCCACATACAGACACCATTAACAATTTGTCACCTACAGCCATATTTACATAAAATGTTGGTTGGGAGGATTGTGATGAACAAGTGACTTTCCATATGCTTGTAAATGGCTTTACCACTTAATCCTGTTTGTTTCATCAGCTTTCCTCACTTGATCATTTGAATTTAACTACTTACATGAAGGAGAATCTCTACCAGTAACAGGTTAGTTAAAGCTGTAAGTACCACTGCTGTAACTTTAATTACCGTCGACCTGTGTTTTGTGTGCACACATACAAGATTTTAATGCCTGTCACCTGGAGGTCTATTTGAAAGAACGTAAAGTGAGCGCTCAACAGTTCTCAAGCATTTCACAGTAGTGGCAGCCAATCATTCAGTGTGATCTTGAGAAATAATTGTCTAATCATAGTTGAGTGTGCAACACATTTCCACTAGTTCTGCTTAATGTGATCAGCATCTCAACATAGGTTTTGGTGCAAACCGTGATTTAAACTGATGATTTAACGCTTTACACGAGTAATACAGGCAGTCTTCACTGGTAAGTATGGGCTCATTGTCACTTTTGTTAAATATCTAATCCAGTTAATATTGAACTATTTTTTGCTTAAACTCTCCACTGTGTAAGAGAATATTCCAAGATAATAGTTTTATTAAATATCACACAATAAAGTCTATAAAGCTTGTACCTGCTGATGAATACAGTTTCATGAAAACATTTGACATGTAGGTCTGTCATACCTTGTCTGAAAATATAATGATAGTGGGACCGCTCAGAAGATTTGGAAAAGATGTTTTTCTGCTTTTGAGTAAAAAAAAAAAAAAAAGAAGCGTAACCATGAATATTTGTTTTAAGATCTGTCTCTCAAAGCACACCACAGGATTTTATTCTTGATTTCTGTACAAAAGTCTGAATGTTTATGGTTTTGAATAAACAATTCTTAAACTCTGATGTGTCTTTTGATGTTTCAATATAAACACTCAGTATAAACTTGGGATATTTTATTATAGACATAACAAAAGCATATATAGCCTCAGAGGCAATCACATTATTTCATAGATTTCAACATACAAGTTCAAAATCAGATAGGGAGACATTCAAACTAGAATTAACAGAAATCTGACATGTGCCATCTCACCTCCACTTCTCAGAATATATCAAACCAGTATTGATGTCAGAGCAACTGCAAACACTATTATTTAATAACAGGCAATATACAGAATATAAAAACATGTATGTCATCAGCTATTTATACATTTCAGTAAGATGAGATTAATAATAAAAAATAAAAAAATCTTGTGAGATTCATATTATGAAATATGGCTTCCATCAATATGTTCTGTACAACTGTATTGCCTCAAATTCCGTTTATCTTAATGAGGCAGGCAGGTTTCTGTTTACAGGTACAATTACACTTATCACATCATTCCAAAAACAAACAAGTATTAAGCTCTAACATGGTAATGGTCAAAATAATTCCAAGTGTAAATACGACGTTAAAAAAAAAAAAAGCCCATTAACACTAAAAATAATTCCATTAAATCAGTTTAAGGCTCAACCATTAATCTTATGTTTATTCATTTGAGACAAAAATGTGCTTCTTAAATTCACCATTTAATACAGTACATCCACAAGTGGCGCTGTTTGAGAATTGTCCAAGTGAAAGCTGTGTCACTGGATGCAAAGCAGAACACATGTAAAAGCTGCCCAGTGGTCCATTTAAATGTCTTCAGAGGCACTTCCAGTGACTATTTCCCCTGAGGGACAGAAGAAAGAAACCATCTTTCAATCTTCACCTTCAGTCTGTCCTTTCAGAAAAATACATCACTACAATTTTAATTTGTCCAGATTTGTTTTTGTGTGCTGTATGAAACAGGACAGGTCTGCCTCAGCCTTTGTAGCTCAGGATTATGTAATGACCACTGCAGCAAATGACTGATATTTGCAGATTTACATCAGGGAAATTATTCCTTTACTTGGACGTCAAAGGCAAGCACTCCATCAAACGAGAAGCCCAGGTAGAAGGTGACATTTTCATTTCCATTAGGTAAGGAGGCTGAATTTCTTGGAAAGACCCGAATCTTGCTGTCTTTGGTTCCCCCTTTCACAAACAAGTCTCCATTTTCTGTCCATCCCTCAACACGTACCAGTAACTGCAAAACCTCCTTGGTTTTCCATACTTCTCCTCCAAGCCATTTCAGTTTTCTTTCACTTAGAGTGCCTTTAATCAGCTTTTCGATAGCAGTTCTGTGGACAATCTTGTTAAGACCTTTTGCCTTTGCCAGAAAGAAGTGGGTCATGATTTTGCTTTTCCTCTGAGAAACGTCCTGGCTTTTTTGCCAGCAGAGTCTCTGAAGTGCATCAATGGCTGATAAAAGGATCTCGGTATCAGCAGGTTTGAGCTCATTGCTTGTCTCAGGCCAAAACAGAAGGGAAAGAAGGAAGAGAGCACTTGCTGCTGACATGTTTCTCCCCTTTGTAATAAATCTCTTGCTGAGATCTTGAAGCTTGTCAAGGGACATGAGCTTTGAAGACCCAGGTAGAGTACAGTTAAGAGCGATCTGGCAAATGATGAAGTTTGCAAGTTCTCTCTGGTCCAAGCAATTCCTCGTCAGATTTTCCAGGTACATGCCAATTATTGTCTCAAGTTTTTTTCCTGCCCTCTCTTGGTTCTTGTCATAAAGTAATGAAAGGATGGATGTAAAATTTCCGCCACCAAGCTTATAGGTCCTCATCTGTCTCTGGAATGCAGACATCTTTTCAGCTGGACCACCGTCAGCACTGTTGCTTTCATCTGCTTGGTCACTCTCATCTGATGTATCACAAAAAAATCCAGCATATACAGCGCTCTTCCTTGTCAGCCATTGTCTAGGATTGTATACTTGCTCTGGATCTCTTGCATCAAGCTCTTCATCCTCTTCGCTGATGTCAGTTTGAAAGTAGCTGAGGTCTTCAGAAATGCACTCAAGTGCATGGCCCAAGCTCTTTTGCAATCCTTTCAACTGCTGATGAAACGTCTGCCAGGGTTTTTTGACCTCTGCTGGGATGTAGTCTGTTAACAAGTACTGCATCAATTCTGATTTTCCAGTATTGTTTAAAAAAACATCTACTCCTGACAGGAATTTCAGCAGCCTGCAGCCAACATCTACTTCCCCCTGGTATGAACTGTTGAGGCTGACGGTCTCTTTCTTTGGTGTTTTCTCTGAGGCCCGAAAGGCAGAAATTCCTTTGAGTGCAGTGCTTATGATTTCAATTGCCCTTTCAGGGGATGGTTCTTTTTCCTCAAGGGTGTCATACAAGTGGTAAAACCACCACTTGTAAACTTGTCCCACGGTGTCAAGGACAAATATATCATATGGAAGAAGAGATTTTGCTTCCTCTGCCCATTCTAGGGCCTCTTCAAATCTGAAATTTGTGTAAAGCAGTCGGGCAAGCTGTTGTGCCACGTATGGCTCCTTTCCCAAAGCTATGTGAGCAGCTTTCATGAGATCAACAGCCTTCTGAACACCATCTTCTTCATTGCAGACATGCTTAATAAGGGGTGAAAAAGTTGTGTCTTCCGGGTCTCCTCTGCTCTTTTTGTTGCGTCTAATGAGAAGAGCTCTGATGAACTTCAGGAAATCATCTCTGCCGAACCTGTGATTGATAAGTACCCTGTCATTGATGAGATCCATGGCAATATCACTCTGAAGCAAATTTGTAGACAGCTGCCCCAGAATTTCTTTTGCCACCAGTGTGTGAATAATCCGTATCGATGAGATGTGTGTTGAATCTTCTTTAAGGTGGATGAAAATAAGCCTAGCTTCCTCACTGAGATGATCCACGAATGCATGGTACTGAACTTTATCAACATGGGTAGCTATGCCAAGAGAGGCCTCGCAGTGTGATACAGATAAGTACGAGTCCTCAACATAGCTATTCAAGAGAGCCACTAATCTGATGAGGCGAGTGGTTGGTGACGAGTGATCAATTTTACCCAGAAGGTTTGTTACAAAGTCCTCAATGTAACTTTGCTCGAACCCGTTAGTCAGCAGAACAAAAGTGAGGATGAAGTCTGTTTTTTTAAACTGTTGTTTGAGTTTCTCCTTTTTTTTTGAGAACAGCTGCTCCTCTGCATTTGAAAGCTGATGTGTGACTGCTACTGTTTGAGAGGGTGATGCTTTGCACATTCTTCCTGGATCATTTGTCCTGTTGCAGATGAGGAGGATAAAGCACAACACAGAGGGACGTATTTTTTTGGTTGCAATGACATTTCCAAGCTCCCGTCTCAGGTCATATATGTAATCTGCATTGCGGTCCTCCAAGAGCAAGAGCACTGGCAGACAGTTGTTCTTGTCTTTCTCATCATGTTCTCTCAGTGTCACTGCATGTTCACACACAGTTGTGATTTCCTTGCACTGTTTAACAACTGCACAGCGTACTTTTTTCCTCCAATTCCAGAGGATCTGTCGTGCCACTGTGCTTCCACCACTGCCAGGTTGATGGTATATGTTCACACTCTCAATGGAACGTGTGGCTTTGGTCACATGTGCTATCTTGTCCAGCATTGTGCTTACTTCTTTATAGGCATCCCTCTGTATGATATTTCCACATTTGTGTTTGTCAGCAAGCCAGAAATTCATCCAGTCTATCTTTCCACCTCGATAGAAGTAGCTCTCAATTTGTTGGATTTCGTCCTCACTCATGATCTCCAATTTTGTGTCATCACACTGGTCAAGACTGATGACTTCCAGTGAATCTAGCTTAGCCTCTTCAACTGACTTAAAGAAGCACACTCCTCCGTTACAGACTGGCAATGTTCGTGTGGGTTGATTCCTTGAGAGCTGAATGCTTTGAATAGTGGCATCCACATGAGTCAGTGGCATTTCAACAATGCTGATGTCTTTAAGTGAAGACATGGGACAAGACGCCTGGGCGAGACTTGACCACTTTTTGTAGCTTTCCTTTGACTCTGATATGACTGCCAAGAAATCATGTCCACTCATCTCTGCATAGAATTCATGGAATGTCTCAACAAGTGGCTGCTCCACATCAGACATGAGCAGGAAGAGGACCACAAATGACCTCCCGGGAAGGATGTCATTGCAGATGAGAGACACTACCTTCTTCAGTTTCTTCTTTCTCGTTTTGATCCAGGTCTTTTCATCACAGGTTTCCTCTCCACCAGGGAAGTCTGTTCTTCCATTGCAGAAAATCCAGCTTGTCCTCTCAAACAGCTGCAAGGAGTTAACAAATTCTGCAGTTTTCATTCCATCATTGTTTGCATAGTTTTCAGGAAAGTGAAGGGTGACAGCCCTCTGCTCCTTATATTGACGGCAAAGACCAGATGTCTTTGAATCCGGGTCAAAATCAAACACACAGAATAGATTCATGTGAAACAAGAAGCTAATGCTGCTGAGATGTTCGGGCTGAAATTTGTTGGTCACTATTATGTAGAACAGAGAGTTGTCCATGTGTGTTTTCCCACATGTTAAGAGGATGCACAGTTTCCTGCTTTGATCCTCTCTACAATCAACAGCTGTTTGACTGCTTGAAGATTCTGCCTCTTCTCTCTGTTGGTCTTTCTCGCTCAGTTGTTGAATGAATTGAACAAGGTTATCATCAGTTATTTGCGGTGTGTTAGCTCCTACTCTGTAATAAGCAACTTTCTTTTCATAGATGACTTTGTTGTTCTTCTCAGAGTATTTTGGGACAGCAACGGAGAAGAGCTTACCTTTCACAATGCTTGCTTTTGGGACAACATCATATTCAATCACCCATGTTTTCTCAGTAGCTTCCTTGTCAAAGACCTCAATGAATCGGGGGTTCCTTATGCACTTCCTGGCATCACATTGTTGATTTGAATCTTTGAAGCATTTTTCAATGTAGTCCAGTGCATCAACAAAATCCTCTCGACTCCTGACAGGCACTCCTATTATTTCACCGTGCTGATGTTTGCCTTTAATCTTATCCATAATCCCAAAATGGATTGTCCCATTGGCTCGCATATTCATGCATGCACATGCAAACCTTAACACCTCACTTCCTACTTTTGATTGTAGCTTTTTTGACTCTAGTTTGTGCGCAGTCTCTAGTGACTTGTATTCATGACATGGAATCATCAAGTCTTCGATTCCTGTCTCTGGAGGCAGCACATTGTGTTTGATATATCTGCAGTTTGTTCCAGGCTGGTCAAAGTTCTGATAGTCACAGAAAGTTAAAGGGGCTCCTGTAGAAGGTGAGTCGTCATTGCACTCCACAGGAATTTCCTCCCCTTCTGCTGTGTCACAAGGTTGTTGTGAAAGGGGGTCTGGTTCCTGTCCTGGATCTAACACCTTTTCTTTCATGTCATCCCTACGTTTACCACTTGAATCACTTCCTTTTTCTGGTTTGTTTGGTTCTGACATTAAAAGCTCATCTCTTTTCTTCAGTAGATGTTCAATTTGGCCACTTCTCATTCCAATTTTAGTGCTGAGGTATTTGCTCTGTAGAGTTGTGAGAACTGGTCCCGTCACCTCCTCCTCCTCCAGTTTTAGAATGTACTTTTCTTTTATTCCAATGCATCTCAACCAGGCGCTCACATGAATTTCTGTCCATTTGTCACAGGACAGATCATGCCACCCTGTAGAACAAAATGTTAAAATCAAATGTTATAAAAAAAATAAAAATAAAAATAGCAGTTTAATGCATCTTTGACCATCTCATTGTGAAGAATGTCTGAAACTATGGGTCATCATACTGCTGCAACACACCCTGCTGAACTGCTGCAGTAACAACTAAGCAGCAGACCTGCTTAGACTGACATCTTTGTGTGTGAATACTGAATAGTCATAATTAGGCACATATTGTTCAGAATAAGGAAGGTTAGAAAGCTAAATGCAAACAGGGTTTTCTGACATATAAGCTGTTTCGTAATAAAAAGTAGATGTTTGGAGAATGCCTGGGTTTAAACAGTTACTTCACCCAAATTGCTGTTTAAATCTGTGTAAATCTGGCAACATATCTACTAAAGACTTTAAAGACGGTTTCTTTACAGGAGGTATACACAATTATTTAGAAAAAGTAACCAAAAATTTAACTAAAATAAAATAAAATACAATAAAATAAAAAAAATATAACTAAGTAAAATATAGTTATATAATATGTAATATAATATATAATACATATTATATCATATAATAATATAATGAAAATACAGTATAACTAAGTATATAAACAGTATTTACAGCAAAAAACAGCAGAAAATTTTGTGCAAGTAGACCGACTGTGCAATATTGCAGTGGTGCAGATAATATGTAATAGTAAGTAAGTAATATGTAAAAACACAAGAGTTTGTGAAGTTGGTGGATTAACTGTTTATGTTTCCATTGTAAAGTGTGATGGACTGTGGCAGGAATGATTTCCTGAAGCAGTGTGACAACCTAACCCTAACCCCTAACCCTAACCCTTGTGACAGCGGAGCTGAAGCAGTCTATTGGAGAAGGAGCTCCGCTGTCTGTCCACGAGGTGGTGAAGAGGATGTTCAGGGTTATCCATTATGGATAACTGTCTGTCCGGTGTCCTCCTCTCCACCACCTCCTCAAAAGTGTAAAGTGTAAACTTTTAAGATAGCTGCCTTTGAGATTTATGTGCATGTGTGATTTGGGTAAAATGACCCCCCTTTTTTGGACACAGAAGAATAATTACTTTGAATTGTCACTGATTCTATTGGCACCAAGTGGCCTTATTTCTACTAAGCTATACTGACATGCAGCATTTCATACTCACCCGTCTCTGAGGAGCTGCTTTCCATTTTGTTACAGATGTTTCTAAGGACATTAAAAGACCAAACTTTAATATTTGTAATATTGTAACTTGACATGCACATGCATACTAGACTGAACATTGCTCTTACCATGTGGAGCATGGGACAAGAGCACCTGGATCACTGCTGATCAGTTTTCAGGCTTTCTCGGTCTCTGTCAGTGACAAAGCAGCGTTAGCACCTTTACTTCTTAACATGTGTTTCAGATTTCACAATCAATTTTTTGTCAGTTTTCTTAGTTTTGTATGTCTGATGTCAGTTATGCTTGGTAATGCTTTTATATCATACCAGCATTAAATTCTTAAGTATGGATGCTTAAAATTGTAATTTGTAATTTTGTCTTTTTGGATAAATAACTCATGCACATGTGGAGTCAAGTTATTGTAGCAGGAAAGGTCATAGGTTGCTGTGAGAACCAATCCTAAGTGCTTCCAAAGGCAACTGGACTTCTTAGTGGTTCTAGAAGACATTTCGCCTCTCATCCAAAAGGCTTCTTCAGTTGTAACTGACTGGTGGGAAGTCCCTGGCATTTGTCCTCTTGCCGGGTCATATCTCCACCTTGTGCGCGTTGTTAGAGTCACATGAGTCAGGGTGCGGCTGGCACCGTTCACCGTTCGTTGACTCACCTCACCCGTTCTCATTCCTTCTGGATGAGAGACGAAACGAAACGTCTTCTAGAATCAAAAACAAGTCCAGTTGCCTTTGGAAGCCCTTAGAATTACCATGACCTGGATGAACGAGACTCTTCACAGACATGTGAAGACCAATCAAACACACAAATACTTTCCTTAATATTAGTATTTTTATTTGTTCAGAGCATTTGTTCTTTTTTTAAATGTTATGTTACGCACAGAAATTACTGAACTGAGGACAAGTTAATTCATGGGAGAGCACAAAAGACGAATTTGAGTTCGGAACAGTTTTACCCCAAACCCCTACCTGACCCCTTTCACACTCACAGTCATTTGATACACTGTTATTAAAAAAAAATATCATAGCTGCTTTCAGGACTTCTTTTTTTTTTTTTTTATCCTTTATTTAACCAGGTAAAAACTCATTGAGATTTAAAAACCTCTTTTACAAGAGTGACCTGGCTAAGAAAGCAATGCACAAACAAACAACACCGCATAGAATACAGACAGTGATAATGTACAATCCCTTCTTATCCCCACTTGGTACAATTTCATTGCCAAAACTGCAAAATAAATATGTATTTTATATTTGAGGATCACACAGGATTGTTTTGATCGGGTAGCTTCAGATCAGCCTTCCACTTCCTGCTCTCCTACAAAACAGACACTTCTCTTGCTTGCTCCCTGCTTTGCTTATATTCTTTTGCTGACATCCTTTTTTTTCTCTCTCTGCCAAAAGTTTTGGAAAGTGGATCCTGGATACTTAATACAGGACAGAGACTTAAATTAATGTGCTACCACATTTTTTTTAAATCACTTTTATTACTTGCCTACTTATTACTTATTTATGTACTTTGTCTTTTCTATGTGAAGCATTCACTTGGTGCAAGTCACTTCTGTCTCATCAAGAACTTTGAACTGCAATTCCTGTATGAAAGGTGCTATACAAATAACGTTATTATTAGTCCATGAGTTTAAGTCGGTTTATTTAAGAGGTTAATTTTCATTATTTCAGCAATGTTGTTTTCATAACACTGTTTTTTCAACTGAGACAAAACACAGAGAAGTACTTCTACTGTACAATTTACTCACCAAGAGACATCTGAGACAATGAAATAGCCAAAGAAATGGTGGTATGATGAAAATGGTTTCCTGCAAAAATATGAAATTTTATTAAAGCCAAAATATAAAAAAATAAAAATTTGATGGATTAGTCACTTACTTCCTCCAAGACACAGCAAGCCAAAACAAAGTATTAAAGTATTTAATGATGACAAAAATGTCATCTTGGCTGTAAAATGTGCCTAATTTACACTAAATGGCACGAGTCTTAACCATCTTAATTTTGGCGTGTTTGAATGTATGCATTACTTTGATAATGCTCTGGTTAAAGTTTTACTTGGGTGTTTCCTCCTGAGCCTCCTGAGCTTATCTGGCTTCACATTAAACAGCCCTGCTGGGACAGAACCTCCACACAGTAATACTGCATTTAAGCTGTAGCCTGGCAAAGAACAAAGGTGTTTTGTATTATATTAAAATCACTTCCTCCCCTCAGACCTCTCCTCTTCTCACCACATCAGTTACAGAGAAATGAAAGTGAAAAGTCACTAAACAGAAACTGATGCTTTTTTTCTTTTAATTGTCCTTTAAAAAGACAGTAGAAAACAAAAATCTAGAAAAATAAATCTATTTTTGAAACTAGTTTGATTTTTAAGTGGAACATTTTTTCTGTGCCAGTAAAATGTTTCCAGCAGCGTTTCAGTGACAGTGTTTCCTCTTTGAGGTCAGGTTTGGTTTTCTATGACAGATTTTGTTTTCGGTACCAGTATTTAAAATCACTGTCCTGCAAAATGTGAAGTGCTTTCACTTTCTTTCCAGGGAAAACGGCCTCAAATGTAACACACTGACAAGTTGAGCTCGCCATGCTGCTTTAAGCCTCACCAGGAAATGGGGAAAAGAGGAGAAAGTGCATGAGGTGGTTTCATTTGGCACAATCCGATCTTAATGTTAGACTTCATTGTTGTTTCAGCTTTCAGGAACTTCAGGAATCAAATGGAAACAAGCTATTTGTTGTTCTGTTTATTATTTATCTCTGAACGGTAACATGTCTGACTCAATAGGGTGATTCAGCTTCTCCATCGACAGTAATAAATAATGCACTTAAATCCCAAAAAATCAGATTTTTTAAAAATTATTTAAGGTTTCAAGCTTATATAACAAATTGATCTTACCAATATTGTGATGCCCCACTTCCTTCATGCAACGGCGCCTCTGTACTGCGCTCCTCCTTGGTTTTACTGTTTGTCTCCTCAGAGCCACTCCTTCATGGAAACTTGAAGGCACGGTGGCGCAGGCAGGTAGTGCGCGTTCCTCACAGCAAGAAGGTTACCGGTTCGATCCCCGGGCGGGGCCTTTCTGTGTGAAGTTTGCATGTTCTTCCCGTGCATGCGTGGGTTCTCCCCGGGTACTCTGGCTTCCTCCCACAGACCAAAAACATGCTCATTGGTGACACCAACTAACCCACCACCAACTAGTGACTGTTTGATAGAATTAGAAAATGGGGGATAGTGCTTGTGACACTCCACGCTTGGCAGATGCAGAATTTACAGCTAGACTGAAGTGTGTTTTTGCAGAGCTGTGATTCCTCCATCTGACACAGTGCGTCATCTCATGATGAAGTGCATAACATCAGTAAATGTGGCACTATTGAATTGTTCCAATACATTTTCTGCTTTGAGAAGCAATTTATTCCACCGCCAAAATTCATACTAGTGTCAGTCGTTGCAGACTTATCTTCATCATACAGCTGAACCTGTGAATCATCAGGCCCACTTGCGTTTTAAGCCACTGCAGTTTCTGGTTTAACTGGAGACATCAGCCTCCTCCAACAGCTTCATTATTCATATCAATGTGCAATCATATCAACCATATCAATGTGCAATATCAGTATCGTTTGCTCATATTTCATTACTCCTTGTTCATATTGTTTGGTTGATATTTAATGTCCTTTTACTGATGCCCTCTATGTTTGCTATCCACTTTTGCTGCTGTAATACCAGAAATTTCCCCACTGTGGGACTAATAAAGGTATATCACCTTAACTTATCTTGTCTTGTCTTATCTTATCAGGTTCAGTTGGTATCACTTGTAGCACAAGACAACTGCAGGAATAAGAGCGTTTTATAATCCTAATCATAAATATACACTGCCCTCCGGTGGTTAAAGTACATAACTACAACTGTTCATAGAACTTTTATTTTGAATACTAAAACCGGAATGATTACTAGGCTATTATGTCTAACTTGACGCTATTAGAGTTCAATTGTAGTTACTCAATATGGCCACAAGAGGGCAGCGCACTCGTTACTGGGAAGAAATTGAGATTGATTGAAAAGGCAAACGTGAAAAGTAAATTTGAGATGGACTAATTTTAAGTATTGCAGACAGATGTACCGCCTAGTTATCATCCATTACACTTTAACTAGACATGTGTATTGTATGAACAGCCTAGTTAGAAAAAAACAAAACAAAACAAAACAATAACTACTGAAAACTGCTCTGACTTACAGCTATAAATGCTATCATCGTCCTGTCACATCGCCTCGTAGGTCGTAGGTGAACTGGCCTCTCCATACTGTTGTTTGGAAGAACCACACTAGCAGTTATACATGTGTATGTAAAATTGATTGTTGTTTCACAGTCGAGCAATTTAATTTACTGTTGCAGTTCGTCACTATGACAACTGGGGGCAGTGAACACGGTTGTAGAATATTACACTGAGCGCGTCAAGGCAGACACGTTACCTAACACTAACTTCTTCCCTTATAAACCTTCAAAATAAAAAAAATTGTGTCTTAAATAGTCCACTGCCAAGTACGATAATAGAAGTTAACAAAATAGACTGTATTTTTTTGCCATCGCAGACGAGTCTGCTGTTATATTACATTTTGTGTAATAAAAGTATTGAAAAGGCCACAAAAAATTTCTTGATCGGTTGATTTTTAATGTCACCAGACCAAGAAAATTAAAATGACATGATTGAAATATTGACTGTTTGTTATCCAGAGTTTTGTTCTTCGCCTACTTGCTGGGGAAAATCATCAAAGGGCCAAGAGTTACAGTGCCACAAGCAATGATATCTGAAACATTAATCAAACTGTTAATGGCAGAGCATTTCTTTGAGGTGTTTGCACAGAAATGACAGGTTTCCACTTGTTTTGAAACTCTAGTTTGGACCTACAGCTTACCTTCACGGATCAGATGTCTCAGATAGGTCTTGTCGTTCCATTTGGGAGAACTTTTGTAACAGTTACTGTCACAACATTGACACACATTATCACTCCCATCCACATTTTTCCATCTGATGAGAGAAGTATATAGAATTAATTATGAAAGCTGGACAGTTTGACTATCTGGCTATAATGTACTTGCAGTAGACTCTCTGCTGATAATCTTTAAATCTAAAATTTCAATTGGGACCTCTATCTCAGTTACTTTAACCTTACAAAACGTGTTAATATAGTTGGTATTTTGCAACAAATATGAGAATTTAAGGAGTAACAAAAGGGAAAGGAGAAAAAAAGTCACCTTGAATGTACATAATTGCAGGCCTTGTTGATGGGGCTACTCTCCCACAGTTTAGGAATAGCTTTCAGCTGGCAAGTGATAAATATCTAAAATGAATAAGGAGACCACAGAAATGTCATTACACAACCTTGAAGCATTTCCAAACATTTTAAATCCAGCAGGTTATAAGTGACTCACTGAGTTCTTCGAATCCTGGCGAAACAGGAAAGCATCAAGCTGCAGCTGAAGTGAATAAGGCCTCGTTCTGGGCTGGAACAGAGTGTTTGATCCTCCCTCTTTTGCATCATTGAGGCACCTGACATACATCAATTTCTTATGCATGAAAAAGGCCAACAGCTCAGTTACGGGTTTTTGTGTCTGCAGTTAATTTACTGTAGATCTTGATGTTAATAGGCCTACTCTGTCAAGAATTCACTCAAAAGCCAATTTGTTTCGTACTGTGTACTGAGCTACTCTTACCCGTGGTTTTCAATGAAATAGTATCTGGGGACTGATGTTGCATCAGGCGACAGTGTAGCAACACAGCTGTCAATGAAGAGTTGTCTTTGTCCTGAGTCAGGAGCGGTGTACGATGCCTCGAGGTGCAAGAGGTCTCCGAGGTAGAAAACAGTGGAGGACGTCTCGCTTGTCCAGTCATCTGCATGAAAACACAAACATCACTACATGCACACTGAAAGAAAAGCCATTAGATCCAACAGAGGTCACACGTACCGCTCATCAGCTTTAGAGAGAAGGCAGAGTGCTTTGTTGAAGACTGTGCAGAAGCAGAAAGGATCAGCGGCTGCTGAGCGTTACTGCTCACCAAGTGTGTCCTGTCCCAGAGAGTTAAGCTGTCAGCCAATATGAAGGAGTCTAAGACAGGAAAAAAAGTCCTCATCCTGCAAGAAACCTCACCTTTTATAGTGGCAGGAAACAGGAACCACAGCATGGCTCGTCCTTGTAATGCCATGGTAACTGGCAGCTGGTGAGATTACCAGCTTGTTTGAGTAGATCACAGAGTCCTCAGATATCTAGAGATGATCATAATAACACAGGGAAATCTTTCTGACAGATGGATAAAGGGCCACAAGTAAATCCATCAGTGTGACGCTATCAGGCATCAATAACTCACAGTTAATTTGGAGCCACAGTCTTGCAGTCCAGCTTCAATGACATACTCACTGTCACCAGCAGCAACAACTCGGCACTGGCTGCTCTGCGAGTGCTCGACGTCTCCCAGAAAAAGCTCTCCAGGTGACACAAGGCGGCCATTTTTAAACAGGTCAGCCTTTACCACAATGATCATGGAGTTTTCTTTGCACTGTAAACGGACAGTGGATCTATCACTGTGCTGTGGTCCACTGATGTCTGCCTCATCAGTTCTTAACGGCACAGATTTATATTGCCTTCCTTCATCATCGATCATGGGTCCATCTTTTAAAGACCGAATGGCATCTGCAACACCAAAAGCGAACGATAGCAGCAGCGCCAGAGAGGCTGAGTGAGCTACAATCGACATTGTGCTCTTTTTCCACAACAGGAGACTCCAAATTATACTGTTTTTAAAGTAGGATGCAGAAGATTCAAACAATGGAGAGGAGACAATCCTCCCAGCATCTCAAACACTCCCCAGTTCAGACCAATCAAATCACAAGGAGAGGACAGCTGGAAGCAATTACTCATTATCTGATCACACACATGCATATGATTGGCCCATGATATATCTGATTTAGAGAAAAGTCCTGGAGATCTTTCATGTAGCTGAACTGTAGCTACTCATTCAGTTTGTTATTGATAATAAACTGGGGTGGTTTGGCTCGAATGATCACGTTTGACAGATAGATTTGACTGCTAATCAAAGTCCAGCCAGGATTGGGACCACATCAAGTACAAAAACATGCTTTCTCTCAGGGGACAAATATGCTAACAGTTAGCCATACATTCATATGTACCACGGCTGAGTGATCCTGCTGATTCCTCCAGCGTTTGGACAGCAGGTGGAAGCAGACGGGGAAGTTAATCTTGGAAATATTGTTTTTACTGAACCATATTTCTTGCAAACAGTTGAGATTGTTATGCAGCTTTGGCCTCTGGTGTCCCTCCTGTATTTGAACACTTGTATCTGCAGTGGCTGCTTCCAGAACAGTGACAGTGTAAATAGCTACGACCACTCGGTGTACACTTACTCTAAGCAGGTTGAGTATATACAGCAGAGTTTACTCAAGGCAGACGGCATGCATGCTCAATCTGGTACATTTGCTTAGCATAAGTATAAATAAGTGTTTATTTTTGTATATTTACAGGATATAAATGACATGTCACAATACATGTGACATCAGATGTCAAACTGAAGGTTCACTGTCAAACTTCAAATGGATGAACTTGCTTAAGATGCATTTCTTTTTGTTTTCCAAGTTTTGGTATTGCTCTTCCGTTTCCTTTGTTCATTCCATCATGGGAAAGCACAAATTTAGTCTGCATGCATGTAATGTCTGCTTTGAGTACACTGTTGCTTTCCCAGTGTGGAAACGCCACATCTTGACATGGATTTATCCCTATTACAACACCCACTTCTCCAGAGAAGCAGCTTGTTTTTGCTGCAGACTTCTCTACTTAAAGGCCATTAAAGACAGTTTCCCATATGCAGTCAAAGAGCACACAGGTGTAGCTTAAGTTTATTATCTCTTTGGGTCGGTTGTATCTGAAAAGTCAGATTCTGTAGCCGTTGCATTTGCAGTCACGTCCACCGCAATCTGAGCAGTGGGGCTGACGTCACTGAGGTCCGCTGTGCCATTATTGGCCACCACTAATGGCTCTGATTTGACCACAGGAGCGGCGACTTGACTTTCTGCATCTCCGTCTGGAATTAGAGAATCACTTTTTTTAAATTACGTGTTAAAACAACAAAGAAAACATTTTAACAGTCCTTTTCATACTTTACCTTTGAGGTCTGTGCTACTTGTGACGTCTTGATTCTGTTCAGAATCAGCAGCCTGAACCTCTACCTGCTCTGGTGTAGATGGAAGCAGTCCCTTCCTTAAATCTAAGATAAATACAATTTAGCATCAAGATCTGTCTTTGATAAACCATTTTCAATCACCTCTCTGAGCAGGAGGGTCTTTAGGGTCACATTCAGGGGCTCTATATTAGCAAAAATAATCGCCTTGTTCTCACAGTTTAACCCTTACCAGCTCCTCTGTCGTTTAATCCACTCCTCCACTGGCTGCCATACAGTGCAGGCCTGCTGATTTTATTGAGAACAGGAGGAAGCTCTTCCACAGGTATGGGTCCACTTTTCTGCATGCCTGGCAAGACCACCATTGGACCCACTCGTGCCTCCTGTTCCCACACTAAACAGACAGGCATAATGCAGCTTTCAAGTCCAAACCCACAAAACCGTTTAGTCTTGGTTGCAGGTAATGTGGCTCTGCTGGCGGATGATACCGTCTTTTCATCGTAAGTCGTCTACTTTGAATAAGAAACTCTACCTTTATTGGTCTTCAGTCCCTTCGTCAAGGCTTCAGAATCAGCCGGCTTCCCAAACCCACGAGGAGCAAACTTGCCGATGCTGCTGGGCTTGTTGTGAATTTGGCCAACTTCATTTTGTTTTTGACAGTGCCCACATAAGAAGTCATTACCATCCGCTGACCTCCATCTGCAAAGGATTCAGCACACGCACACTCCACTGTTTACTCATTTTATCCAGTGTAATTTCACACTTCTCAGAGTGGGTCGCACTTGCCTTCCATTTATCAAAGTGCACGCCTTGTTTGGTGCCTCGGCATCATTTAGCGGTATGGCATTCAGGTGACAAGTGATGTAGAGCTGTGAGAAAGGAAAAGGCAGGTGTTGAGAAAAATGTGCAGTTATGGCTTAAGTCAGTTTAAGCACAGCCTCACCTCTCCTTTGTCCTCATTATGAAACCTAAAGGCATCAATGACCAAGTGGAGCTTGTCATCCTGTGTCCTGGGTAGGAAGTGAGACCTTGAACCTGGAAGCTCAGAGTCAACCAAGCACCTATGAAGGGGAAAAAGTCAATTTTGTACATTTGCCTTAAGAGTACGCTAAATATTTTTCATTGCACTGCCGTAACATTACTGTACTCAGTTTAAGTGACATTGAGTCAATTTATCCAGACTTTGCAGCAAAAAAGGCTTTACACAACTTATTTTAAATCTATACAACAATACAAGGTAGATTCATTTTAATCTGTAAAATCAGTGGCATTTCTCCCCTTTAGCTTCAAGTTGCAGCCTCCAAGTGCTTACCCGTTTTCAACAAAGATGTATCTGGGAACAGAGTATATATCTGGGTTAAGTGTGGCCACACAGCTGCTCACAAACACTCGCAGCCCCATGTGATGTCCAACTCTGACGGAAGCTTCCATGCTGATGGGCTCACCGAGGTAAAACACATTAGAGCTTCTTTCATAAAGCCAGTCATCTGCACAAAAATCAATGTAGTAAGAAAAAAAAAAAGAAAAAAAAAAAATTGTATACATGCAAATGAAACCCACTTGTCATAATTCTCAAGTCAAACGTCAAGGTTTCCACTGCAGCTTGAGTAGACATGAAGGGGATCCAGGTAGGTGTGAGTGAAGAACTGGACAAACTGTACTTCCTATGAAACAGAAAACAAGCATTTTAACAAGTGAGGCATTGCCAAGAGATCTTTATAAAAGCACTTATAAAAAGGCAGGCGGACCTTTCGTAATGACACTCAACTGGAATTACTGCCTCATCCATTCGAATCAGCCCATCTGGAGAGGCCGTCGGAGAGTATATGAGGAGGTTTGTGTAGACCAGAGAGTCTTCAGTCATCTGTGGGCAATAAGTATGTTCAGAAATACAATTCTAACATAAGTGTTACAATAAATTAACTTACCCAGTGTTTGGTGCCGCAGTCCATCAGTCCAACAATGATTCTGTACTCGTCTCTTGAAGATGCTGTAGCTCTGCAGAAATCATTGTGCTCCACTCCAAGGCGCAACTCGTCACCGTTAACAGGAGCTCCAAATCCAAACAAGTCAGCTTCGATAATGATCTCCAGCGAGTCTGGATGGCAGGTCACTCGGACAGTGTTCACCTGCACTCGTCCCTCTGACTCGTGCACAGGGTGTTTGGTCATCTGAGGTCTGTGAAGTGACGCGTGTTGTGTGCCATGATCGGATGGAAAAGCAAAAGATGAGCTAACGCAGAACAAGAGTCCAGCAAGGAGGCTAACCCACAAATACAAGGTCTCCATAAATATAACTCAAAAAACACAGGAAACTGGCTCAGAATGTAAAAGCTCCTGTCTGACCCACTAGGCAACAAGCAGGTCTGAGCAGCTGAACATTTTAAACTTAATGCAGGCAATCAGGCTCATCACTGCAGCGCTGCACACCTGAGTCTGATCTTCTACTAATCAGCCACCGAGATTCAAGACAAAAGCCTGATTTATATGACGCTGAAGGGGACAGTCACACATATTATACGCACATATATCATAGTGCTACAGGGCATCAAAACACGACAATAGACAAAATAGAAATGCTTCCACGTGATCTACAAAAAAGACAGTCTAAACTAAGTAATTTTTAAAAACTAAAAATCCATAGAATACACAGCTCCAGCTGCTTGGATTCAGTGAACGTTTGCTGTCATGGGAGCGTGCACATTGACGGTCCACTTTAGATGTTGATCCCACCCAAAAATGAAAAGGAACTCATGTTATTATTCATGTTGTCGTGGCCTGTGCTCTCTGGCGGCCTAGACCCAAGAACCATTTGCTTTTGAATTCTTTACAAGTTCCAGTTTGGATGATGTTCAACAAAAGTGGACAGTATGTTTGTGTATGTCTGTGTGTATGTATGTATGTGTGTGTGTGTGTGTGTGTGTGTGTGTGTGTGTGTGTGTGTGTGTGTGTGTGTGTGTGTGTGTGTGTGTGTGTGTGTGTGTGTGTGTGTGTGTGTGTGTGTGTGTGTGTATGTATGCATGCATGTGTGTGTATGTATATGTGTGTATGTGTGCATGCATGTGTGTGTGTAGGTATGTGCGTGTGTATGTATGTATGTTTGTATGTGTGTATGTGCATGTGTATATGTATGTATATGTATGCATGCATGTGTGTGTATGTATGTCTGTGTGTGTGTGTATGTATGTATGTATGTCCCTGTTGATGGGCAAGTTTTTATACACACACACACACACACACACACACACACACACACACACACACATATATATAAACTTGCCCATCAACAGGGATTGTTGACGTCTACTTTTCTCTTCCTAGCTTTCATTTTCTTTTGTTCATATGAGTTGAATTGTATTGTAAAGAGCTCTGTTTTCTGTGTGTTAGAGGAACACAATAAAAACAGTACTTGGAAACAAAAACTGGAACATCATAAGCTTCACAAAGACATATCTATTTATATTTACTGCAGGGCTGCTGTAATAGACTGTCAGTCAGTGCTTTTATCTACAGGCACGTGCACGCTAACAGAATAATAACTACACCAAGTCACTTCCGCTGGAAAGTAACTGCTCAGTATGTGGTTTATGTAAAACCCTGAAGATCAACAACCAACAACAATCCCTCTGCTGCTGATGACTGCCATCCTGTGTCTGAACTGCAGACTGATCTTGGGCACACCAGACATGTCTGGTGAAAAAGAATGAAACTGATATGCTTATATTCTCATTTTTAACTCCATAATATCATCATCTGAGTTACAGCTCAAATCTTTTCCCCTATTCTGTTCACAATCAGGCTATATAACAAAGCCTTCAATGTAAAATTAAAGTGGAACAATGTTGGTATTATTTACAAATACTGGCGGAAATGTGTAATTCGTACGTCTGCATCCTGTGGCTTTCAAGTCTGATGCTAAAAATCACGAGTGTGAGAAATATTCAAAGACTCACTCATACAGTCTCAGTGTGTACCAACCGCAGTATTTTAACGGCAGTTCTTGCTTTGAAGTCCTCTTCCTGCTCTGAGGCGAAGAACAATAAATATTGAGGCTGTCCACAAAGTCGCTCAAGAGACTGAAGCAAAGAGCAGGATACAGTATGACTTAGCTTCATGCTTTCATAACTGAAAAGGCCATGAAGACGAGCTTAGCATGCACTCTCATCTTCATTCAGCTCTTTGAAGGTAAGAGAAATTCACATTTGACAAAAACTATGCAAACAATTTAATAGGATTAATTCAATTCTCACTTTTTTTTCTTTTTTCGGATAATGTGTACACAGTATTATTTGTTTTTTTTTTCCACTGGTAGGTAGTCTGTGTCTTCTGTGTGAGCCTTTACTTAAAATAAATGCTAACAATGTGTAATTGTCATTGTTAGCATGCTGATGTTAATCATGGCATGCTCATATTTGTGAATTAACACTAAACATCCTTATATTTAAATGTTGAGGTTTATTTAAATTCTTCATCTAACAATCATTAGTTTTGCTGGTATTTGGTCATAAACCAAGGAACTGGACAAATAGAGATTTTGACCTGTGATACGACAGTATGGTGATACAGATTAGCGTTGTCACCTCACAGCTAGAGGGTTGTGGGTTTGAACCCCTTGGCCCGGTTGGGGCCCTTCTGTGTGAACACTCTCCCGGTACCTGTGTGGGTTTCCTCTGGGTGCTCTGACTTCCTCCCACAAACCAAAGACGTGCAGTTTAGCCCTCTCTATGGTCTAATGGTTGACTGGGTCTGAACTCACTCTACTCCACCTCTGTGTCAGCTGAAATCAGCTCCAGCCTCTATTAAAAAGTCTGGTGATCACCAAGATGACTGAAATTCATCCTGAGGGGAACATGAATATGTCCATCAAATTGTTGTTCAGATATATGTGAACCTCATGGTGGCAATCCATGCCAAGTAATATTTCAAAAATAATATTTCAGTCTGGATAAATGTGGTGAAGTGACTGGGGATTGACTAAAAACTGATCTTCTCCAGCCTGTGCAGAGTTGATCTTCAGGCAGCTGACAGAGGGCCAGTCCCTGGAGCTCTCCTGCTCCCCCCAGCATGAGCACGGCAGCCTGACAAGCCTCCACCTTTACCACCGAGGAGTCCAGAGCCAGACGACCCTGCTGTCGATGGCTGAGGGCGGAGAGCTCAGGGTCGACCCGGAGCACAGGCTGCGTCTGCAGCTCAGTGGAGGGCTGGACTCCCCGCAGGTCAATGTGACCCTAACCCACTTACAGCCCAGTGACACGGGCTTCTACATGTGGGAGCTGAGCTACAGAGATGATCCTCAGACCATCCTCAGCGATGAAAAGGTTTTCTTATTGGTTGAAGGGACAGGTATGTGGCTCACACACCCCATGATTCAGTACTTACACTTTGCTGCAGTTAAATCCAAGCACCTCTGTTCGGATCTGAATGTGTACTGGTGTGTTTGTGCTGCAGGGAGGTCATGCCAGTGCTCCCCACGTTACCCTCCGCTGCTCTTGACCGTCTTTACAGCAGCAGGCCTTCTTCTGCTCATCCTCAGCTGGCTGGCCGTAGAGAAATGTGTGCGTATTTGCACTTCTTATTTTAATATTTCACTCAGCAGAGATGCAGATTTACTGGATGGATCGCCCTCAGTGTCACAACTCTCTTGTATTTAACTTCTGTCTTTTCTTCTTGTCACATCGTTTTGCAGTATTTCTGAGTCACTGACTTGCTTTTCAGGCAGCAACCGCTGTAAATCAAAATGACACAGACAGCTATAAAAGTGAGACATATTAAGTTGGCTATCAATTAATGTGTCAGCTTTAATAGAGGCCTGACAAACTGACATCTGCTTTAGCGAGTGAGCAACTCAGGCCTGGTAATTACTGCTGGGATCATTGATGCATGAGTCACAAAATCTGTGACATTATGTAAAGTGGCAGAGGGAAAATTCTATAAATCTACACGAATATCCCAGAGGAAAAGTGAAAGAGCAGAAAAAGATCAGAAAACAGACGAGAACTCGAGAGTGGTATCTGGACCGCAGACAATTACAACAGATGACAAATGATTCTTTTTTGTTTAGCTTGATGTCTTTTTTCTGAAAAGACAAAGTTGCTGCTCTGAAGGAGTACAATCTAAAAAGTGCCATCACTCACAGAAAGATCATCTGCAACAGTTGTGATAAAAAGCAAAGACGTCAGATGCCTGAATACAGCTTCTCAAATATAAATACTTGTTTTAAAGATTGTAAACTGAGCATGTTTTGATTTTGAAGTGTTGGCTGGACACTGTGACGGACATTTTTAACACTAAGAGAGAGAGATGAATCGATTAATCAGGACAACAATCTGCAGATTAACTGATAATCACCGAAGATAAATGTAATTAATACATACTACAGCCTGAGGATAAACATACAGAGTAAATATTAAGTGCAGAAGCTTGTTAATATGCCACACAGAACATACATGAATCCTGAAATAAGTAAGAAATAATGTTATATGTTGTAGGTGAAGGCGAGGCGTCATCACAGACTGCAGCCTTCTGCTCCCATTTATGAGGAAATGACCAGGAAGCAGCAGAGCGCTGGAATCCCCCAAAATAACCTTGAGGCCCCCTCACACCCGGAGGAAGTCAACTTCCCCGTGTACGCTAACCCCAACATCCGACAGCCACAGGACAACTACTACGCCTGTCCCAGACAGCTCGCCCTCAGAGCCTGACGTGATCTTTGGCACCGAACTAACGATGCAGCAAACACGTACAGGAAACGACAGCAGCTGCACCGCAGAAATATGAGTGAGAGGTGACTTTGATCTGTTTGGCGGAAGAGAGACACCAAATAACCAAACAGCACATCTTTAACAGCCAAGAAAAAAAAAAGCTATTTTATTAATATTTGAAAGAAGCTCCATAGTTCATGAAAACATTTGTTTCGGTGCATGTCATTTAACAATCACATTCTATGAGGAGAAAGAGATATACAGAGAGAAAAAATAAAACATTACAAGCCACTGACTTTTCATTAAATCTCAGTACAGACATTTTTACTTAATATTAAAAAAAAGGCCCAAAAAAAAGGAAAAAAAAGCAGCCCTAATTTCATATCCCCTCCCCACCCCACCCCACCCTCCAAGAAAACTGTAACAACTGAGAAAAAAAATAACCCTTGAGGGTGACAGGCTAGAATCCCACAGTGCTAAAGAGTGAGACGCTCATTGGTTTTAGGAATACACAGCATGGCGATGTAGCGCTAGGTCAATCTGAATTAGGGAAAGAAGGCTGGAGGCGGGGGCTCGACATAAATCATCTCTCCACCCCCCACCTCCACCCCCTTAAAAAAAGAAAACAAATAAAAACACATTGGATCCCAAAAACCCCTGCAATAGATCAGCCATGTAGAAGTAGGCCATAAAAACCCCATCTTCCAACCCCCCCACCCCCAAACACTTGTGCATAGTTTCATGATCCTTTACAACCAGCTCATGTTTTACAAACATCCTCCAAAATGTGAAAAATGTTCCACAAAAGTCTGATTTATCTAGTAATAATACCCGCTGTGGGAGAATGAGAGAAAGAGAGAAAGAGGAAAGAAAGAGTAATGCACAATGTTCCTGATTCAGTCAGGACGGGACCTCATTAAGAAAACACAATAAAGATTCAAACATACAGCATTTTGCATGTTATTCACGGTCTTTTTTTAACAATCAAAATCATTGACCTTTTTTTTGTTTTTAAATGTAAAGCAATTTTAATATATAGATTTATATATAAAGCACTCCATTTTCATTTAAAGTCCATTATTTGGTTATTATGTAACTGCTACGGATTTAGAAACAAAAGGTATTTTCTCTTCTTCTGAAATCCATAACTTTCAGTGCTTAGAATTGTTTCTTTTAAATCATCCTTTTTTTTTCTTTTTTTCTCTTTTTTTAACTCATCATAAAAATGTACATTAAAATGGCGTGGAGTTGGTACTCTGGAACCCTGGCCTTCCTGAGACAAGATCCACTTTTTCGTGTGTGTGCAAGATAGTGAGCAATTATGTCTTTTTTTCTTTTCTTTTTTTTATACAAAAGAAAAATATATATAATCAACATAAAACATACAGGCTTCAGATAGTCCATGAAATCAACATTAACACAGAGCAAAGAAGGTTAAACAGAACAAGACAACACTGTTCAATCCCAGAGTTCTGAAAGTAGCACAATAAATCTTCATTCTGTGAAGTGTTGCACTTTTTTTTAAAAATGGAAGCATTTGTCCTTTTTTCTTTTTCCGACATTCCCATGGTTTAATTCTTTTGTGTTGCTGATTTTTTCTGAACTCCAGAAAAAAAACAAAGTGTTTGTAAACTGTCAGTGGCCTTGCAGGAAAAACAAAATGACAACATGAGCGAATTGAACATAAGTGAAAACAGAACGAAAGCTAACAAACCAAAAAGGTAGGCACCTCTGAAGTGAGCCCTAGAAGCCAAGGCTCAGTCTGATGTCTCGTCCTTCACTCTCTCCGTTGCTCAGATTCGGGAGAGCTGAAGTCCTTCTACCCCAATCTATGGCCACAGGTCTGCAAAATACTTTTTTTTTTTGCTGCATTTTTTTTTTATTTTTACACATATGTGATTTTTTTTTCAGTTTTCTTGGGGTTTTTTTAGGTTTACAGTCTGAAAAATGGTGCAATACTCAATTATGATCCATACTTTCTTGGATTATTCCACAATGAAAGCCACTAAGGTAGATAAACATTACATTTTAAAAACACACTTATTTTAGTCCTTGAGTAAACATTTACACATGAACTGTCCCCGTCTCCCCTCAGTACTTGTATCATGTTGTTCGTTTAGCTGGATGAGGGGTGAGGCCGACACTCAGTGCAACGCTAGAGGCTAGTAACAATTAACATCAGAATATATTTTTGACAAGCAAAAAGAAAAAAAACAAACAAAACAAATCAACAACAAAAGTATACTGAATTGAAAAAGAGTCACAAGGCGGAAAATCCTCCGCTGTAATCACAAGCTCTCACACATATTTTCACCTCACACACCAAACAGTCATTCATACAACATACAGTACAAGCAGCCTTGTGCAAACACTCAAATACAACAGATGTAAATTTGCCTTTATATCGATCTTTGTTCTCAACAATACTCGTATTTCAAATTTAATTCACTCTGAACCGATGCTATCAAAAATCTCTGAAGTGTATGAATGAGACAAAAAAACCACTACAAAAAGTGTTCACATTACATTATTGGCGCTTCTTTTGATTCAAGTATTTGTTTTCATTATTTTGTATTACTCTGATATGTTTATGATCTTGTCTTCTGGGAAATATAATGTTGAGGAGGATACACAGGGTACGGGCTGAAGGCAGGGCAGGGAGGGGAGGGGGCTTAGGCTAAGTGGAAAACAGAAGGATCTAGCCATATACACATATACACTCATTATGTAGTCTTGGTTGTGTACTGTATATGAACTAGCATGTGCATATTCAACCCAGGCCTTTGCTTTTTTTTTTTTTTTTTTTCTTTTTAAAGAGAGATTTGCTAATTCAACTCTTTTTGGGGCCCCTGCCCCACACCCTTGTCTGATCCATGATTGAGAAGCATATTTTGCTCAAGCTCCAGTTGCCTTTGAGTCTGTGTGACTTTTAAAAAAAAAGGGAGAGCATCTGATTTCCAACACTAGACAGGTAGATAAGAGTGCAGGTGAGGGGTGTGGGAGGGGCCGAGGCTCTTAGTGCTGGTGCTGCGCCAAGAAATCCAGGGCACATCTGAGACTCGACCTCGTCCCAGTCATCCATCCTCCCACTCTGTTCGACTCCCCGCTTCAACGCCAGTTCCTTGATTCAAGTCCAGTGTGGAGTAAATGCAGGTTATCAGGAACAAACACACAAACAGACAACACAGGCAATAGTGATTGTTTTGTTGAATGATGCGAGTCTAAAGTGACTCTGGAAGAGGGCAAATCCCAAAAGTTTTAAGACTTGGTACCAAACTTGAGGTGTGTCCCTATTTCTGCTGATACACTGGGTCCCTGCTTGGACCCTGACCCCAAAGCCAGATGTGCAGAAATGACCTGTTATATATTGGCTGGCACAACCTTCAGGTTGGAGGTCCAAAGTGAACCACCGGGATACAGCTTCCCCACCTGTGGCCCAGAGAACGAGCCCAGACGGGGCGAGAAGGCGGCAGCTTGCTGAGAAACAGAACACAGGCATCTCAGCCTCGGAGTGCACAGCTGAAACAGACCTTTTTTTTTTGTAGTTTCTAGTTTTTGCGAAAACCTTGATGATAAAGAAAAAGATGTTTTTGGTTTTTAAAGAGATGTACCCGATGTGACTCATAAACAGTGCACAGACACATACAGGCCATACCCCCACCCCTGCCCACCCCTCCTCCTGCAGCCTGGTTTTCCACTAGATTTCCAGTCCCCTGCTGGCAAAAGACCAGCACCATTCATCTGTCCTGCCCTTCTACTCCTCAAGCCTCCTACAGCTGGAGCTTGTGGTGTACGCCCCGGCAGCAATAAAAGAAACTTAAGTCTCATCACCTTAAAGATAAATTAGGATATGGCAAGGTGGAAGGAGATATTTGTAGATCAGTTGGCACAAGACTGAAGATGTGACTGTTTGCCAACCACTAATGCCTCCAGCAGGTCATTTAGTGTCATCTAGTAGCTCTGTCCACACAGTGGGAGACTAAACCCTTGAAGAGAGGCTCTTTCAGTGTCCCTTTCATTTGATCCAGGGGGTTTTCAAGGGAAGCTGCCTGGTAGTAAAGGTCGAGAGATAAGTGAAAATTGGCAGATGTGGGAGATGGCTGTGATTTTCTAGATGGCTGTGAACGAACCTCCTTGTCTTTGCATAGAAATGGAAGGCTGTTATCAGTTGAGGTGGTTCTAAGTGTAACTGAGTGCTCCCAGAGTTAAACATAAAGCACCAGTGTGAGTGAGGCCCATCAACACTAATGAATGTGTGTGTTATGAGACAAACACAGAGTGGAGGTGGGTTCCCCAGGATGGACAGAGGAAGTTGGCTCAGTATCCTGGAGAACCTCTGACTACACAACCCTTCCCACTTGATTTGACTCTTCAAACCTCGTCTGACTCCAACAACCCCACACAAGGAACTCCCCGAACAGCCATTTTTTTTTACTGAGATCTGCAGTGCTTCATATGGCCTTGCTGCACAGCTGAGGCGTACCTCTAAACTACACACTGCTTCTGCCTCGGAGGCAGTGGGAGGGGCAGGAGAGAAGCTGAACACTGCATAAAGACCAATATCAAAAAGCCGTGAAATCATCATCAGAAAACAATCATTATCTATATCATCAATGATAACAGCAACAATATCAGCAAACTTCATGACAACAATAAAATAAAAATGCACACTGGCAATTCCATGAAACCAAGAAAAACAAACAAACAAACAAAAAACCCACATCAAACACCTCCATCTCTGGCTAAAGTGATCCTTGCAGGAGAGAGACAGAGAGAGAGTGGAGTTGGAGGTTGCTGAGGACAGACTCTGGCGCAGCAGTAGTAGTAAATTTAATACAGGTGGGCCAGTTCTGAAAGAGCTGCTCTTGGCCTGGAGGCCAGGGGGAGGAAGAGGAGGGAAGCAAGTCCGTAGGGATCCGCAGGGAGGCAGCGAGCAAGCGGAAGGGTGGGGTGAGGGCTGCTGCAGAGTATAGAGCTCTGCAGCAGGCAGGCACTCAGTGGCCACACTATCACACAGGTTGGCAGGGCCTCCAACAGAAAGAAGACAACAACAACAAAACAAACAAAAAAGAAAACAACGAAGATGCCGATCCTCCCTGCTGGACCCAGTAGAACATAAACACGTTGAGCGTTTCCAGACACGAAGGCTAAAGATTTCAAAGTATGCAATGTAACAGTGATATTTACTTTGATAAAGACGGTGAGGATGAGTGCTTTGGGGTCTTTCCCTGCTGCACCCATGATCAGTTGAGTTCTTTCTTTGTATTTCCCTTCACTTTGCTACCATGTTTGACATCCTTCCTGGTCCCACCGACTTGAGGGAAGAAGGATTGGGAAAAAAAAAAAATCTTCACATCCATGTTAAGTTAAAAAATAAGTATATAGAGAAGCCACTAAGCAGATTGCTTTTTTGTCCTTGTTTTTTCAGTTTTTATTTGCCAGTGTTGCTTCTCCTTTCTTCTATTCGTTGGCATTAAGGGTATAATGAGCTGCAATGCTCTTGCTAAGTGCTATGATAGACCACCTATTCACAAATCTTTGCTTCATACCTTTCTACCAATGCAAATTTGGGCAAAAAGAAAAAAAAGGTCTTCTGGTCTTCTGGGGGTAAAAAGGAAAACAGGCTCCTCTCATTTTGGTTTGATGCCTTCTCCCCAAGCACACACACGCACACACGCCCACACACAAACTAACATACAGAAACACACACCTGTCCCTCCTTTTCCCCCAAAACTAGTCACTGGCATAAATGTGGAGAGTAGGCTGGCTGAAGAAGTGCTTTGTGTGTACGTCCTTGTATCATGGACAGAAGGTGGTTGAAGACCAGCTTGCTACTCTCCTGAGCTCACACACTCTTGGGGGGGGGGGGCATGAAAGGGTAGTAGTGGCAGTTTTAGGGTGGAGGAAGGGGGTGCAGGGCAGATAGAGCTTTTGCAGTTCAATCATTCCTTATAGTCTCCTCTCTTTCTGTGAGAGGCCATGGTACGGTGCTTGGACGGTAGAGTCTGTGGCTTATATTGCACGTCACTTGAAATGGTGTTTTTGCAGGTGGAGCACAAAGGGGGGGGTGGGTCATTGACTACGCACTGGTGGGAAACATTTACGACTTGAGGTTTTCCACAACATCAGTGAGAGGGTCCAAGACTGAGACCAAACTGCGAGTTCCCTCGCAGATGAGTTGAGGTGCATTGAAGTATTTGTCTTTACAGTTCCTTAGTAATAGCAGTGGTTCATTTTGTCATCCATCACGTCTATAACTGTACATGCGACAACCCCAAAAATCTCCCCCCACCAGGTAGGATTGACAGACACATTTGAATAATATCAGTTCTTAGCTTTGTTTGCAATGGTTTAAAGAAGAAAAATAAAAAAACCCAAAACCACTACAAAAATAAATGGCTTGAACACGGCGAACAGAGTTGCATCATTCCCTTTGAGCGTCATGTGGGGAACTAAATCTGCTTGCAAAATGCACTGAAGTTGTGAGCTGTGGTTGCTTATGATAAGCCTCAGCAGCATGTACTCTCCACTCAGGTTTCACTGGCTCAGAAATAAGGGTGTGCAAGTGTCCGTATGCTTCTTCACCAAGTACAGTGAGTGAGGATAGCAGGGCAGGAAAAGAGGTTAAGGCTAATATTAGTGCTGAGAGAAACAAATGTTGAGTCTGGACCAGCTGAAAGTTCGACAACCACTCTGATTGAAGGGTTTTTACTTTGGGAATGATGCCTTTTAATGGATTTCTGAGGTGCAGTATGATTGCCTCAAAAGGCGGAGAGGGATTATGCAAGTTTAAAGATGGCAGCTCGTCATTGTGTCAGTTTGACTGAAGTACATGTTTCACACGGCGAGTTCTCAAAAGTTCATTTCTGTGAAAAGTTCTCTTTCTTTGTTGAATGAAAGACTCCTTCCTGTGTCTCCAAAAGTAAGAGCTGAACACTGTGACACCAAAATCTCTCACTGAGATTCACAAAAGAACTGTGACTGAAATGTCATTAAAAACCAAAAAGGAGTAGAGGAGGATGGCGAGGGTGAGCAGCGAGGATGGAGCCTCGTCCTCCTCCAGTCTCTCCTTTTCACCGTTAACACCCACACTGATTATCTCCACAATGATTTGCAAGGTTTTTGCTCCTGTTGGTGTCTGTCAAGCCTGGGCTCTTCGTCCTACATGGACTCCCCACTCAGCAGGTCCCCAGGCAGCAGCGTATTGATTGGGGTGGGACTCCCCATGACCCGTCCCTCTTCTCCACTTGGGGGTCCCCACAGGCTGGAATACTGCTGCACGCCACCCCACAGCAACTCTCCACCCGTCTTTGACCCTCCTGTTCCCAGGCCACTGCTACTGCTGCTGCTGCTGCTGCCGTTGTTGTTGTTCCAGTGGGGTGAGTGACCTATGGGATGGGAGGCTCCAGATCCGGCCCCACCCATCCTTGTCTGATTGGTGCCTGGAGTGGCCTGCCAGCTGGTTGTTCCGCCAAGCAGCTGGCCCTGTGCAAAGAAGCGGTTGACTTCCTCTTCCCCAGCAAACTCCGCCAGGATGGTGGTGTTCCCTAGCACGCACCTGGACGGAGATGAGAGGTAAAACACAGGTGAGCATTGGTTAAAACTTCTTAAAAATCAGCTAAGCCAAACACCTTGAAGCAGTTCATTACAACACGTACATGTGCAGGGACTTCTGAGCCTTGGCAGCTTCATCCTTGGAGCTGTAGCGCACCACAGCGTTGCCCTGTGTCAGGTTGAGGTGGAATGTGATGAGGGGGCCGTGCTGCATGCACAGTGTACGCAGAGTCGAACCGTCAATCTGGGACACGAACACGCCCACACAGGGCCATTAGTGGAGAGACACAGCTCATTCTCTGTGAGGCTTAAATGCTTAAACACTAATGGAAAGCAGCTGATTGTAAACTGTTACCTGCGGAGTGAGGTTCCTCAGAACCAGCCAGCTGCTGGTCCTGGTGGAGCTGTCTGTACTCCACGTGGTACCTGCTGTGTATAACAGACACACAGACATTTGTTAGCATGAAGTTTATGCTTACCAAGCTCATCTGAAACCAAAACAGTTACTTAAACTGAATGGGTGGTGTTGATTTGTACTGTAAGAAAAGAAACACCCATTGTCAGTTAACATCTGTTCAACCACAAGATTTTCTTCAGTTGCTGACAATCCTGCCTACTCTGTACTTCAAAACTGGCATGTGGTTATACACTGCATCAAGGCGCTGCTTGCTCCTTGAGGGTGCTGACACTGCAAACTTCACAGCCATATACATCAATGCACTGCCTCCATAATCTGACCTTTAGACAACTCACATTTCATGACAGCGTAAGAAATGTCTTGAACTTTGTGTCATAGCTATGCAGTACTGTATGTCTCACCTACTTCAGTTCTTTTTTATTTTTATGTCCAATATTTTTATATAAAGGACAAAAACATTAGCTTTTATGTAATATGCTTGCAAAAATAGTCTGCAAAAAATCCTAAAAGCCTATTCTTTCACCACTAAAATAAACTGTATTTTCTCAAGAAATAGTATTGTAAGTGATTTCAGAACACACATTAAATACAATGTATTTTTTAAAATTATTTTCCTAATAAGAGATAATTATTAAATAAGTTCACCAGGGATTTGGACAAAAATGTAAATGGAAGCTGGCTTTATCTGCTTGACTACTTTTATCTTCTTTATTTACATTCAAAATGTTTGTAAAAATACATATGAAAAAGTTCTAAAGTTACAGCTTTGGCTAATGATGGAGCCAATTTAGATCGCTTAATTAACTCTACACCATTTAATGGTAAATATTTCACTTGAGGACTACCTGTGGTGTAAGAGCTGCTCCAGCCTTGGGCCAGCCCCAGGGAATTGGCACCCCAGGTCGAGGAAGGCTTGGTGTTGGTGAGGCCAGGTGGGGGGCGGGAAGGGGCCGTGTTGCTGCTCCGGGGCCCCTGGGGGACCTTCCACAGCTCGTGGGATAGAGAGGCTTGGCTGTGAGAAATGGGGCCTGGAGACCAAGTAGATTTCATCTCTGACAGTTTACCTGGATGGAAAAAAGTGAGGGAAAGGTTGGTCTGAAGAACCAAGTGACTGAACAACAGCTGCTCCCACAGGAGGGAGTCCCGCAGAGCAAAATGATCAGACGAAACAGTTCTCTCATATTTGCCCAAGGGACAACACTTCCCATGCCACACACAAGGAGGAAAAAGATACACTAGATACACTAACACCACAGAGGAAAAATGCACTGCATGAGAGACAAAGTTAAGAGGGAGAGAGCTCAAACAAGGGTTGTATGTAATCAGGAGCGTCAGTGCTCCTGATTACGTATGAATGAATGAACAGGAGACGTGGCTCTCCAGGGAGTGGTTGGGGCTCTGTTTGTTACAGTAACAGGAGGGAGAGGATAATGTTGATTTGCAGTGATTCAGCTACTGCAAAGTGGGGAAAGGACGTTATGGATAAACCATGTACCTGCATCGTCCGTCTCCGGGGACGACAGACTGAACGAGCTAGTGTAGGCACTGACTGGCCAATCAGAGGAGGGAGGCAGAGCCTCGTTCTGAGATGAAGTGGGAGAAGAGCCTAAGCCGATGCCATCAACAGAAATAGACAAGACACAAACAAATAAGGAAAAAAATAGCAGAGAGAGAAAATGGAGTAAAGGAAAATGCACAGCAAATGATGATAGTAAGCTCATTTAAAAGAGGATAAATTGGTAAATGACAATGATTATAGAGGCAGTTAAAAGTAGGAAAATAAAGAACAAAAGAACAAGAAGCGGGCTTTCTGGTGGCAGCAGCTGCGTGGTACTCTCAGACAAGTTTAGTGGGTTTACAATACATGAGGACATAGCTTGTTTTACAAATTTTTTACAAATTCGACTTGGATTCACTGTGTTTTGCTATACTGTGACTGGCAGGCCACGACCACAACACAAAAACTTCTTACTAGGCATCTTTACTAGGACACCTTTTTAGCCCTTACTTGAAAACTCTTTGACCCATCTCTCACCTCCACTCCTGTCCCGCAGCAGGTAGCGGTTGACATCTTGGATGTTGGTGTTGATGGTGGGCCCGCTGGGGACACTGCCGGGGGTCACGTTGGGGTCAGTCTCCGGGTCGATATTCTGGAGGCCCTTCCAGGGCACACCAGGGCAGAACTCTGAAAATCAAAAATGAAATTTTAAAAACGTTTTTTCTTACCAGTATTAAATTTACATCAAGTTTTGGTTGCTGACATTGAACTGGATGGATTCTACGTTTTAAGTGTTACAGAGGAGCAATAATGGCCCCATGTACCCAATATTTCTTGCCCCCCGAAAAACAAACCATGAACACTGAGTGCTTCATGCTCTAACCTGGTGGCCAGTTGATATTGGTCCCATTGGCCATCTTGTCACTGCTGCTCTTGCCCTGCCCCCAGCTGTCTGGGGGGACCAGGGGACTGGTAGGTGACTCTGAGCTGGACATCAGGTTGTAGGGACTGTAAGAATCCTCCAGCTGATGGGGTTTACCAGGGGGACCCAGGTTGGCACCTGAGAAAAGTTCAATTAAAAGAATAGTTGAGGTCAGTGAAATGTGGGAAATGTTTTGGATTTTCTTTTCCAACCGTACTTTTCATGTAGTGGTATGATTATATTTAAATCATTCTGTTTTTAACATTTTTAACATCTTTCTTGAATATGGTATGGTGTTGGTCACACAATAGGTAGAAACTTCCTGGCTGACCCACTTCCCAAATCTGCATCTTGCAGGCTGTAACAGGTAATACGGTGTAAAAGGTGAAAACGGGGCTTAATGTGAAAATTGGAAACGAGGATTACTGTAAGGGAGGAATACCTTGTTATTGTTGTTTGTAAAGGAAAATGATAAGTCGTCATAAATACAAACTTTGTAATACAAACATACTTTCAGATATGAAACAATGTGCTCTGTAGTGGGGATTTTCCATTACCCCGGATTCCCTTTCTTCTCTCACCATGCTTGCCCAGGTTGGGCTCAAGAGGAGAGGAGTTTCCAGAGAGGCTTTCGATGGAGTGGGGATGCGTCCACTGTGACAGGCGCGACTGAGGCTGGGGGGGTTCCTTCATAGACAGACTTCCCACCTCCATGCAGTTTACATTCATGTTTGGATTCAGTCCAGCTGAGAGGACAGAGAGATGTTACTACACAAGCCCACAAGGTTTGACTATTTTCCATTATAAGAGAGGTTCATGCCACTTACAGAGAGAGTAGGGGCTGTAGGTGTTGGGAGATGACTGCGGCTCTTTGGTCTGCAGGTCAGGGAGGCCTGGAGCCTGGGGGTGACCTGGAAATGAATCCAGGCTGGATTTGGCCCCACCAGGATGCAGGCCCGAGTGGGAAGGGGGCGGCTGCTGTTGCTGCTGCTTCATCAGCAGAGCCTGGGCCAGCTGACGCTGGTGCTGTTGGATCTGCTGCTGCATGTTATTGATTGTACGTGCAACCTGGGATGACATCACAATGGAGATATATTAATATATATCTATAAGATCTCTAGTGTGCAGGTGTAAGGTATAACAACTGAAATAAACTTAGTCTTCATACAATAGTTTCACTTCAGTCAGCGTAAAATAGCTGACATTATTTTATGTGACATGATAATGTAAGTAAATTTAGGATTTTCAGTGACCAGAGTGAGTAACTGAGCAGGGAAGAAAAGAAAAATGAAGGTAAGAGGGTAAACTTACTTGCTGCTCTTGTTGTCGAATGGGGCCAGAAACATTGCGCTGCGCCTGCAACATCTGCTGCTGAATTTGTAAACGCTGGTATGCCTATGAATCAGGTCCAAGACATCGTTTCAATGTCAAAAGATGTTACAGTGTCTGGAAACCCAGTTATAATACAACACTACTAAAACTTTTTTTTTTTTTAATTTAAAAATACTCCTACTGCCTCTATTTTTTGTGGGTTTAAAGTGAAAGAGAAGGCAGAAATGAGACCTACCAGTTGCAGCTGGTAAAGTTGATTCAGAAGGGTCATATGTTGAGGGTTTATTGGTGAGGTTAAAAGTGCAGGATTCAGACCAATGTTTTTTGCTGCAAACTGTAAGAGCTGTGCTTGAACCTGTGGGCAACAGATAAGCTGTTTACATGTAAAACACAGCATGTGTTTATTTTCTGTGCATACACTGTCTATGTGAACATGAGGGCACATGAAAGGTCTGAATAGTAAATACAGTCTGCCCCTTTATTGATATTTATATAAGTTCAAAGAGGCCTGAAGGGATACATAATAAATGAGAAACTCATAGTGGAGACAATTTTTTAGAGTGTAATGTGAATGTAAAATATTCATATATACATACATTAAAACGCTTTGGGTACTTTGCATAGTAAGTGAGAACTGAAACTGCAATTGTGTTTGTGTGTACCTGAGGGGAGAGAAACTGAGGCACTTGAGCACGTAGACTAGGCTGAGAGGAACTGAGAGGCGGCACTGGTGGCTGAGGAGGCGGCTGCGGCTGCTGCATGGCCCGGGCTTGTGCTGCTCCACCACCGCCAAACATTCCACTCTGCATCTGCTAGACAAAGTAAGGATCAAGAGAGAGTCAGTCAACCCCCGCTTCAGTCAAACAATTCAATTCAATTCAATTCAATTCAATTCAATTCAATTCAATTCAATTCAATTCAATTCAATTCAATTCAATTCAATTCAATTCAATTCAATTTGTATAGCGCCAAATCACAACAAAAGTTGTCTCAGGACACTCTCCATATAGAGCTGGTACAGACCGAGCTCTTTTATGAACAGAGACCCAACAATTCCTTCATGAGCAAGCACTTGGCGACAGCAGCGAGGAAAAACTTCCTTTTAACAGGCAGAAACCTTGGGCAGAACCAGGCTCAAACACGCAGGCTATTTCTACCACCATGAGCTTGACAAGGCCACAGAATGCCAGCAAGTCTTTAAAAAGTCTTGAAATCAATTATCTCCACTCATGGGTTTCAAATGTCTTAAATGTTTTATGTCAAGTTGCATCAAAATATATGATGTCCAAAACAACTTTGCCCTTCATAACATGCTGAGGCAGAGGGGGTGAAATAAAGGTTTAGACATTGATTTGAACACATTTAGTCAGGTATACAATTCAAACACACCAGTTAACCATCATTAAAATTAAAAACTAGTTCATGTAAAATACTTTTTTTTAATACAAATGAATGAATCACCTTATCCATGAAGGGCAAGCGAGGTTCTGCTGAGGGGTCTTTGGAAAGAAGCGGAGGCCGAGGGCAGCTCATGGGCTTGTTGATGAGCCCGTTGTTGTAGTCGTGGCCAGTTATCCCCATCCCCCGCTTGTCCAGCTCTGTCTTCTTCTCCAGCAGGGCACTCATGGCCTGATCCAGGTTCATGTTGTTGCTCTTCAGAGCCTCCTCTGCTGGATCCCTCTGGAGAATAAACCAGAAAGCATCAGTAATTCAGAAACAAATCAATGCTAAAATGGAGGAAAACTTTGCTTCTCATGACTAAGTAACACAAATAACACAGTTTAGCCTGATAATTATGTTGATTTGGGTTAGTGGTCTCACACATATGTTGTGCATTAAATGACCAATCATAATTAGTGTGAATTCTTAAAAATATGTTGTAGTAACAATCACTGATCAAAAGGTAAATAAATGCTTTAATAAAATCACAGTGTTCTCTCCAAGAATTGACTAACAGCAGCGTAGAAGTTTCTAGTGACTTCAACTCACAGGGAAGCCCATGTCTGTCAGCTGTTTGATGAGACGATTCATGATCCAGGCATCTTCTTGCTTCCCTGGGACCTTTCCCTGGGAGAGATGATGAACGAAAAGTATTATTACCGCACTAACTAAAGAATATTTCACAATAAAGCTGTAATATCAAAATAGCTTCACACCTTCGGTGGGACCTTTTTAGATGCATTGCCCCAAGAGTTACAAGAGGAGTTGCTCTCCTGGGAGGCAGCGCTGTTCCACATGTCTCCCTCCTCAGCATCCCACTGACCCCCCGACAAGTTGAGCTCTTCACCTCCACCTCCCCATCCGTCTTGCATAGGTTTAGGGGCTGGCGAACACATCGCAAGAGAGGATGTAAACCAAGCAGTGTTAAGGACACATGCCTTATGTGTTAACTTTAGGATGTTGGTCTTCAATACAATAAAGCTACTAAAATAGAGAGTATATGATATCACACACATATATTTTCATTATATATTTTATGCATATATTGTTCTTCACCTCCATATGTTATGAAACCTAAAAATAAAGACATAACCTCAGCTATATGAATGGATGTATGTATTCTTTTGGAAGATGTGACCCGATCCAGCTGGTTCAGGTTAAAGTTAAGCATCCAGCCTGTTGTCCTCTTGCTAATAAACTTTCAGTTTTTAAAACATGTATATAAAGTTTAAGACAACTCTTTGATAAAAATAAAAGCAGCAAAATCCAAGCCTTGGAAAATAAACAATTGGTTACATAAACTGAAAATGAAACTCAAACACAACATCATTACATAAAAGTAATCTGAACACTAATAACAGATGGCCACTAGGTGTCAGTGTGGATTTCTGGGTAAAATTTCCACTGCTCCTGCTTCCTTCGTCCATATTGACGTCCCTGAAGAGTATTACTGAACTTTTTTCAGCAGTGCAGCACACATGTGGTGTCATTATTCCTCAAAGACTTAAACACTTCATTCATAATAATTCATAAAACCAAAGAGGGTTAAATTATTTACCAGGTTTGCAAGATGCAGATGTCATCGCCGAGTTTCCCCTGCCATAGCTATCTGGGTTGCCATCTCCCCAGCCTCCACAACTCCCAGTAGGCTTGCCCCAGGCAGATGTCCCATTGTCCACGCTGACCGGAGAGGGCGCAGGTTCCCCCCAAGAGCTCTCTGATTTTGTGTGGGAGCTGGGTATTTCTCCCCAACCTGGAGGACACACAAGGACATGAGCCTGTCAATAATAATCATTCACTGCCCAAATACGAGAAACTAAAATAAGTTGAGCTATACCAATGTATTATTATTATTATTATTATTATTATTATTATTATTTACATTTGAAGCTTCTAGGTGTTCAAATGAAGCTTTGAATGTCTGTTGTCAAAAAATAAATAATAAATCTTTTAACAAAATCCTCAATTTTGGTGAAAGTGATTCATCGGATTAAATGAGTTACTATGTTTTTTAATTAAATCAACTTTCTTTAATGAATAGAACATGTTATATTCATAAACATAAACACATGTGGGAAGTAGGCTAATCCAATAAAGGCATAAAATAAAATGCTGCCCAACTGGCAATTACTTTGTCTTTCTACAGTCACTGGTATGAAAGTGATGATGTCTTGATGGACTGCCGAGCGCCAGGAGATTGCAGACACATAAAATGTACTTTGTTTGGTAATGACTTCACTGATCTAATTTATTTACTACTTTAATTTACTAAATAGTGACAGAGCCAAAATATTTTTTTAATTGTGGTTATACAAGTGTAATTTGTGGTGTTGTTGGTGGACCTTCTCATTAATACAGGTGTGCCTCCCTTTGTGTGCGGCATGAGAAAGAACTTTTTTTTTCCCCAATTAAAAATACAAAATAAAAATAATAATAATAATGGTAATGATAAAAAACCTTTTAGAACGCAGAAGGATATATTCTAAAAACCTTTAACAATTATGTTAAAAACTTAATTGTTTACTTAAAAGTTTAGATGTGCCTGCTGTATGCCTGACTCAAAAGTCTGACAAGCAAGTTTGTCTTTCAGTGAAGCATATTCAACACGTTCAAAAACAGATTTTAATTATTATTTTAATAACATTAATAATTGTATGTCTGAAAGTGCTGTGTATTAACTGATAAACCTACATAAACATACTGCTTGCATTCTTTTTTTGTTTGTTTCTTGTCGATATAAACTGAGTCTTAAATCTAACTGAACCTCTGGTAAACTCCATCACCGTGTTTATCCTTCTGTTTTGGAGTGTGAAGTGCCACACATGGCAGGAACCTGGGCTTGGCTGAGCAGAATGGTTGACAGAGGGAGAAGATGCCCATTTAAGATTTGGCACAGCCTGGCCCCTCTTGGCACGAGAGACACAGTGCTGTCTCTGGGCCTGTGGCAGTGCCAGGCTCAGCTTAGCTCTCTCTCCAGGCAGAGGTCAAATCCTAAAGGCTGCTCCAAAATTATAGTTAACATTCAACCTTTTAGTATTATGACTGGATGATGTGCTACACTGATTTAAAAATGGCATAGTGTGTTAAAACAAACTTTTGCCCAAACTTTCTGCCCTTAGTTATAAACAGTACTGAGAAGTAAACCCTTTTTGTTTGATCCACTATATACTCAATGGCCATTATGCCAGCAATACAGACCGCATTCAGGTTTTATTGGGAAGCAAATGAATCCAAGGTGGAGTCAGCATGCAGGGTCAAGTGAGGGACAGCAGGGGGCGTCTGACCCCTCTAAGCTCCAAGAGGCTTGCTCCACCTCCTTCCTTCAACAACTGACAGATGGTGGCTCCCATGTAATCACACACTTCCGATCAGTCTCAAACAGTTTGTGGTGATTCGCTATTTTCACGAGAGACTTTGTAAACAGCATTCTCGTGCTTCCTTTGGGTACCCATGAGAGGTTGCCAGGGTTACCCATACAGACTTGTCTGGTGTGAGGTGCCTCATAGAGGGACAGGGCTGGTGCCGCTTAACACATTTGGATAGTTGATAAGATGTAAATCCAAAGAGGGCAAACTAGGTCAAGATTTTACCTTTAAGTGGATCAACAGATTGGAGCTTAGCAGCGCACTGTGCTAACGAACCAACAACCAACTTTAATGTTTGACACCTTAACTTTGAGCAGAGGAAAAAAAAGAAATCTACTTTATTTTAAGTAGCATTTTGAATAAGTCAAAGTCACGGTGAAGTCAAACACTTTTTAATTTCTAATATTGACAAGACAATTTATCTGTAGACTATAAGCAACTGAATCACCCCAATTTGACTAAACACAAGAGGTGTAGACTATATATACACACTGCAAAATCAGAGGATTATGTTGTCTTACCTTGAGCTATCAGGGGGCCCCTGTTGTGAGCTGGCCCAGACTGGTGTTGGACAATAGGATCCATGGGTCCACTGCTAGGTCCTGGGTTTTGGGAGCTTTGGGTGTGGTTCTGTAAAGGTGCAGACGGGCCATGATAAGGGTGATTGTGAGAGAGGGGGTGGTTGTTGTTGGGGCCTGGGGGGTTATTGCCTCCAGTGGTAACTTTAGCCTGGGACATTCCAGGATTGTTTCTGTCCCACAGGTTGACTGTCTTGTTGTAGGTACCAGGGTCACCCCAAGCTGAGGTCCCATCATCGATCTCCATCTTACGTCGGATTGAAGGTGGGGAGGGCTCTTCCCAGCCTGTAGGCTCAGCTGAGGACTCCTGCTTACTGCCACCCCAGCCTCCACTTTGCTTCACTGAGCCTGAGCCACCCCAAGAGCCCATGCTTCCTCCTCCACTACTACCACTGGGCCCATCCTGAGGCTTTGCCCCCCAACCTTGGGGAGGGCCACTAGGACGCTGACAAACGGGCTCTCCCCAGCCCGTATTTCCTCCAGCTCCAGATATCCCAGGTCCTGAAGAAGGCATTCCCCAGCCTCGTGGTTTTTCCTTCCAGCCTGCTGCTTCTCCCTCCCACCCAGGGTTGGTGGGACTCTTTTTGCTCTCCTCTGGTTCCCTCCAGTCCCCTGCATTATTGCTCCCTCCACTATTGCCCCAGCTGTGGGATGCTTTGGGTTGTTCTCCCCAGCTCTGGGATGTTGCCTTGACGTGAGAGTCATCCCACCCAGCTGTCTTCTCCTCTCCCCAGGACTGATTCCCATTCTTGGGTATATTAGTGGTGGAGCCTCCTGTTGAAGGGGTCCCCCAGCCACCAGGGCCACTTGGGGGCTTAATGTTGTTGGGTGGCTCTCCCCAGCCAGAGCTAGGCTGGTTGGTAGCAGCTATACTTCCACCCCAACCTGAAGCTCCCTGAGAACCAGGCACATCATTTTTGCTCCCAGGTTCAGTCCTTTGAGAGGGGCCCATGCTAGTGTTGGAGGGCCCCTGGGTATCGCTTGGAGTGGTTTGGCCAGATCCCCATGATTCAGTGCCTACATCATTCTTGCGTTTAGTATCGTCCATGTCCCAGGAGGTGTGCTGGCGAACAGGGGTCTGTCCCCAGCCAGTGTTACACAACACCCTGGGGTCTAGATCCTGGGCAGGCAGCAGAGGAGCTGGATTATCTCTGGATGAGTGGTCTCTGTGCCGGGGATGTCCTTCCATGCTGTCACTGCTCCCCTCACTGGCACCAGCTGTGCTCACAGCTCTGCTCCAAGGACTAGCTTGTGGATCCTGGGGGGGAGAGCTGGGGGCATCCCAGCTTCCCTGGGCCTCTTCAGTGTGCTGCTTCCCCCATCCTCCACCAGACTGGTCACCCCAGCCTCCAGAGTTTCCTGCTCCACCTCCTCCATGGCCCCAGGCAGAGTCCCAACCAGGTGCCTCCTTAGATGAAGGTGCCTTTGAGTCGCTACTGTTACCCCATACTGAGGTGCCATCTTCTCCATTGACCTGTGGGCCCCCTGGTGGAGGCTGCCCCATGGAACCCAAGCCTACAGGTGCACTACCCCAGCCAGGCAAGTTGCGGATGGGGCTGGGGGGTTCCTGCTTATTAGTGTGATTTGGTCCATCAGTTTTAAGGTTCTGAGGTTCTGAACTGAAAGACACATTCGTGGACGGGGAGGGGTGTGGCTCTGAAGTATCAGAGGCCATTATGCTACCCCAGGCGCTGCCAATCCCCGAGGAGTTGCTGTTAGTGTTGGCTCCGGTACAGGTGCTGGTCTGGGCTGGAGAGGGGCCAGGTGGATTACAGAGGTTGGGTGTAGGTTGTGGAGGTGAAATGGTGTTGGCTCCCCCTGAGCTGCCTGCCCCTGTGCCACCTCCATCATGCCCCAACATGGGCCAGGCAGAAGGGTTGGCATTAGGGTTTAGGTTCAAGTTAAAGTTGGTGGCGGAGGATGATGAAGAAGAGCCCCAGCCCCTGCTGCCTCCTCCTGCCACTGGGCTGTCACTCTTCCCTTCACTCCCCACTGAGGACTGAGGGGGGCAGTGGGAAGGTCCAGGCCCAGAGCCCCAGCTGCGACTGGATGCAACCTGGCTAGAGAGCATGCTGGTTCCAGTATGATTGGCAGGGCTGGGCCCACTGTTGGCCTTGCTGCTAAGGTGGTTGGCAGGGAAGTGGCCTGTCTGGCTGTTGGCCCCTGTGGCCATACTCACTGCACTACAACTACTACTAGTACTACTGCTGCTGCTGCTGCTGCTGCTGCTGCTGCTGCTGCCGCTGCTGGTCAGGTGACCAGGGTCAGTGTCCAAAGGGCATCCTCCTGGAGGGGCCTGGCTCTGGCTGAGGGTAATAGAGGGCCAAGCCTCTGTGTCCTTCTGGTCAATGATCAGTTGATCCCAGCCACTGAAATTGGTGGAAGATGCAGCACTTGTGGCACTCCTGTTGGCTGGCAGGTGTCCCCAGAGGGGATTATCATACTGGGCTCCCTGGCCACTCTGTGGGGGCAGTTCTGTATGGGAGGAAAGAAAAACAACAGGACATGAGCATGAGCAAGAGCATGAGCATGAGCGAAGAGAGGTATAAGATAGAACGTCATCACACCCACATATGCTTATTAAGGTTGAAATACCATGGCAACATGTAAGGTGTCTACTTATGTGTACATAGACTTCACAATATGCTTTATTAATGAAAATACCACCTACACCGAAAATGCAAACACTGAGAGGAGAATGACTAATATGATAGCAGAGGGACCTTTAATTAGAAAATAAATGCAATATTTCTGCACTCCATTTGAACACTATATATTTTCACAGGTCACACAGTTTTCATACATATGTTTCCAAATATTCAATGACTCAAGACAGGACTAATGCTCTCCATGATGTAACTATGACAAGATAATATTCACAATCATCTTTGCTCTCAAAACCAACTGTGCTGAAACTGGAGCAACTCAGACGTCCCTGAAGCTATTTTATAGTCATTATTGCAGATACTGTTCAAAATGTGAAGGAGCTTGTAGCCAAACTACTTGTGCTGAAAAGACTAGTAATTTCTAATTTAAATCACATTTTAAGACCAAAAATCAAAATTGACTGTGACTGTATACAATACTACTGACACTAATAAAGCAACAAATTTAGAGGCTATCTTGAGTAAATAGGGTTAAAAATGAACCAAGTGGGAATATGTACCAGATGCAGAATCTTCTTGTGTCAGTCATTAAATAATGCATGCTATTGTCCTGTATGAAATGAGAAGCCAAGTACTGTATCTTAATAACAGGTCATCCCAGAAAGGACCCTGACATTTTGGAACCACATTCGAGGTAGTAATCAATGACAGGGGCCATACAGCTGGGTCATCCTTAACTTTTGACCTCCTAACGACTGCAGTTATGACCTCTGCTTGACATGAAGCAACAAAACTCTACACTCACTCAAGGCGGCTGTCTCCTCACCAACACATCAGCCTCAATATGCCCGCAGAAATGCACTGACAACACAAAGTAATGCTTTGACTTATTTCTCATAGATCCCTGTGGAGTGAGTTGAGCAAGCTCCCTGGAGTACCAGTGTGCATATGGATTGTGTTGGCACAAACGAAGCCCAGTTGCAGATCATGATTGCTGCACTGATGAGCCTGCTCCCACCTCATTGCCTCATTTCTGCTGTCCCTGCTGCTGCAGTGGCTTGTTGTTTACATGTGCCTTCACATGCATGCTTAGTTTGTGTCCAAAAAAACAGTGTCACAACTACATGAGGGAAGTGACAGCATTTGTGTACCACCCCTTGTTTTCAAGCTTACTTCAATGCTTGCTAGGGGAGAGAGAGGAGGCAGTGAGAGAGCAGGAGGGAAAAAAGAGGGCACTGTGTTTCTGACACACACAGCGCTGTCGTTCTGTAGCGTCACTCTACTGAGAAGTGCAGGACCGCCATTTTCTCAGTCCTGAACTACAGCCAAAAAAGCTCTGAGCTACCATCTGTATCTCGAACATCGCTGCTTTAATAGCACGGATGTCTCACTTGCAATAACGCAAAACATAAGAACTCAATACTGCATGCCCACAATGCACTGTCGCTGCAGCTTTAATGTTCAAAAGTGCTCTTCCACACAGTGTGTAAATACAATCCACCAAAACAACACAGAAGAGGCACAGAGGAGAGAAAAAACAGGGAGACCAAGAGGGAAGAAGGGGAGATGTGAAACACAGTAGCGAAATACCTGTGGAGACGTGCCTCCCAACCATCCTGTAAAGAGCTAGGTTTTGTGCGACGCAGCGACCATCCTTGTCTCAATATGTCTGCTCGGCTCGCCAAGCTTCTGAGGCTCGTTTCTGAAATGCTGCCAAGAAGTTGCACAGCTCTTGCGCGGCATGAGACAACTCCCCCTCCCTTCCTTCCTCACCCCTCATGCTCGGTCCCTCCCACCAACACTGCTTTGGCTGGGTCTCTTCTCTTCTATCTATTGCCTCCCTCTGGCTTTATTTATATCGTGCTCTATTCCTATCCTGACGGAGGATATTCTCCCTCTCTGGAAAAGCACTGAAAGAAGGCTGGTTGGGGGAGGGGATGGGAGCACTGAAGAAATGGGGGGCTTGGTTAACAGCTGAACGATAAAGCCTGGAGACTTTCATTATGCACTCACGAGGCATGAGGTAACACAAAACAAAAGGGGGACTCCTCTAACCTCCCCCCACCCTCACATCTTTCAACCTTTCAAAACTGTCACTAAATATTTAGCCAAGACCACTCCATCTGCAATTAGCACTGCTACCCACAATGGAAAGCCGCTTGAATAGCAGTGGCGGGCAAGAGAGACCAAGAGAAACCCCACAAAGGCCTGCTGCACCCCTGGTGCTGGCATAACAATCTTCTCACACATGCATGTGGTTATGTATGAGCAGGCATATCATCAGAACATGCATGTTGACAAATGTCTATTTCTGTCTCAATCTATTTGGTAAACACACATCTCACTCATTTCCCCCTGGTTTTGTTGTTGTCTATTATGTTATTAGTGGCTCTGCTGGGTGGCTGGAAGTTCCTGTTGTACTGGAGAGCAGTTATGCTTTGGTTGTTTACAGTGTCTTTGTGAACTTCACAATAGTTGCGCAGAACAAAAGAAGTACAGATAACAAAAGGAAGGTACTCCATGTTTATGTTGATCACCCTCCTCCAAGTTGCAAACTGTGCCTTCAAACACTTGAAAAATGATAGCCATAATATTGCTGCCATGGGGTAACTCCACCACTGGGGTATTCCTTCATCAGGTATGGTTTCAGCAACACCTGTAATCCATTATCCATGTTGAATTAACCATTGGTAGTCAAGCTGATGTCACTTATTTTCTTCCTGAAGAACGACACGCCGTGACTGATAAGACCCAATCAGTAAACAAATGTGGGTGTTTATTGTTTCCAAAAGTCTCCATTTCTGCCCATCCAGACTAAAACACCTGGAGTTTTCAACTAAACAGGGTCAACAGCATTTTCAACAGCATTGATTTTAGGGGTTTTTAAATGCTGGAGTAGTGTGGATCTAGCCCATGGTTGCTAGGTGGGAATGCTATGATTATTAGAAGCAGCAGCAGCAGCAGCAGCAGCACCACCACCACCACCACCACCACCACCACCACCAAGCTTTGGACAGAAAACTGCCACTTCACTGTGGGCCTTTCTGAGAACAAGGCAAGGGCATAAAATAAGCAGACTCACATGGATCTAGTCACAGTTCATGATAAGGGGCCTCGGATCTGATCCAAAACATGCCACAGGAGCTACAAGGGGCAAAGAGGTTGCATACAGAGACAACAGAGGAAGACATGCATGAGATTTAATAGAAGGCATGGAGGGAGGAGGATAGCAGGGACTGGGAGCTCGGCAAGAGAGAGAAAGAAAAAAAGAAAAGGACAGCAGTCCCCTGGATCAAGGCTAGTATTGTTTACAAATGATCCCGGTGCCCACGCAACAACACAATAAGTCAATGTTTGGTAGAGAACAAGAGTCCTTTTATGGCTAAGGTTCAGCCCACTATGCCTCTCCACTGTGAGGACCTAACATGCGGTGAGGTCATGCTGTGCTACTGCATGGCCACTGGCTCCTTTGTGTGTTAACATACTGTGCGCACAGTGCAGACACTGCATCTACTGTATGGATGCATACATGCAGGCAAACAGAAAAAACACAAACACACTACTTCCTGAATGCTCAGCAGGCAATTCTTCCTTTTCACGCTTTCCTTCAGCCTCGTACATTTTATACATGTCCACTTATTCATAACAAGTGGACATGTATGTCCAAAATGCAGGTGTAGTAAGGTGTTTGGGGGGGGGGGGGTACAAGGGTCATATAAAAGAGGGATTCTGAGGCATGAGAATAGAAAGACAGACTGGACAGAAAATGAAAGACAGGGATGGATGTTCAGAGATTGAAAGAGGAAGTAATCTAGGAGGGCTGTGCGGGCCTCAGCTGGACTGATCCTGGCTTAATGAAGTCCCTGAGGGCAGAGAGATGGGATGGTACAGACCTGACAATGCATGCTGCCAGCCAGATGAACAAGCTTTTGGACAGACATACACACATGAACATACAGCTCCCAGGAACGTGCTACCTCTGTGTTTAATGATCACAATCCCAATTGTTTTTGGTTTGATGCACTAAACATAAACTGTACAAGGAGCATGGATGGAGCATGGATGCAGTTTTCCTCAAAAACTGCATCAGGCACGACACGATCAGAGATGATTCTTATTATTATGTCTCAATGGCACATGACAATTTTTTTTACCTTCTATGGTTCTAACTTCTCAGATGTGCCAATTTAATGCCTTTCTTTGTCACATATAATAGTAAACTGATTATAGTCTGTTTTTATTACTGTTGGTCAACTTTTTAATCTTAGGCACTTAATAAAAGTATTGAATGATCAAATAATGATTATAGGTTGTGCAACCACTTATATCAAACATCTTTGCAAGACAGCATTTGTCTTATAAAGTATTATTCCAGCGGGGCACTGGCAAATAAGAAAGTTATTGTATAGTACTAGTGTGTCTAAAATACTCAACTGAACCAGCTGATTTTTATGTTTCTAATATTTAAGGGTCTGAGAGTGAGGTAGGGTCAGGGCAGCATTGCAAAAGTGACCTGCATGTCCTGTTTGCCAGGCTAGTGTGACGCAATATGACAAAGCAGAGTAGCAGCCATCAGCCGTACACTGAACCAGCAGAGTTCTGTAGGCTCAGCACACACATGACACTTGACGGTTTTTTCTTTCTGCCACTGCTGGAAATATGCTGAAGTGACACAGACAGATTGTTGGATGTTGGCTAAATTGTATTCTTCCTGGAACCAACAACAGCTGCTTAATGACAGGGACTGTACAGAAATATATGCAAGAAATTCTGTTTCATATAGATGCTTTTTTTTGCTGCTGCTTTGCTGTTAATGCTATGTTATTATCTCAACATTATCTCAAGGGAAAAGACTAACAGAGGGACAAAACGTGTCTTTTGAAAAAGCGCACATCTAAGACATCTGGTCGTCATGTTTGCCCGCGAGTATCCCCTTTCTCCTCCTCCTCTAAAGGATAAACCAGGTCAAGGGCTTTCTCCAGCATGCCAGTCTTAAAATAGCATGCTCTCTCACGCCTCCTCTACATGAAAGGGCCCTGGGATATGAATTGTCAGCCAAGCAAATGACAACATTGGGATGGATATAGGATATAATAATGGGAAAATCGACAAACATAGGTACATAAGGTATGTGCAGCCTGACTAATCTTCACTGCCCTGGGGCCAATGAGGGTTTGTGTGCGCTGAGGTGTAGGTATAGCAGAGGTGTAGGAGGTGAACACATGTGCATCAGAGAATGACGAGCATGGCAGAGAGAGCCAGAGAGAGAGTAGCAGGGGCACAGAGCGAGAGAGACGAGATAGAAAAAGGAAAGAGTGAGCGCTGAACATTTGTGGTTAACAGAGAGCTGATGTTTAATCACATCACAAGACGTCCCAGTCCTCTTCGAGGGGATTCCCAAGGCTCTTTTACAGCATCATCAGCAGACTTAAAGAGCACATCAAGTCTAGCCTGCATGCACTCTCCACTAGACAAGTTATTAGCACTTTAGCTGCACTGTTCTTTCACTTGACAAGGTCTGTTTACATTAAGATGTTTTTAGCTGGTGTCGGCCCCTGTTGTGCTTAGCAAGTACAATACCTACGGGTATATAAAACCTTGATTGTTACTTTATAGGCTTTAACTAGGGGGTGTTAGTCAAATGAAAAAGGGAGCGGCTATGGCCAACACATTATAGGACAACAAGCTAATTCTTTGATTGATTGATTAGTTTAGAGTCAAACTAAACAAGTCGGAGAAGGCCAGAGCTGCTGAGTGCACTACTGTCAGATAACAAATTGCACATAATTGGAGAAAACTGTATGCTTAAAAAAGTCATTTCCCTATTCCATATGTTAACTAAAAACCCTCAATCAGGATAATGTTTATCTTCATTAAGATTAATTAATTAAGATTAAGATTAATATTGATATGAAATCTGAACTCAAGCATTAAAACACAGCAGTGGTTGCTGCTGCTTGCCTTTCCAGCAGAATAATGCTGCATGGGTCAAGTTGAGCAGGGACACACAAAGCTAAGCCTGCAGAGGAAGAGAGTGTTTGTGTACAGGCAGATGTATACTGATATGGACACAAAGACCACGTTTATCAGCCCTACTTTTCAAGAGAGCCGACATGTGACCAAGTAATGAAAGCCGAGGTGAGGTGGAGGGGAGTCAGTGGATGGAGAGGAGAGGGAGAGGGGAGAGAATGAATGCAGCTAGTGTGCTTCTACTGTTAGCTGTCAGCAAGAAATGAAAGCAATCAGCAGGCACGGCTGTAGGGACAGAGTGATGGAGGTGGGTTTACCGGTGGCACTCTGCATGTGTGTTAAATGACATTTCTGCATATTTTACAGAACAGAAACAGCGAAATTTTGAACTAAGACACTCAATGGTTGAAGAGACCCATGGAGAACTGTTAAGTGGAGTGTCATGTGCAAAACTTCTCTGAGTTGCTACAGTATGTGTAGAGGTATATACAGTATAAAAACCTCCCACTGTACTCCTATCTGTCTCTCAGCCTGGAAGGTCCTCCTGTTTGTCTGTCCTAATGTAATCAATCAGTTCAAAGACGCACAGAGAGCAAAAGCAGAGCAGAGTGGGTCCGCCAGAGAGGGGTGGAGAGAAGCAGCAGCTTTTACCGTAAGCCATGAGTCACTTCAGCCCACAGTACTGGACCTCTGCCATGCTCGCTCTCTCCGTCTTTCTTTCTTTCTTTCTTTCTTTCCTTCTCACTCAGTCTTTCTATCAGCGCCAGGTCAGGCCCACTGAGGCGCCCAGCCAACTAGCTCGCTTCATAAGGCTCCTCCTCCAAAAACAGGAAACACTGTGGGGCTGGTCAGCAATGCTCAACAAAGAGTGGGAGGATGATGATGATGAGAGGGAGGAGGAGGAGAAGGAGAGGACAGGAAAAACATATCATCTCCATGGAGATAGAGCTGCATTGAAACAGCATCAGAGGGGTTGGGCGATGCTCAGACACACACCTATGCTACAATTTGTTTTCCATTCCAGATAACGAGAAGTGCCAAATGCCCCCAAAAGAATTTCAATATGATCATCTTCAAAGAACAGATGATTTTTATATTAAAAAAGAACAGACCTTTGTCACTTGGAAATACACGAGAACCCGGTTTACTGTGACATGCAGAGCCTCAGGAAGGAAAATACACACACACAGCCAGCCAGCTGTGTTTACTCTCTATCCTCTACCCCTGTATTCCTCTATCCCCATTTCTAATTCCCAGCCAGGCAGAGGCAGAGTGAAAATAAACAACAGTCTGCAGCACCTGTGAAGTGTCTTCTCACAGCTCTACAGGTACACTGTCCCATTACAATCACAGTGCCATGCAAAAAACAAGAATAGATACAGCCAACGTCATTAAGGAATGCCAATTCCAGTATGCGCAAACATGGCCATTCTGTGCACACCTGATAGAAGTCAAACAGCTGTCAGGATGAGTTGTAAAAAAAAACACTATATACCCTATGCATCTATCTATAAACGAATCAGTGAAGTACAGTGAAGAACATTTTCTTTTACTGGAGCTGTGTAGCTGTGTGAGTTGGATTTCTGGCTTGCCACAAATTCTGCTCGGCTGTCTTGTAGTTGCACAGTCTGATTTCCCACATGCTGCTGTCAAAACATCTGTGACAAACTGTGGAAAGCTTGCTTTATTATTATTTTAGTAGTATTTTACATGTTAAATGTTGGCTAAAACTGTAGACCCGACTGAGACTACAGTGATATGAAACTGAATTTCACTGCAGAACAGACTTCTCTTTTTATATTCTTATTCTCCATTCATAGTAGAGTTGCACTAAGTATTACTGTCTTTCTCTGTTTGTCAGCATTGCTGAGGATGCAGTTGTCTTGCTTGAATAAACTTTATTGGAATAGTCTCTGTACAAACCGACCGGGGGTTCCCTGCTTACATTTAGAGTGAGCACCCACACTGTGGCCTGTCAATTGATTCATATAGTGTGAGCATAAAAGTTGCAGGTTCTGGCTGTGCAGAAAGGCAGATTAAAATTTGTGATGTGAGTTAACAAAACATGCAAGATTAATAAAAATGTACAGTCTCTGGCCAGCTTACAACTACCTTATTAACATTTCCCTTTGACTATTTTCTGCAAAAAAAAAAAAAAAAAAGAATAAATAAAAAGGAGCAAGAGATAATGACTTGCCAACAGAGTGTCTAGGCTGACCTGTAGGCAGGCTGGTTGTGGAGGAAGAGGGAGAGGAGTGTATGGCTACGGCTGCTGCAGGTTCAGTAGCGGTGGGATGTCCCGAGATGGTGAGAGGCAGGGTCCCGGCGGGCAGAGGCTGGCCCCTCTTCAACAGCTGCTTGTGTTCCTGCTGGCGAAAGCGCGGGGGCACCTCTCTGGGCGGGTAGCGCTGCTGGAGCAGAGTTTGGGGCTGCTGTGCTGTCTGTGGCTGACCTCCGGAGGGGGCGCGCTTGCCATTGCCACTGCTTGGGGGTACAGACGGGACGGCACTGGGGTTCACGGGGGGAAGAGGAGGGGTGGGGTCGAGCTTGGCAGAGTCTGGCACTGTGGGAGGTAGGAGGGTGGTGGGGGGGTGAGAGGGGGGACAGGTAACAAGAGAGCATAAATGCAAGGGATGAGGGAGGTAAAGGAGCATTAGGCAAAGCAGAGTTGCTGAGTGCACACTTGTGCCAAAACAATTATTGATCCATTAGTTGATGAGTTGCACTTTTAATTAATATTTAATTGCATTTGTCATCTGTCAGCTAAAAAAAAAATCATATAAAAAAAAAACACTGCATTACTGCTAGTTGCTGTTTTTGCAGTACAATCACCAGTACAAGTCTTTTCTGGAAAGCTGCGGTGGCTTAGCATTTCCTTCACTGCTTCTTTTCAAAGCCACGGTCACTTTTGGATAAGGATAATGTTAAATTCAGAAAGGCCAATGAGGTGTCTATAAATGCACAAGATTCGCCATCTCTCCTGGCTGCCTGAAGCATGACTCTAGGCAGTGGTCAGTCTAAACACATGGCTGCTCTTTGGAGAAACAGAGGACTGTAATAATCTCAGGGTGGTACTGTAATAAACCTTCAGCCTTTAGGAACGGCCAAGACACACAACTCTCACAGTCTGCCACGGTGCCTGGTCACAGATTAGACGTGATGAGGAGGTCAAGTACCACATAATGGATTTAGATCTGCCTGCTGCATTATTGTGGGCTATTGTCTCCATCAGGACAGTACTGCAAAGAGTGCCAAGAGCCATCAGCATAAGCTATTCATGGTTTGTGGCGGGTTATGGGCCCTGAAACGATCACCTCTCAGTGCTCAACCAAAGCTGTTTGTTATTAACTGCTCGTATAGCTGTGCAAACCAAGTGCTCGTGTCCGACTAGCTGTACTTACTTCTACTGACAGACTGTGATTCTCTCTGGGTCTGTCTCTCACACTCAAACAAACATTGTCCCTGACCAGCCCTTTCCCATGGTCTGAGCTCAAACAGCCAAACTTAAGAGAGGCACTAGTAGTCAATGCAGTTTTCTGGGCTCATCCTTCTTAAACCTGCACTAACTGTTTTTTTGGCCACTTGGGGGCAGCGGAAACAAGTTGTGAAAACAACACTGACATATCATTCATCACATTCATTACACATATATAATCATTTCATATATATTATTATATAACATAATTTGACCCTATTTCCTTTGGAAGAAGCTGTAAAATGCAAAGTCCTCAGCAGGCTACTATACTCAGCTGGATGTGGTAATGTAAGGTAAGAGGTCACCGCTAAGTCAAACAGGATGATCACTTTGGGTTCACAGAGCTGCTGCTGGGTGTGATGCATTATGGGACACAAAGCACACTGGATAATCGCCTCAGCACATTTCATTACATAATAGAATAAGCTGGTAAACTAGAATGCAAACAGGATGCAAAAAATGTGTTTAAAACCTACACATACTGTATGAGAGCAAACCAAAACATAATGCACACTTGTTCAAAATGGTATTTGAGTTCTTGGTGGTAATAAAATACAGGGGGGGTGGAGAGAAAAAAAAATCCTTGCAAAGGCAGAAACCGAAAGAAGAAGAAAATCTTTGTGTGGCCTAAATGAGTTATAAAGAGCAGTGCTTCGCCATTGGCTGCCATCCCGAGTGTGTGCAGTGAAGCAATGAATAACTCGCACACATGCGGCCAGCCCGACACACACGAAAACAAAGAGTTATGTAATGCTGAGGCCCACACCGAGGGGAGAGGATAGGATGGTGTCGTAGAATATACATTCACACAGCCTCGTAAATACTGACAGACAGACACGTTCTCTCACCTTCGCTTCCTCATTTTCCTGTGTATGTTTATGTGTGTGTGAGCGTGTGTGTAAGGGGGGTGGGTGGGGGGTTTCCTATGTAATTTTTGCCTCAGTACCACTTTCCCTCTATGGGGTATAACCACCGACTGCATGGTCTGATCCAGTTTCACCCGTATCTGTCAGCGTGTCTCCCTCTCCTTTTAGCTCGGGAATCAGGAGGGGAAGCTCTAGAGCTTGAGCTCGCCTCTCATCGGATTTCTCTACATCTGCTCCATTTCCTCTCTGTTCTTGTGCTTCATCCCTCCCCACCTTCCTGTGCTCTCCTCTCCTCTTTCTTTCACTGTGATCTACTATTATCCTCTTGTCATTATCACTGTATTGGGGGTGGCAGATGGACACAACAATTCTCCCTGCTGATTTTAAGAGGTGTTTTCCTCTTAAAAAGAAAGGACTTTGTGGCTGTGACACAATGTGTATTGATGGTCATGAAGGCGATCGTTATACAGTTGGGACTCTCTGGTGTGTGACGTAGATTCTTCTGGAAGCTGGGGGAAGGGGAAAGCTGGCTGGCTGCTCTGTCAGCCAATCAGAGGCAAGAGACAAGGAGGGAGAGGGAGGGAGCGGGAGAGAGCGAAAGAGAGAGCTGACGTACAGGAGGAGGGGAAGGAGGTAGAGCAGGGAGGGTAAGTGATGAAGAGAATGGTGTGTGTGTGTGTGTGTGTGTGTGTGTGTGTGTGTGTGTGTGTGTGTGTGTGTGTGTGTGTGTGTGTAAGACGGTCTCCGCCCCCTTGCGCGCTCCACTGTGAGCTTGAGTCTCACTGCCTGAAACCAGCTCGGGTCTAAATCCGCTTACAATTAGAGCACTACTTGCCTATAGTATGCCACACTGTGTAGTATTGTACTTTCAGACACTAGTCCTGCTTTAAGTGTCATCAAAGTGACCGATGCATTAAAGCAAAATGTTCTAATAATTGCAATTATGTTGATGAAAATCATTGGGGGGGGATCAGGAGACAAAAACAAACCCCTAGCATTAACAAGGTGTGGCTTATAAAGTGTGATTGTCACAACGCAGCGCCTTGCAGACAAAAGTAAAACAGAGTAAAAAGAGATCAGAGCCACTTGCTCTGACAGCATATTTGCAAAAAAAACAGTCCTCAGCTGTGTGGGTGTGCAGGAGAATTCCCAGTTCATCAAAGATACACATCAAACCGTGGCCTTGGGGCTGTGTGCGCTTCACGCAGAGGAAGACATCCTATTTTCCACTTTAAAAGGAGTTTTAATTTTCTGAGAGAAAAGATGATAGCATGCTTGCCTGAGTAGAGGTTGGGGAGAGGTTGTCTGAGAAGATACCAGAGAGCTGAAGGTAGGTGGAAGAGAAGGAGGGGGGACACTGATGCTCCCTCTCGGGTGAAAGAAAAACAGGCCACATGACCTTGAAGATAAAGGATCCTTTCTATGTGTCACTTTGATGAGTGGAGGTCCATAGATAACAACTTCTCAGGACCCACAGAAGAAACCTATACTTTCAGAGGTAGACTGGCCCATGCAAGTACCATTACTGGTGAGTAATACTACAATGAAAGCAAGCCTCCTGGTAGCTTATAACAACACAACAGTAAAACAGAATACCCTGCTTAGTGAGGGATTTTCCTACAGAAAAGGAGCCACTCAAATGAACTTAAAGTAGTCAGGACGCACTTTCCCCTTGCTGAGAAAATGTAATATTCTGCAGAGAGCATGCCATTTAACAACGCATACTGGCACAGCTTCAAATTTGGATTTGAGTAAAAGTTCTTGAGAGATGGTTCCCTGCCTTATCAGTGCACTTTTCCCTTGAAGTTTAATAATAGCACTATGCTGACTCTGCTTTCCATTCAGTGAAGTGGATCTTGCTCTTGGGTGGAGTGTAAACACACATGCATGCAAAAGTTCAGTTTGTGAGTGATTATAAGCTCTCCATAGCTGAGCCTTTAATCAACCTAGTTTAGGCCTGAATGGAGCTGTTGCTCAATATCCAGTAGGATGCAAACCTCCACTCTAGCAGGCAGGTTTGTTGGCTTCAGCGACTGCCATTCTATCAAACAACAGATATTAGACAACAGTCTATTACTTTAAAGACATAGTCTGTTGCATGAAGTAGGGGTGGGCTCAAATATCAATACGGGAAAATAATGTATGAATTTCTCTTTTACCAAATGTTGATATTTTCATAGAAACGTGTATCACTCTGAACAGCTTCCCTTGCCAGTTTGACTCAAAAGATGAGGACATGGGCAAGTTGTAGACAGTGTGTTAAAGAGGCACTAAGCTAAAACTTCTTTGTACATGGTTTCAGCTCAGTTGTCAAATTCTGCAAAACTGAAACTACCATGTAGTGAACAAATATTTAATTCCAGCTTTTTGCCTTTTTAGGGGTATTTTTTTCCTCTTCAGCTACAAAGAAATTGTGATGCATCATAGATGGCTGTCCTGCAACAAATCAACAATCACACAATCGCGCTATCATGATACCATCATCACCATGTGCAACGGAGGGTGCAGATTTAGTTACCACTAGGGCTGGGTGATAAGGCTGAAAACTGTATCACAATATAAGTGTTTTATATCGGTCAATATCGATAATTATTGATATTTTTTATGACCTATTTAAAATAAGGACCAGGAGAAAAATACTTTAAATTTAAACATTTTTATTTTAAATTTAACCTTCCTCTGATTATAATCCCCTCAGCTATCAAGGCAGAAAGGAAAGGAAATGTCAACACAACCGTGAAACACTCAAATAATAAATGTAAATAAAAGTGTGAAAATGTAAACAGACAGAAACCTGAGACCTTTTTTTCCTGCAGGTTTAGTGCAGGAAGTTCACAAGCTGATTTACCTTCTGGTGAATAAAATGTTTTCAAATATGTGCAGTGTTTTGTAAACATAGCAGAAAATTGACATCTGTAACATACAAACAAACAAACATGATAGACAGCACAGTATGATTGACTTAACTATAAAAGCAGCCTAGACATATGAACAACTTTAGTCACTCATCTTACTCTAAACATACATGAACTATTCAATTATATTTTTATTGCAAGTATATATATATATATATATATATATATATATACACACATACATACATACATACATACATACATACATACACACACACACACACACACACACACACACACATATATATATATATATATATATACACACACATATATATATATACATACATACACACACACACACACACACACACACACACACACACACATATATATATATATATATATATATATATATATATATAAAAAAGCGTGTGTAAGAGGATTTTATAACCTGGCTTCTCCACAGTGCTCAGTGAAGCATGTCTTTAGCTATATGATATGCCACTGCCTCCGTTATGTCTTTGTGCCTTTTAGATGATTTGTCATCACAAACAAGTTTGTGGTATTACCGGTCTTGGTGGGGACGAAAGTCTCGCATAAGTAACAGACAACATTGGTCTGACTACGGTCCGACTTATAAAATCCAAAAAGCTCCATACTGGCGAGCTGACTTTCCCTGTTTTATCGACAATTTCTTCGCTCACTGCAGCGCTCACTTTCTATTTCTCATCTCACTCCTTGCGAAGAATCAAACATGAGACAATGAGATGGCGCAACTGAATGTGATAATGTTACATGATTGGCGTGTTAGCGTGTCCCTCCCACTGATCAGTGAGCCTTACCTGAGTAAGGCATTTTTTATTGATTTTGATTACGTGTCTATCGCGAGACATATCGTTATTGTTTTATCGCCCAGCCCTAGTTACCACACTAAATGAAAACCCATACATAAAAACATAAATGTATCATATATCTTATAGGCCTTTCATTCATGTGTATCTAAGTTTTAGCAATTCTGCATGATGCACGCCATCTCCTTAGCGCACTGTAATTCAAGTGTACTGTAGATCTGATATTGCTGGCAGAGTCTCACAGTACACTACACTAATTGAAGTCTAAAAGGAAACATGGAAATACCTAGATCCTTATCAGATGTCTATTAAAGCCGAGACAGCAGAAAGAGTATCAACGAATCATGAGCAAGGAAGGGAGGCATGTCTGTAGGGTTCTCCATCTCTTTCCTCCTGTGGGCTTTAAAATGTCTCACAAGAGAGAAGATTAAAGGGCTTAATTAGAAGTGAATTAATATGACACTGTATTTAAGAGGGAAACCCTCCCTCGCTGCATCACATTCAACACAGACAAAAATGCTTTTTAAAAGGCACTTGATGTCTGTGAGCACGGTGTGCAGAACACAAGACTATATAGGTCAGAGCTTTTATCAAAACGCAGCTCCATGATGCAACACATCACACACCTGAGTGGTAAAATACACTTGAGGTCAACATCGCTGGTTGCTGGTTACTATCACCTGCAACAAGCGCTCTCATCAGTGGAGTCTAGCCTGGTTTCAACATGCAGATGTCTCATCATAAGAGCTGGATCACAGATTAGAGGAGGGTTGCCTGCATGCCCGCTGTTCTCAGAAGAGAGGTGGAGGACAGACAGACAGCTCTGGACTCACTCCCCTGTCCCTGGCCTATTGTGCCAACAGCTGCAGGCAAACCAGATTCCACTGTCTGTTATGATTTAGAGGAAGTGATGTGTGAAAGAGAGTGGAACGTCCTGTCCTCCTGACCTGGGCAGCACATGCTCGGCTAACAATTCACTGCAAAATGATTGAGACTGCAAGAGGCTGCCATTTCAGGATGAATGTCACACACACATAAACGAGAAACCCTAATGGTTAAATATTTTGTTTTGTTCGAACTTTCCAAGTCGGAATAAACCTTTGACCTTTTCCTACATGCAAGCGATGAAAAATGGTCTATTTTCTGTCGATCTGTAGATTAGCCCTGGGTAACCTAGCTTCTCTCTGCCGTAACCAAATACATCATCCCTCCACATCACAGCTCCCTTTACAGCCAGCTCCACAAATTCTCATAGCATCCTTTAATTCACAGCTTATAAGAGCACTAAACGTCATATAAACACACACCTTTATATTTCCTGCTAACTGCTTTCTCTTAACCATGTTAAAGACAAGAAAAAATAGACTGGCCATCATTCAGAGTCACCAGATTAACTTTATTCTTTAACATCCGTGTGGCCCTTATGGCTGTTTTTTTGGTTAAATTACCCTGGAAAGACCTCGTGTCCAAACCAGGCCCACCTGAAAGTTGCGTTCGTGACGATTTAATTGACTGAAGTGACAATAAATTTAATAACAATAAGCTTATATGCACAATTTATAGTGTAACACTCCACAACAGCAGAATCCAGCTGTTACCTCCATTGCTCTATAAAAATGTGGCTTATAATCACCACTGCTGCATCCATTTAAGCTCAAGACATGTAGAAGAGGCGGTGACGATGACAAGAGGCACATTGGTATGAATTCCCCCTTGATCACACCGCAATTTATGACTCTCCAACACAAAGCGCTGGGCGTAATTAAGTGAATGCGAAACGGCAAATTAATCTGTTATGAAATTACTGCCACGACACTACTTTATAATAATGTTATCTTTTATTGCACTATGTAAATGTGCGCCTTGATGTGTATGTATGTTGTGCCCTATCTTTGATAGGGATATAAATGCACAGCATGAACAGAAACACAATAGCTCATTAACCGTACAAATTAACTCTAGCACAGCTTGTTGATGGCAGAAGGCCTTTGGTGTGGTACACAATAGCTATCACGGGGCCAATACTTATTATTATTATTAAGGTTTGGCCCCACTGTGACAATGACCTGTACTATGACACATTGATAACAAACAGCATCTCCACTACAGACATGAGTTAGTAGAAGTATTGAACTGAGGATGACAAATACTAATACCAATATTCCACTGATGGCCATGTAAAAATGCCAAAGGGCAGTGACGCGACAAGTGACAAAAACTATTACAGTCAACAGCCAACAGTGACTAATATTTACATTTGTAGGATAATATAACTTAGATTATGCAAAGTTTCAGCCTCTTAAATTGTAATCTCATCCAACCTGAATATGCAACCATACAACACAACTTGGAGGTGTTTCACAGCGCTTTCATAGCAAAGACCAAGAGCAGCCTATTCAAAATATTCTCGCCCATAAACCACCTTTTGAACACCAATATGATCCCGAACATAACTTAGTCCTTTCAGACAACAATGTTATCTGTTTTGGGGAGTTCTGAGAAAAGGCCTTGCAGTTAATTCTCGACTACAGGAAAATGGGAGAATGATGAAACAATTTTCCAGGACAACACAAGATTTTCCAGGATATTTTACTTTGTCTCTCATTTTTCAATGCATTTTCCATGACAGGAAAATTGGTTTTCCAGGATGTGTTGGAACCCTGAGATATCTTATAGCATCAATTCCTCAACAGTTCAAACACAGGAGATGGATTTAATAGCAGTTCACCCTTTGAATTCATTCTAAAAAAAATCACATACCTACTATCATAAATTCCTGTGGTTTTCCGTTTTTCTTTTCAACCACAAAATGAAATGCACTGGATTCAGCTTGGAAGCAGACCAAGATCCTCCTTTTCAGGCTGCCTCAGACTCACTGTCATGTACACTGTCTCAACAGCCTTTCAGAACGGCCCAAACAAACTACACTAACCAGGCAAACACACCAGACTATTTTAACTGAACCAAACAACTTTTGGTACCAAGCACCCTTATAGGTATTCTGGAGGTGGATGTGCAACATTTGCTGATGAAATTCGTAACATTTTCACTGAGGCAGAGGGGTCTGCGTAGTATTTGTGAGTAGCTATGAGCAAGACCACGTATGTGTTTTCACAAGCACAAAATGCAACATATGTTTCTTGTGTTTGCCTACGATATAAGGTGACTGGTAGAGCGAATGAGTGTGTGAGTGTGTGTCAGAGGAGTGAGCCAGTAGAAGTAGCCTACGAAGGGCCCCCTCAGCTGATGCCGGCAAACAGGAAACTGCTGTGCATTCTCACAGTTTCACATGGCTCCGTCTGTTTCTTTTGCTCTCACATGCCTTTTTCCAGCCCTCTGAAATCAACCACAGGCACCATGTTTTAGCATCTGCCTCACTACACTTTGCACAGATGTAACCACAACAATTCCCCCCATCTCTTTCTTTACAGCCCACCTTCTTCTGCTCCCCCTTCCCTCCCGCTGGTCTCAGGTTGGGCCTCTCTGCCAGACCAGCCAGTAGGTGGTATAATGTTACTGTAGTGCTTAGGGTCTTCCCAGGGATCTCCTGTGTATGGATGCCTGTTTATTCAGCCTCAGCACTCTCCCTGTTCCCTAATAAGTTCCCATTGTTCCCTGCTTTAGTATCAGAGACAATGTGCCTCTGATTGATTCGTCAATAAATCATTTTTTTGTGAGTTTATTGTTTTTATGGTGTTGTTATGGTGAATAAGCCATTGGATGCCAAACTTAAAATAACACATCTCTGGCATCACAATAATATATGATATGAAATGAGATCTAGATTCTAAGAGATCCTTCTGCAACTCTGACTGCAATGCATCTGTGGTGAGATGATAATACTCACATCTTCCCAATCAAATCAACTAATTGATTAATCTTCAGGTATGGATTCAACAGTACTACAGAAATAAAGAGGCAAGTGATAGAAGAATGTGGATATGAGCACACCAAAGTACACAAATATATAGCATGTGCTAAAAAGTCAAGTGTGACATTTAAGGGGGTGAAGATCACAGTAAAATAAGGTCACGGCATGTTGCTGCTATGAGCAGCAGCCAAGAAAATAATTGTGCATCTCACAGCCTAGTTTGAAGATGGGGAGAAAAGCATAGTATATAGGTCAATTTGTGGATACTGTGAAACAACACAAAGTAGATAAGAGACAAAGGGAATACTAACACAGCTAACCCAGATTGCACTCATTAGTGCAGCAAACTGTGAGGGGGTGAGGGTGACTCAGACAAGAGGAGTAAGCGGGGTGGGGGTGGGGGGGCACCTCTGTGATATTACAGCCTCATTAACTCATCCTTCAGGCAGAGTGGAAGGTCAAGGCACTGACCCTTGATGATGGGGAGTCCACAGTTGTATGCACCCACAAGAGGAGAACACACGTCAACTCACTCTTTTTATAGTGATCTTGACCAAATTAGCCACCAAACTCACACAAACACATTTGTCTGAACACAACTTTCCGAACAAAAACACAAAGACACTCACTCTGTAATTAGGTGTGTCTTCTTGTGTTCCCTTGCTGCCATTTAGACCATGCTGCCAAAGTCTAGCAGAAGTTCTAATCAGATTTCGCCCTGACCATCCCTAGTGAGAGACATTAAGTCCCTCTCCCATCTGCCCGCTCATCTCTACCAGGAGATCTGTTCCTGGGCTGGTTGACTGTCCAATGCTGCCTACCTGCCTCTCTCTGGTCATTAAGGGCATTGGTTTGGGGAGACAAAGTGAAGAATGGGTCTGCAGCTGCCACAAAGGAGGAGTTCAAAACGTGAACGTTAAGCACACTCTTCCTCACAGAAGTCGCCTTTCAGTCAACTTCATTCACCTGTCTTTTTGTTTTGTGGTTCTTTGCTTCATTTTCTTCTCTTCTGAGATTTCTCCTCACCTCTACCCTCCCAGGTATGCCTGAGGAGTCCACAGGGAGGCCTGAGGAGCAGCTGCACCATCCCAGTGCTCCTTATTAGTCTTGTACGGGCACCTGGCCTTCATTTTGGCTCAGGTAGCATGGACCACCTGACTGCTGTTAATGTTTTGAGTTTAAGATGTTTTATTAAAAAAAGCTTCATATTCAAACTGCGCAGCAGTGAACAGAGGACAAATTGAGGCTCTGAGGCAAAAAAAAAAAACAATCTTGCACGAGTTATTCATCTAATTATGAGGATAGGCAACTTAATACACCCACACAACATGTCTCCCTACTGTTTGAAATCATCATGTCACAAACTCAGCAAGGTTCACTGCAGATAACTTTGCCCGCAGTGAGAAATCTTGTGTTGTTGCATGTTCAGCATGTTTTAACACAAGAAAGCAAATGAGAATTCATCATTGCAGGCAAAAACAAACAAACAAACAAACAAACAAACAAACAAACAAACAAACAAAAAAACATACTTGATAAAGGATTGAACTTTGGCAGAATACACTGAACAGTTTAATACAAGTAGCCACAACTCACCTTTGGTTATCTGTTCTGTGGCCTGAAAAAGGAGGAAAACAACATTAGCAATGAAAAGAAGACTCAGAATAACTTAGAATGAATAAATAAGCAGCTTTTTCACATGTAAGTTAAAATTGTTAATGCTGCATCTACATCTGAATCACACTGGCTGCCTCACCGGCTGCACCACAGTGCTGGAGAAACTAGCCAGGGCAATCGGAACAAAATGTTCAGGGGCTGGTTTTGCTCATCTATTCAAATGCTAAGAGGTTCATGTTCATTCCTACTGCTCGACAGGGTGAAAGGGTTCATTGGGCTTGTAGCTAGAGAGGGAGTAAAATAGATAACATAAATGCTACTTTCATACATTAAAGAGCGTTTCAGTGCTGGACAGATGTTTTTTTCATAAAACTGGGCTGTCTGTACAATACGAAGATGCAAATATTTTTGAAATCGCTGCAAAATGACCAGAGAGAATATAGAAATAGGACGGTGGTAATCCCTTGTGCGAGAAAACATACAACAAGCAGAATGCACGCTCACGTTGGTGGGTGACATACAGGAAACAATATGGCGGCTGCGTGTTCACACGAAAACATGTTTCTGAAAACATCTGAGGTGAGAAATATGCAATACAGAAACAGAATCTTCATTCATATTTGATCAGTGCTGTCTAGTATTGATGGTTTGATCTGCGCTTGGTGCGCTGCCCCTCTCTTGATTCAAGAGAGATCTGACTTACATACTCTTTGTGTCTGTGGAGGTGGGCATACAAAAACATTGAAGAACAACATGTGGTCTGAACAACAATCCTAGAGGTAGCAGGACTTATGCCCACAAATGAGCAGGGACCAACCCACAGTGTAATGATACAAATCTGCTTGAAAATTGGCAAAATTTCCCTTTAAGAAACACACACAAACATACTTTCAACAGCACTGACAAGAAGGGTCAATGGTAAATAAAAGGCATTACTGAGAGCAAAAGGCTAACTTGTTAAGCTGGTACTGAAAACAGATAATCCACTGAAGGAATAGGTGAGGAGGAGGAGGGGTAGAGGTGGATGGATGCAGTTATAAGGTCAGGACGACAACTACATAAAGCTCTGGGTTAATGCTTCTGGGGAAAAACAAATGAGAAAATGCATGTGATTGATGTGATGCAACTGCAGGAGAAACCCTGGAGCATACATGACAGCTGCGTTTGGTTGTGCAGCACACAGGCTAACATTTAAAATAGTACAGACGGTGTTACAGAGATTTAGTCTCAGACTGGCTGAGGAAAAAGGAAGTGGAAGCATGGACTGTCTCGGGCGGCATTTCTTTTCATTGCTGGAAAATGCTGGCCATGCATGAACCAACACTGAAAAGGGATTCAGTATCTTACCATGTTGGTTTTGATCGAGGCAAAAGGGGGGCAAAGGCAATTAAAGCTAAGAGATGAGCGTATGTCTGTGTCAAATGAGAGGCATGCAACAAGCTTACCTTTTTCTGAGCAGCGTCTTTCTTTTTCTTCTCTTCTTGCCTTTTCTTTTTCTTATCTTCCATCAAATGGTTCTCTTCTCGTGTTTTTTGCTTCTTCTCACAGCTTAAATACAAAAAGAGAGAGAGAACGAGATGAACATGGTTTTTACCTCAAGCAGCAAATGAAGAGAAAAGTACTGTGCTTAGCTTAGTGAGCACCTGCAAAAGCCATTTCTTTACATTTATTTAGCTGCATTGTTTAACTGTTACTCTCCTTGAGTGTTGTAACACACAAGATGACATTTTTAGTATCAATACAACAAGCAGACACAAGAATGAGGGTTTGTTTTGGACTCTTAAGCAGCATATTTCCTGATAGACTGTGGTGTTTTGAACTGAGCAGACTCTGCATGTGTGTGTGTTTTAGTTTGGTGGTCTTAAGGGCTGGCTCTGGAAGCCATTAGGGAGGCCTTGCAGGTCTGGTTTAGTGGGGCCAATGAGACATGGCCCCCATTCTTCAGTCTACCCACCCAGCTGGGGCGACAGATCCCAATAAAACTAAAGTGAGCGCAGACCACAGAAAAACAATATATACAATACTTTATGCACATCTTTTATCTGTTGACAAAGTCTCTACAGCTACCTGGTAATAGCCTACACCTTCTCTACTCAGTCCTGAGAGGAAAAGTGTTGAAAACCACCTGTCAGTGCCCCACTGGTTTATGTGCAAGTGCATCCAGCTGAGAGCTACTCTATCTCCTAATCCTCTACACAGAAAAAGAAATAAATAAAAGCTTGGAGGCAGGTTTTTAAAGACTGAGAGAAGAGGAACCAGCCTGGAAAAATACATAAATTGCATCAAGTTCACTGAGTCTTAAATGTGAAATTGTACATGAAACCCTCAGCCTTTTCTCCTGCCCTGCCTATGCTGCTGCAGGCGACAGCAGTGTATGCCATTGCCAGGCAACAAGGACTCCCCGAGGCCCTGGTAAGCAGTCAGGTGGAGACAGACAGCGCCCTTAAGCACCGCACTGAAATATGTTTGGTTGTGAAGTTCAATGATGGGATTAGAAAAACAAGAAGACAGATGAACTTTGATGAGCATCAAAAACTAAAGCAAGAATCTGAGCTTATAATTAAGCGACTGAGTCAGGGCTTGGAGAATGTGTTTGAGTGGTAAAAAACAAACAAAACAAAACACAACAGTGTCCTTTTTCCCTATTCTGAAAGCTCTTTCTTGACCTTTGAGGTCAAATGCAATAAGTTTGACCAAAAACGTGGAAGACCATTTATAAAAAGTTACAAGACAGCAACCACAGTGGAAAGTAAATTCAACTGTGGTTACACTAATGGCTAGGTTATAATGAAACATTGTTTTTACTGACACTGGAGTGGTGTCCTGTCTGTCATAGAGCGACAACATTTTCTTTCCTTTCACAACGAAAATAGGAAAATTAAGAAAGCAGAAAGGCCCCACTAGCTTTTAAAGAAAACTCCAGGCCGCCACCTAAATCATTTCAAAATATGACATTTGGAACCATTTCCAAGACAGAAATTAATCGGTAGAAGAGGCACTTCTGGATTATACTGGACAACGGTTGGGAATATCTAGCAAGCTTTACTCGCTTAGAAGAGGTCAGAATTTTCTGCAGCACGGGCAAACTTCGTAAAACCTTTTGGCTGTGTTGGCTGAGAAATTCACTGGTCCCAATTAAGATGATTAAACTATCACCTGAGGTTCAAAGCTGGATACAGTAATTCACTACTGTTTTCTACAAGTAACAAGGAATGGTAGTGAAATGTTGAGCTAGGGGCATAAAAAAAGGGCTGTGACTGGTTTAAAGGTTGAAAGTAGTCAAAATGTGTCAGTGCAGTGCAGTTTCCTCAATTTATATAAATATGTGAATATGTCAGATGACATTAATGTATTGTTAACAGACTGTGTGAGTAATAAAATAACAAATGTCTAATGTCGATGCTTATAATTGCAATGGTGCATATGCACTGTAGGTTATAACATTTGCAACCTGACTGAAGTGAACAGTAGCTTTTCCAATATGATCTTGCCAAGCTTTGTGAACTTGATGACAGCAGCTGCTGCCACCGTCTCCCAGAGGCCACGGTCACCTCTGCTCTCAGACTGCAGCGAGCAAGCAGGTGACAAAGGGTCACCAAGGGGAATCCTCCCGTTCGCTGCAAAGATCAGACCACACAACACATCTTTATCTGTTCTTTAACACTGCCCTCACATGGGGAAAATCTAAATAGTCCAGTAAGTCAGGAATCAAACTAGAGCACTGGTAATATCATATGTCTTAGAGGGAAACTTGTTAGTGAGTCTGTTATATAATTTCAAATGGCCAATGAATCAGTGACAGGCAAAATCACACAGTCAAAGACATAAACAACTAAATACACAGGCAATCCCTAAATGTTGAAGATCAACTGTACGGCAGTGGCAACAAATGTTTTAATAATCGTAATAGATGTAATTTAGATGTGATTTAGTTACAAAACAGCACCAAACACATCTGTTCTGAATTAACTGTACATTAACCGGCGATAAGTTGGACAACAAATCCCATTAAACCCATTCTGCTGCAAAAAAGATCATAAAAAAATGTTTGTGAATCATCTAATGCTGCTAACAGATCCAAATAGGTGATCAACCGAAGCAGCAAACTAACTGTGTTGAACTGAATATTTCACCAATGTTTTAGTGTTTTCACTTGATTAGTATTTAAACTTAAACTGCTATCAATAAGTACTGACAATGACAAATTAGATATATATCATATTTAGACAATATCACTCACTCACTCACTCACTCACTCACTCACTCACTCACTCACTCACTCACTCACTCACTCACTCACTCACTCACTCACTCACTCACTCACTCACTCACTCACTCACTCACTCACTCACTCACTCACTCACTCACTCACTCACTCACTGGGCTAGCTCAGCACATGCCTTCAGTGTCCGCATGATCTGAAGACTGAATTCAGCCAATCCAGTCACACTCCAGGCCCGGTGAAGGCCTGATTGTGTGATCAGATTAGATTACAGGAATTTACTTGAACACAAAAACACATCGCCTTCATACACATATCTACCAATTCGCATCATTAACACTTATTTTTACCTCCAAGAGGCTGGATGAGGAACCTGCTGGTGCAGCTGCCATGCTAAATATAGCTGGTGCTGCTCCTTTCAAAGGCATCAGTGGGGCTTGTGTCATGAAGGATCAGAGGATAAGAGAGATGCTCCAGTTAATGTGAGCTGCTGACGGCCTCCAACACGGATGAAGAGAGTGAGTGTCAAAATGATTTCAGTTTAAGAAACATTTGGTCCCTGAGCAGGACAGAGAGAGTGTCTCTCAGTGAGGGCTGCCGTTTCATTTCCAAACATCTGCCTGGCTCGGACAGATGTGCGTCCCTTGGACTCAGAGTGCTGACTGACGCTGAGATGGGAGGATGCAGTAATGGTACCTCCTGTTGATTTGAGAACTGCAGCACCTCTGGTAATATAATGGCACTATGTGAATAGGCATTTGAGAAAGCTGTAATTAAACCATCATATAAAGATGCAGACTCCCCCATATATTACTGTTTTTTAAAATATAGCTATTTCCAAGGAGCCTGTTTATCACGTTAATAAAAAAGAATGATAGCCCAAAGTTCATTCTACAAATGAATAAATAAAATTACACAGGAGCCTACAACAACGCAGTTTTCATTTGATGTTTACTCGTCATAGCGGGCTGAGCTACATCATGAGCAGCCATTTGTAGCCGGAAAGCACAGCTTGTGTCGATATGAAGGACGTAGGTCAATGAGCTCAGCTCTGTTGTGGAATTACACCCTCCTGTCGGAACAACAGGATTAGAGCTTGGTATCCCTCTTAAAACCAGACACTCGCTCTGCTGACAAAGGAAGGCAAAAGGAAGAAAAAAACACAGTCAGACTGGGGAGAGACCAAGGACAGTCTAACAAAAGCAGGTGTAAATTTTGTAGAAAAGAGCGGGGAGTCGATGTGTGCGAGGTGAACTGTGCATATGTAAATGCCTCGCTGCTCCACATTGGAGCAATGAAGATGAGGGGGCTACGACTGATGGGGCTGGTTTGTGTGCATGTGTGAGAGATGGGGGAAGGGGTGCTAGACGGCAGTCGCTGGGCACGGAGCCAGGAATGCCATCGCTGCAAGCCAAACAAGAGCACGGCGAGCCCTCTGGAGAACGCTCGCTAGCAACCACAGCAGTAGCCGCCACTGTTATGGCAGAATGTGCAGCCCTCTCTGCTCTTCTACGCAATGACACTTTAGGGCAACACAGCTTTTTCATCTTGCTCTGAAAAATGTCTGATATGCCGCAGTGTTCGGCAGGTTTTCAAATGCACAACCTCAGACGTACAACGCAAACGAAACAAAAAAACACAACAAAAAGCAAAAGACCAAGTTAGTCAGTACCGGCTGTCAAATTGTGTGAGGGTTAAGAAACTGCTGGCTAAGCACTAACAAAGTCCTTGTGCTCTGCAAAGAGGATTGCACTCTCTAAAGTACTTGAAGCTATTCTCAGTGTGGTCATGTTAATGCTTTCTGACCCGACCTGACTACAAGGAAAAGAGAAACTTATGCTGCACTCCTGGCACTCTGAACTGGCCCTAAAATAACTTGCATGGACACACTCCAAAAGAACTGCCTCCAGTCCCAATGTCAGCGTCTGCTCCAAAAGTAATGGGACCACTTTCAGGAGCCCAGCTGAAAATTTATTGGTCCAACTGATCAAAGAACATCCCCAACAAATGTCTAATGAAACTCCAATCATGTTGCTTTCGCTCTGTTTCCACATTTGTCTTCACAAATTGAAAAAAAAAAAAAAAAAAAAATCAAGCCTGTGCCTGAAGTAGCAGCCTGTACGCAAGGGAGAGCTCAGATTAAATCTGCGCAACATTAAGACCGATCGTGTGCTCTGCTGCTGACTTTCATTTCTGCAAAGGACAATCAGGAAAATGCTTTAAAGTAGCATTTATCTAAAACTACTGTCAAGAGTCTGACATCCTATTACAGAGAATTAGAATTAGTTTAATGCTGAAAATGATAGGAGCACAGCTAACAGCTTTAAAGTAATCCGTGAAAACATTTACCTGTAGAGCAATCGCAAACCAGCAGAGGGTGAATGAAACTGGCATTCAAGCCAACTATCTGAAAAAAAAAAAAAAAAAACAACTTCAAAACATAAACTTGTGTCTTTAGCAGCAATAAACTGCTATTCACAGAATGCAAGCTCATCATTTCCACTGAGGACTCCAGCTAAGCATCTGATCACTGACACCAAACAACCAAACAACCCGCCAAACCAAATGACACAATCTGGCGAAAAGCCCCTCAGCCCTATAGCCCAGCGCTAAGCAAAAAGCCATCGAGAGTTTTGAACTGAGAGTGAAGCTGTGACCTAAACTTTATAGTAATCACAGTATTTAGTGGCCTGTTTTTGTTATCAAGCCCCCTTTGGCGCCTCTCTGTGAATACACACTGCCTCTTTCAGAGGCTTGGGTGCTGACTGGGGCCCCTGACCCGGCAGGGACAGAAAAGACCCCCACCTCTTCCCTTTTCCACCACCATCTCTTCATCCCTTGCCAGGCCCAGACCCAAATTAGGGACTCTAACACATTAGTAAAACCAGTGGGCCTCAAAGCTTACGTCAGCCTGCCCTCTACATGCATCAGGGTGCTGGCATCCCCAGCCTGTACACACTGCATTCCCCATTAGGACTGTGTGTCACTGCAGGATATCAAGCTGCAGCAGGAGCAGGGCAATGATGGTCGTCTCTATGGTGAAGGGAAAGGAGAAACCAATCACTGATGCATCATATCTCAAGCTTTACACTCGCTAATGCTCAAACCACCCACTGCCTACATAGATTTGCAACAGATACAGGTAATAAATTATTAAGCAATTTCTACAACCACCCCAAGGTTATGTCAAAGTAATGAAACGTAGCGAAGACACACGTCTCCAGTCTTAGCAGCATTTGTATTTTCTGCATGAAAAGTAGCCACTTCAACACTTCTTTCAAAGTGAAGGCCAGCAGGTATCTAAAAACAAGCTACAGAGTAAATGGCTGAATGGATAATGACACAGAGGCAACAACTCTTCACTGGAACAGCAACCGTATGGGGACATGAGCACTGTGATTAAACTCGGCTTGCTAATGCGTTTATTGCCAATCAGGTGATGCATGTTAGATCCAGGCGGCTGTCTCTGCAGCGTGGAGCATGTTTTGCGAGAATGAGCTGCAACGATATCCATGCCAGCTCTCCCACACACCAGTGCAACAGCAAGCGTTCAACCAATGCCTGCCAGGCTACTACAAATACGACAACTCAACAAGCAACAACACAGGGTGCCCTTGAATCATTTGAACTGTGAAGCCACTGCGCTGGTTAGGTCAACTAGCCCGAGTTAACGTTACCATTAAGCCACCATAAAGAAACCCAGGCGACCCGTGCTAAGGTTAGCATCCCATGCACGAACTAAAATAAGGACCCAGATGTCACCGACTGCCATTAAGAGCAGTCGCAGCGAAGAAAACATTGATGTCAAAGTGGGCTGAGCTGAAAAATATTTTCATTCCCATCACAGCTGCCACATTTAACTTCTCAATTCCGCATATTTCCGCAGCTGGAAAGCCACAGGGTGCACTTGTGTCGTGCTGGACGCCCAAAAGTCTTAATAAATCCTACCATGAAGCGTTCAGGAGGTTCTCGTTGGCGGCGGAGCCTCTGCAGCCATTTTGTAGTAACTGACCGGAGCAGCAGCTCGAGACGGTTGAATCGGTGGTAGCTGGGGGAGGGGGGAGGGGCCCCACACTGCCACGTGACCTTCAATAACAAAACAAACTGGTCCCACTTCTTAATGCTCCACCCCCGGCGTTTCCATGACAACTGCAGCCCCTCCATCACTCCCCACTCTGCACTGATGTGCTCGAGCTTGCAGCCGTGTGGCCTCGTGCCTCCCCCTTTCTGCCATTACATCGCTAAATAAGAAAGTAAGCAAGTTTATAAGTTAATGAACTACACGTGAAAAGTAAATTGCTGTATGGGGACGAATTTAATAGCATCTCAGCTTGCAGTTTGTGCAACATGAAACCCGTGGTATGTTTTTACACCAATAGAGGGCACAATTTCTACTAAAAACTAATGATAGTCCATACCGCCGGTGTTAAAGTGTCATTTTGTGCTATAGTGATGCCGAATGAGTGGTGGTGAGTAATTAAGTATATTTAATCAAGTAATGTACTTGAGTTCAGTTCTTGTGCTACTTTATACTTCTACTGCACTACATTTAATTATGTGACTGCTATAATTACTAGTTACATTTCATTAAAGACTAAGCCAGTGGTACTGAACCTTTGGCTTACAAAAAAAACAGTGTCTGCTTGGGGCCCCTTGACATGTTTCAGATGAATTGTTAAAGACAGATTTCAAGAGTTAAGAATATGCGAGTCATGGGGGAAGTTTGTCTGCAGAACAATTACTTTTACTCTTGATTTTATTAGTATATTTTGCTGATATTACTTGCAAGTATAAATTTGAATGGATTTGAATTTTTACTTGTAGTGGAGTATTTTAACATTATTTTAATGCTGCATTCACTTAAGCAAAGGACCACTAGGTTTCATTTTTATTGATGATGCCAAATATTTGCATCATGAATTGTATCACTGGCAGGTTGTGAAAGCCTCTGTAACAATGTTCAGACCAGTCGTTCCCTTTACCCACTTAGTACCAGTAGGGTAGACACCTTGGACATGTCAACAGTACATCAGCGTGGGAAGGAACAGAGCAAATGAGGGAAATCCATGTGACGTATGAGACCATGATGACAGAGAGGAGTCTACCAGTGTTTGACGGCACCTGAACATTTTCCTGGATCGTGGTCTTCATATACTGTATGTTTGCACTGTTTACTCTGTACATACAACTATTCCATGTCTATTTGTCTTTTTCCTCTTCTTCAAGGATCTTCCTTTTTTCCTGTTGAAGGGTTATTTGGGGGATTTTTTTTTTTTGCTTATTCAAATTGAGGGTCTAAAGATGGAGGGGGTCATATGCTGTAAGGATTGTAAATTTGCGATTTGGACTACACAAACAAAATTGACTTGACATGAGAGTAACTCCACATAGAAAAGGCCACTGAATGTGGTTTCCATCGGCTGTGATGCATCGTATGAAAACATAATACTTTTTTCTGTGTTACCTCTGTTGAAGGTTCATACGCCTCTCTATTGGTTGAGAAAAAATCTGTTGTCCTGGGTTTTTTGATACCTTGTCAACTGATTGTATATACACATAACATTCACCAAGCAAGACAGAAGGTGCTGCATTTCAAGTGCAATTGACAGGCCTACTGTATGTGTAGACTGATGCATCAAAAACTGGCTGTTATACAGTAGACAAGCTTCAAACCACTAAATTCAGATGTATTTTCAATACACTGGTGCTGAAACCAGTCAATTCCACTAGTCAATATCTACTCTTCAGAGAGAGAAATTCCCATGGCTTAGTGGAAACCTTATCTCCACCGAGCTCAGGAGAAACAAATAGGATTGGAGTGTGTGCCAGGCCAATATGTCACCACTCAATGAGCCAGATCTGGAGCTGAATAAATACCCGTGTCTGTATCTAATTATCAGACACTGAAGTCCACTCTAAATGAGGCTCCAGTGGCATCTGATGGGGGAATGAATCTGGAAACATCAACTGGTGAACACCCACAAGAAATAACTATGAATCTGATTACAAAGCATGGTGATCACCACCGTGTGCTTGCAATTACACGACCATCTGTACTGGGTGTCGTGGGCATATGGATGATGGTGTCACCCACATCTGGATAAATGCAGAGATATGCATTACAGTGGCAAAACACAATTATTCAGTCTACAAGATGATGGAGTGCAAAGGGGAGAAGTGTGTGGAGTGGAGAGGAGGAGAGGCACTAATCACACACCATGGTGATGAATCTTCTGCGTGTCGTGATATTAATAATCTAATGCCTGAATCCTTTTCAAACTTTGTGTGTGTGTGTGTGTGTGTGTGTGTGTGTGTGTGTGTGTGTGTGTGTGTGTGTGTGTGTGTGTGTGTATGTGATGTTTCCACAGTGTACCTATGATCACATGCTGGGTGACACCCTTGTCTCACTATTCTATTCATAATGATATCTATATGTATTATGTCGATGTCGTCCCTGTACAGTTAATGCCGCTAAACAGAGCTCACCATTCTACACTGAAAACCAATTCTTACTCTGGTTTTGTGGTTGTAGGATGACAAGTTAATTTATATGTAATTATGCTTTGTTGTTCACTCAATTTGCTCTTGCTTACTTGTTAACCAATTAACCTCCAAAGGAAATGAAACACTTGTAAATGCATTTGCTGCTCTCACCATCGTGTCTCATTTTAAGTAACTATACAGATCCTGGTGCAGCTGAACAGTATACTGTCCACCTTCATTTACATATAATTGCTAGAAGGATGAATTAAAATCTCACATAATCTGTTCTGTAACCTGTATCACTCTTGGTATTATAAGGCCAAAAAGGTATTTCAAAGGCTGTTTTTTACTTGTACGTGGGTGGAGTGTCAGTCTCTGGCAGCGAACTAGGATGTGAATGTAGATTAGTGATAGTGATATTTGGCAACCTTGGGCATGTTCACAGACTGACTATTCATCAGGCATGATTGACAGGTTTACAAAAAGGGAAAGAAAAGAAAAACAGATACAGTCATTTTTTTCTATAACCTTGAGTGTCACACCTCTCTAAACACTTGAGCTCTGTGTACTTAATGTAATGTAATTGTTGGATTCAAATGAAGCGTCTAGAATGTGTGTGTGTGTGTGTGTGTGTGTGTGTGTGTGTGTGTGTGTGTGTGTGTGTGTGCGTGTGTGTGTGTGTGTGTGTGTGTGTTATGTGTTAAGTTCAGACTTGTGGATGTCCAAAGCATTGATCAATGCATGCAGTCAGTCGATGTGAAACTGAGAAATTCAATGATGACCTGTGAGGCAGAGGGTAAAGTTCAATGGTCAGATTGGGTGTGTGTGTGTGTGTGTGTGTGTGTGTGTGTGTGTGTGTGTGTGTGTGTGTGTGTGTGTGTGTGTGTGTGTGTGTGTGTGTGTGTGTGTGTGTGTGTGTGTCTGGGAGGGGTAATGAAAGGTCTGGGGGACCTCATGGGAGTAGGGAGACTCTTGATTCAGTTAATGGTGGTAATGCCTGAGTTGGAAACACACTTGCCACATACACAAAAAGTAGAAGTGGGTACACATGCTGCCTTAAAAGGTTCATGCTTGTTGTGATTGTACCTGTTCAACAGTCACTTTAGGCATGACATAAGTTCTTGGTATATTTTATGCATAAGTGTAAAATATCTATACTAAATATCAACCGTAACCACGTCCGCTTACTACTCCAGTACTGAACTTAAGTACAAATTTGAGGTAGTTTTACTGTATTTATATATTTCCATTTCATGCTACATTACAACTAAAAAGTTATACTGCAGCTTTTACTCCACAACATTTATTTGAAAGCTATAATCATTACAATGTTTGGATCATTCCACAGGTAAACAGGTTCACTGGTAACAGGTGAGAGTATCATGACTGGGTAATTGGGGGACTAATTGCAAGGGAAAATTATTATATTGCACTATTGGTAATTTTACTCGTGTAAAGGATCTAAATATTTGTTCCACAACTGAGTAACACTTTGATAAGGGCAAGGACGTATTAATGAAACAGTAACATGAATTTAAAGCCTGACGTGTAATTATGTTAAATTAACAAATAGTCTTCATTCTAAACATGTAGAGTACAAACATTTGCCAAGTGTGTATAATAAAATCAGTTCACAGATGAGGATAACATGTCTACAGAGTCTACTTCTCCTCCTCCTCGGTCTGTATTGATGCATTATTCCTACATTAGAGCAGTCATCTGAAAACCACTGGAGGCTGCACGACTCCAAGCTACATTTTAAGTGCAGTGAGACAGCAGGTGACAGTGTAGTTGCCTGGAGCATGTCCATTAGAGTGAGTAAATGATGACATTGCTTATGTCAGTGTCAGTCTTCTGCAAACTGCTGTGAGTCCATGGAGTCCGTCAGCATGGATCTGATGTGATGCAGGACCACTTTCTCAAAGATCTTTGTAGTATGTTAGAGCTAAAAGCCAGTATATATGCTCAACTTGGCATCATGTTCATCTCAAATTTGTTGAGAAACAGGTTTAACTTACATCCTGTTTTACTTACTTACTTCTACCTTAAAATTGGCACAGCAGATTTCCTCTCCCCATAATCCAAGTAAGGTGTGCAAGGGAGCCAACCACTAGAGCTAGAGTGATCTACTGCAGGGGTATTATCTCAGAAAAGCTGGGGAAATGGAGGATGTTGGTGTTAGGAAGGGGAGACGAGGCAAAGGATAAACGGAGGGTGATGATAATCCACAATGTTGAATGGCCAGACATTACAAATATGAAATATATTTCAATTTCACACACTAAAGGCATAGAATCATTCATTTATTGAATATACAGTCATAAATCATCAGCAACAAAAAAAAAATCACATTGTAAACACTGCCTCCACCAGTCCTCACGCAGACAAGCACAAATTGAGCCATTGATAGACTGAAGGTCTCTCTTCTGGGTCATTGCTGTCACTGATGTTTAAGTTGCAAATAAAAGACTAGATTAGTTTGAGTGATACATCATCATACTTCACCTCACATATTGTGCGGTAATAGAAAGAGAGATAAGTGATGGTGCTTTGCAGCTAATCAGACGTGAGCTGTGTGGGTGGGCATTAGCCTCCCATACAGGCTGTGTTGCGAGCGGCACTCAGCGCTAATCAGATTTATGGCATGCATAAACATAATTGTGTGCCTTTATGGATTCAATTGAACAATTAAGCTCCGGCAAACATTAATTTGCCTTCTCAGTGCTGCTTTTTTAAGCTTTCTGTCCCCACTCTTTCTAATTCTCTGTGTCATGTCTAAAAGACTTTTTTTCCCTCCCTTTCCTCTTACGAACATTACATCTTCTTATACTCAGCGCAAACACAGACATGAACAGAAATATGAAGCATCCATCTCTCCCACAGAGAGAAGACACTGCGAGGAAGAGATGACAGAGTAATATGCAATGAAAGCTTGTCCGTTTGTCATCCTTCAAAGTCAGCGCATGCCATTGCTGACCGCACTCGCCAAGGTCATTCTGCTGTTTGGGGTGGGGGTGGAGAGTGGTGAACGTGCTACAGTGCTACACCCCACCAACACCTATGATTGTTTCTATTTTCATTTGAAATGAGATTAAAGTCCTTGGGGGCAGAGATATCAATCTGTTGTAGCATAATGAGTCTTTTCTAGTGAACATATAGACACTTGGGCCAACAATGGCCATGGTTGATAATGTGTGCCACTCATGATTATATGCACAGAAGGCAGGAGAGAAGAAGAGTGACAAAGACAGACTAGGTACAGGGAGGTAGAGAGAAAGACCACTGGAAACAAAAAACATGTGTAAGCATGTATATGACCAAAATGCACACCCCCTTGATAACTTGCCACCCCCTGTCTCCATCCTGTACCAGAGAGAGTGCAGGGGCAGGGGGGCTGTTTAGCTAAATAAGCTCATCCAGTCTGCCTGACTCATTGATCCTTTATCTGACTGACCATCACTGTGAAATATCAGTAGCCGAACTGTGTATTGATAAATCCATGGAGCTGTCCGTGGTGCTAATGTAATGTAATGCTAATGTAGCCAACGGCCTAGCAACATAGCTGTGTGTCATTACTGTGCTTCTGACATTTTTGTCTTGGATCTATAATATTCTCTAAACTATTTACAATAAATATCCAGTTCTATACAATATTGCAGCCCATGTACTCTTTAGAGTAGTGTCACCTTCATGATCAAAGTGACAAGTGAAGTCTAGTAGCAGAAGCGAAAGAGGTCCATGTTGACACACTGCTGCCTCTACTATTCCTATAATATCCCTATAATGTTCAAATGATTATTCAGTAGCATCTGTTCTACTTAAAATACACTCCAAGAGCCATGGGGGTTAGGTTTAGCTCAGGGGTTATGACCTAACCTTAACCCTCCCATTGAGCCATCCCACCTATAAAAATGAACAAATCACTGACCGACAACACAGAATATAAAATCTCTGTAAACTGAGCAGTTTAATACAGTAAGGAAACACTGATGTATAGGCTGCATATCTTCAGCTCCTGCTTTAATACTATTGGGAGCACTATTGGGTGGAATAGTACTGTAATAGTAATAGGTGCTACACACACACACACACACACACACACACACACACACACACACACACACACACACACACACACACACACACACATAATCCTCTTCTCCACACAGCATCCACGTGTCAGAGTGATGAATGTCTCTTTCCTGTGAGTGACCTCCAAGGTCAGCGGCAGTGGGGCAAATGCAGCCTAGCTGCCTCATTTCCCCGGCAGCTACAGCAAGGTAACAGCTCAGGCATATTTCACCATCGCTTGGCCACAGCTCTAATCGCAAATGTAATCAAACTGGCTGGGGTGCTACAGGCTCTGCAGCACTGTGCTGGACTAGAACAGGGTGGGGTGGGAGGATTTGTCTCATTGGTTTTGAGGCTGGAGCATGCAGTCTGTATACACATGCACAAGTGTCTGATGCAACACATGCATGTTAATTTGCATAAAACCTTAAACCCACTGCATCGTGATATCGAGCACTGCCTTCGTCTGCATTCGATATGCACATATGAAAACATACTGTGCATACTTCATGCTTCACTATACACACTGTTACACTTAAGAGAAGAAGAGAGGATTAAAATTAGAAATAAACAGAAATGAACAGATTGAGGAATTTATCAGCCACTATGGGAGCATACTGTAGGATTACAAAGCCAAACTATGCCTAGACCACCAGCCTCATGCCCAAATACCCATTTGTTCCATTCCATCATGTATGCCACCTCTGCCTTGGGATGTGCCTGTAAATTATACATAAGTATGTCATTACGCACAGAAGCCAACGACAGAGGCCTAATGAATATGGGCAGCGTCGCCGTCTGCAGCGTCCCCTCACTGGAAAGATCCTATCTAGGCCACAACATCAATCTTCCTGCCAGCGCTGCAGCAAGCACTGTCTATGCCTTGCCATCATAAACAGATATATTATTCATGAATTAGCATTATTGCCCACTTAATTATTCAGCAGGTCTTAATCATTCGGCAGATAATCTATTCCAGGTCGTGGGAAATTAGATAATGAAAGTTAACATTGTTTCAAGGGTCTCGCCGTCTTGAGGCAAGTGTGGCGTCTTGTCTGCTTGAGTGGTCATGAATATAGGAGAGGTGAAGAATATGTGGGAAGGGTGTTTTTGGAGAAGTCTTTCCATTATTGGTAAAAAAAAATAAAAAAATAAGAAAGGAGGCATAAAGTAAATGAGACAAAGAACTAAACAAGCCTGAGACGTATTGAGATTAATGAGACAATAAGATGTTATTTTACAAGGACGAGGAATTACAATTAACACCCTAAGGACTGTGAACGCCTAAGTATTAATGAGAGCATTAATTTCAGAAATCTTCTGCCAATGAAGGTAAAAACTGTCCTTCAGGCAAAATCAAAGATAAACACGTTAATGAAGTAAGGTAATGGTCAATGCATGTACGCGGCTGAACTCAGCACACACCCATGTAGGTTACTCTGAAAAAAAAAAAAGAAAGCTAAAAGAAAATCCTCTTTGCGTTATTTTATTCAAAACATCAGAATTTCCCCATGTGCTGCTCTTTAGGTGTGGGCTACCTGCTGCTGTCCTCCACCTCTGGCTATGCTCTCTCCCCTGTCACCTCACCTCCCCTTCCTGCAACCATCTACCTTATCCTCTCTTTCCCTTCTTGCTTTCTAGTCCAAGCACATACACCACAGAGGGCGATGAATCATTCATAGCAGCACATAATGCCCTCAGCCCTCTCCCCAGAGAGAGAGACAGACAGAGAGACAGTGAGACAAGCAGAGACAGAGGAGAGAGAGAGGAGGGTTGTAACGGCGAAGCTGTAAATGTAATGGGTTAGGATGTAAGACAATAACATGCCATAGATTAAATAGATGTAATAGGTTTAAAGCATGTTACAGGGGAGGTTGGTTAAGACATTTGACTTTAATAAGGTGTGATTTAGTGATATGGACGATTTTCACATAGTACATGAGACTGACACCATTTATGTCTTTCATAATACCTCATGTCAGAGCATGTTTCCTTTTTTGCTAAATGAGATGTAAGATTGCATACATGCAGTACTAATGCATAATATTAGTCATGAAGCTGTTTGAACACTGAGACGCAGCCTTGCTGGAGTCAAAGCTGGACCGAGTAAGGCTAAAACCAATAAGACCTAATAAATGACAACCACACCAACACTTTATACTGTTAGCTGACAATGTATGCATTACTTATAACAAAGTATTTGACTGCTTATTCCTAACTTTTAGATGTCTATTTTAACCCATTCTTTGCTGCTTGCTTACTAATTTTCATGCACATTCATTTGGAACATGTGTTCAGGTTAGTTGAGCCACCCTACAATCTTTCCACATGCCGCCTGGCAGCTGCAGAAGCACCTCCTGGTGGGCACCAGTGCCCCTGCTTGGGAATCAGTGGTGTAGAAAATCAAAGTTTGAGCAATTTTAGGAGAATTCCAAAAGGGATTCTGGAAAATGGTAAATAATACCATGGCCAAAACATTTTATGCTTCTGAAACCTACTGAACTGGTAATAAATGAAGTGAAAGGTGAGAGTAAAGTGATTTCTAAATAGCCAAAATAATGTCTAGCAGAAACTGTAAACATGACAACCACTGAGACACCACAGAAATCATTTCTGGCATGCAACAGCCCTGTGTGTACAGCAGCATCTGTTAAATGCAGCCTACGGATGTCTATTCCTCTAACTACGGCCAGCAGGCATCTGCATCGAACAGCTACTGATACACGTACTGTCCCCTTACCCCACCCCATGTGGTGCAGCAAGGGGTACTGAAACAACACACAAAGACTGTGACAGACGCTAACACATGGACTAAGGGGGTTGTCTTGATTGTTTTTTTGTTTATTTATTTCTAAGGACAAATCCGATATTATCAGCAGCGGGAGAGTTGAGAGGCAGACAGGGGAGGCTAAAGCATGGTGAAGTCATTTTTTCATCAGCTCTGCATGGATTTTCCATTTCCCCTGTGTGAAAATCCCTCTGCTTGTCTCTCCCTCTCCTCATGTTCTCTTCATTCTTTTCCCCACCCTTCCTATCTTACCCTTACTTACCTATTTAAGTTAAATGGCCTGTTTGGCCTGCACTATTACATTGCATTTATGTAGGCTCATTTTTCTTGGGGAAAATCAATCAGTGAAATCAGCTGCTGCAGTGTTGCAACACTCTTGGGTCATGATGGGACACATTTAAAAACACAAACAAAGATCCATTTCAGATGCTCCAAATCTGCAAAATTAGAAGAACCTTTTAGGAACTGCTATTGCAACAGCCCAGCAGATCACATATCTCTTTATGGCTGCTTAAGATATCAGACTGATTTATAGCTCTGCCACAACGGGGTAAACACAAATACTGACCACACAAACATGCTACGTTCAATGTGTGAACGTACTGGCATGTTAGAAAGTGAGACGATGAGCTGTTCTGTTGCTATATATAAGCCACCATATTAAAGCACTGTATATCTGTCAGATGAGGTTGATATAGACTTGTGCAGACTGTTTGTTATGTACACAGCGCTTGATTTAACCAAGAGGAAAACCCAGCAGCCTGTGTGACAGGTATGCTGAGATGAGTGCTGGAAAGTACCCGAGAGTTACAAGGAACAGGCAAAATATTTTCATTATTAGCTGCATTTATGACAATGATGACATCTGTCTGCACAGGCAGTGGAGAGCAAGCTCGTGCTTGTGTATCTGTGTGTTCAGTACAGAAAAGCACAACATATGAGATTTTGTGATGACAGCCTGTGTGCATAAGATACCACAATCACACATCTATATTTGCAAGTATCTCTGCCATGGCCCTTTACATGTAAAGTGCCGTGCATTGTGCATCACAGGCAGAATAAACATGGGGGGGGGGGGGTGGCGGGAGTGAAATCCACACTGACAAATGCTGCCATTACGCTACAAAAGGCCACAACATGACAAGCCTCGCATGTATGAGAGAAGTAGCAAGTGCTATTTTCCATCATCCCTCGCCCTCTGCAACCTACAAAAGCTTATTTTTCCATCTTAAGTGTTTTCCTGTTAATGCATCCACTCACCAAGGCCTCACCCCTTCCTCCCCTGTCTTCCTCTCTCTCATACACAAATGCCTTTAATGTCTTCACTGGGAGTCTGAGAGCATTGGAGAGAGTGTGTGTGTGTGCTTTGTATATGTGTGTATTCATTCCATTGTTATCTTGACAAGCTCTCAGGCTCCTAATTGCTGCACTACAGCCGGAGCTGCTGGGACAGACCCTCTAAACTCTCACCCTGTTTTCACTCTTTTCAATGAAAGTGGGAAAGAGGGAGAAAGAGAGAGGCGGAGACAGCAAGAGAGAGATGAAGAGAGGAAGGTAAAGAGAGAGAATGAGGAGACAGATGCAATGAGAGACAGTAATGAGCATCATGTATGTAGGAGAGTCTGGGCGACAAACAAGTAAAATGTGAGAAGATAGAGGAGAAAAGGCAGGTTGGCATTGAAATTTACACACAAAAGAAAGTCTGTCTTCATCTTTCTGAAGACAAATACCTAAGACATTGTGCTATTACTATATTCACTTTCATATCACACTGGAAAGAAAATGTAAAATTTTCAGGGCATGCTCTGTGGCGTTATCGCATGAACAGCACAACGGAGGAGAGAAATCATTATCACCTGGAGGACCCATGAATATGAGCAAATTGATTACTCACTCAGCACAGGTAATTCCTTGCAATAAGCTTAGACCACTACAGATATCGGATAGATTAGCACTTTTACTGAAGGGTAAATTGAAAAGAAATACTTCTGTTAACCCCAGTTAGGCAGTAGAGCAGGTGTGACAGCTATTGTTAAAATGTGCATTTTTAGGTATTATTAGAGGGTCTGACTATTTAGGGCAGTAAGACAATCCCCTGTGCTCCCTTGTTAGCTTTTAGGAGCAGGCAGCCAGCTAGACGACTTGGCCCATGGGGTGCAGCTAACTCACTCAGCTAAGGCCCCCACCGCTGGTTGCCATAGAAATAACAGGAAGGAGATGCAGAACCTGCCAAATGGAAAATGTCAATTACTGTAGATGTGTAGATATAGGCATGGAGTGTGGGGTATCCGGGTGGGCGTCTGGCAGGGAGAGGAGATGCTGAGTAGATGCTGACATGTCCACTTGTATTTAAATGCAACCTGGACACAGCTCGTGTCTGTCTCTATCTCTGTCCCCTGCCTTTGACACAGATATACATAGTCAGGGAATTAATATGTCCTTCTTTTCTCTGTGTTGCACAGTGGCGATCAGGTGCTGAGTGTGAATATGAGAGGTGTCAGAGAAGTGGGGGCTTACTGAGGCAGTACCAAGGATTTAACTCCCCCCTATAATCCACGTATTGATCTCTCTACTTGGCCCGAGCCACGATCAATGCAGGCAATAAAACCAAACCCAGCAGCCTCTCTGGGGAACTGTGACAGACCCTCAGGCAAGATGCGTGTGCATGTACACACACGTCTGTCTGTGTGTCAGCAGCGCGGTGTGTGAGGTGATGATGTGTGTGGGTCCCAACACAAATCAGTCAACTGGACAGTCCTTGGTGGCTGACATGTGCGCTTGCCTCTCGGGACACTCACATTCAACATGACAAAACAGTCACTGTGCTGCATAAACGATCAGACAGCTGCTGAGGCTCCAACCAGAGAGAAGCAGTAGCATAGCATATGCTATCATCGCTCATGCACACACTCAATGTGCATGAATGCATAATTGCACAGATGCATTTACCCTCCCGAAGTGTCAAATATTGGCACACAGGTACAGTACAGATATGCATAGACACGTGCTCAGGGAGATACACTGCCACCCACAGGTGAGTCACACATTGACCAGCTACAATGCCATCTTTCTGATGTTGGGCCACAAATATATTTCCAGTCATTTCATATCCTGTATTTACTTCCACTCACAGTAAATGTTAATGCTCATATAATATTTGACTGTCAGCTATGAACTGGATAAGCAAACAACAGATGAAGCCATGCATGCAGCAATATAAAAAAATCTGGTAAAATCTCAATATACATTAGGCTTATTTGCAGTCACACACACAGACACACAGACACACACACACACGCACACACACACACACACACACACACACACACACACACACACACACACATTTTCATGCACTGAGCACGGAAAGCCAATTTTCCTAAACCTGAATGAAAGCATGAATTAACTATGAAATTACATCGGGGAGGATGTTTATAATTCACTATACATCACAGGGTTTGTTATTGTTACTACCCCCACCGCCTCAGTAATCATCATTACTTTTATTGTGGCTGTTAGCGTAGCATCATTAGCATACTGTATTGCGGTGGGTGAGGGGAGACCTGAGGTGGATTGTGATGCTCATAATATTGTCATCGTGGCCCAAAACTATTGTTAGACAGGCAACACAATTATGCAATTTTGCATCTTTTAATATGTGTTGGAAATTACACTGTTCCAGCTTCAATCAAATTCATGAGGTGTGCGAGGTACAACGGCAGAGTATTTTATATTTATGGAAATCAGGCCATGAAAATCACATTTCTGTGATTAGACATCTCCCAGGCCGTAGTAAATACTATTAGCAGCAAATATTATGCATCATTTGTATGTGGAGTCCTATACAGAGTTTTTATTCTGGGGATAGTTTTGCAATAAACAGATTCTGAGGGGGACAATGTGCACAGCACTCTGATGTTTGAAAACAGAGAATGAAATTTGATCTAATGGTGGGCTCCCGGCCATCCGCTCTGATCCTCAGTGAGAGGGAGAGGAAGATGGTCAAAAAGAAGGATGAGAACTAAAAGACAGGAGAGAAAAACATACGAAAGAAAGTGGAAAAAACTTAAAATTTAGACAGATGGGCAGGCAGACTGAGACACAGAAGCTCTAATATTAAAGAGTAGCAGAGTGTTGAGCCGGGCAGATGAACGAAGCCTGTGATAACTTGACAAATCCCAGTGCTTGTGCTCTTGAGAGGACTGTGCTTCATTAACAGATAAAGAGTGGAGGAGACAGAGGAGAAGAAAGAGAGGGGGGGCGACGGGAGACGGGTCCGCTCTTTGTTCTTCAGCCTTTACTCATTTCAGTGTTATCTGCTTCAGGGAGCTTTATTTGATGACATGACCTTTAAGTTGCAGGAGCATGAATTGACAATGAGTACGAGTTTGCAACAGTAGGCTACGTTGATGTGTCTTTCATCTCCTACTCGGATGGTCTCTTATCACATCCCCTCCTGTAGTGGCGAGGATAAATAAAGGTGTGTGTGAGAGAGAGACAGGCAGAGAAAAGATTTTAAATGTGTCAGAGAAATGAATATGCTGTGTATCCAAACACACTTGGTGTCCAAGTGTCCAAGTGGCAAAACACTCATTCACTTCAATCACTTTCAAGAAAATACTAAAATCTGCTTGACTATCATGTTTAAAGGAATGGTTTCATAATTTCGGGAAACACAGTCATTCCCTTTCTGGTGGGGAGTTGAATGAGATGATTGATATTCTGTCAGATAAATATGACAAATATGACAGTCAATGGAAAGACGTGAGAAGTAGTTGGGGAGGCAGGAAGGATCCGAAGAGAAGTCTGTGAGAGTTGAAAATGTTTCAACTTGAGAAAAAAAAAAAAAAAAACACTTTTATCTGTTTCATTACATAGCAGAAAGGGAGATGGGGAGAGAAAATTAAATGAAAGAAAGAAGTGGAGTTTCAGGTGAGTTCAGTCAGAAGCTGAGCTGAACGTGAACTAGCTAGCTGGCGTATACAGTTAGTACGTTAGCTGTCTGGAAGCAAATGAACAAAAATGATGCAAAAATTTCCTTCCCTTGCCGCCTGAACACACAGTAAGGCTACAGCCTGCAGCTAGCTAAGCAGAAGTGCTTAGCACAAGTTAGCTTAGCATAAAGACTGAACACAGGGATGATTAGTCTGGCTCTATGTAACAGTGACTCTGGCTACCACTGCACATTCCCCAAAGTTACTTATCCCCCTCACAACTCTGCACAAAATTCTTGTTTTTACACTTCAGCTTTTGTAAGAATTAAACAAATACCATGTAAAATGGTCATTAATGAGCTTCACAAGCGCTGGTAGGTGAATTTTAATGTTGGATAGAACCATTCACTGTTTTCCAAAGTTTGTGCTAAACGAAGTTAGCATTGCCAAGCTGCCGGTTGTAGCCTTATATTTAATGGACAGATATGAAAGTGGTATCAATTTTGTCATTTATTCTAAGAAGGAAAGTGAATTCATATATTTTGCACAATGTCAAACTATGTTTTTAAAAGAGACAGTAGGTGTACATAAATCAATAAGAGGCACTTTTCACCTCGTCAATGCCAGACTCCCGTGGGAATCGCTGGAGAGGTCAGAGGTCAGTGCTTCAGACAGAGCAGCCCAGACAAGACCGCTGACATTATGACCTTCATAACAGCTGATCAATAACCAAAATGGCTGCCAGCCAACCTTTGAGCACTTCCAAAAATAGTTAATTCCTAAAATCTACCTGCTCTATAATCATGGTGATACTGGAGGGAGTAAAAGGGGATGGACTGTGGTAGATAAGCATTTGGGTGTATGCTAAGTATAGTTCACAACATTCTGCATTATTTTAATCCCTGGAGAAAATACAGGGGGCCCTGTCGTCTTTACAGCTGCCCTGGGTTTTTACTGCTAGCTGTTAACTGCCAAATTAGTTTTGATTACACTGTTTGATTACTATGAACAGTGAAATCTGGCTGTAGCTTTTCAGCAAAGAAATAAAATATACATGCAGACTTTGCAGCTCGGGGGATTGCTGATGGTGTATGTGCAGTTGCAGGGAGTGCTTTTAATAATACAGAGTGAAAAAGTAGGGGAGGGTGTGAAGAGGATGATGAACAAGGGTGTTATTTATAAACCACAGATCAATAACCATTACAATTTTAATTTCATTGCAACAGAGGTTAGCGTGCGTGCGTGCGTGTGTGTTCAAGGATGACAGAGGGGAAGGGAGAAGGAGAGAGTGTTTGGGTCATCATTCCCATTAGACAATATTTGCAAGTACACACCCACCCGCACACACACACAGACATACACACACATTGCGCTTGTGTTAATTTTCAGCACTGCACAGCTCTTCATTCAGGTGATGAATGGAAGGCTAAGGTCTTTTCTATTAAATCAGCTCTCTCTCAGGTGATTGAATAAGAGTTCCTAAGAGCGATTTAGATTGATATCACGCCTCCTCTTTTAGAGAGGCTGGAGGAAAACACGCCGCCTGTACTCGAGACAGCACATGCTCATTCCATCTACGTTAATTCCTCTCACTTTACCGTATTATATCCTGAATCCCACAGTGATCCTCTGTATCCATATTCTCGTCATAATTATTCTCTCTACTTGCTAGTAGGCTAAGTTAAAAAAACGCTGAAGCTTTTGTGGGCATGGATGGTAGCTCGTAGAGCGATACAGATAGCAACATTTTTGGCCGCGCCTGCAGCTCTGCTCTCGGGATGGCAGTGTTGGTCTGTAGGTCCACCACTTTCTTCCAGACTGAAAAAAATCAGCAACTATAAATGGATTGCCATGACATTTTGTGCACAGTGTCATGATCCCCAGAGGATGAATCCTATTGACAATCCTATTTGACCAACCCCCAGCAATGACATTACCATCACCCTCAGCTGTACTTTGGGTTTAATGCTAACTAGCAAATGTATGCTAAAACAGTAAATTAAGTTTCCAAACATGTTCAACATTACCTTAACTACCTACATTAAACAGCATGTTAGCATTGACAGTGTATGTTGATGTTAGCATTTAGCTCAAAGCACAACTGTGCTTAAATACAGCCTCACAGAGTTGCTAGCATGGCTAGGTTAGTCTTGTCAAGAATCATGTCGATGCCTCAGAAATACGAAGAACAGAGGACATTATTGACTTGGATAATGTACTTGCAGAGGTCATTTCTCGCTTCTGTCGGGTGTAAGGACTTGCCCATGAGTCCCCTCCCCACTCCTTGTATCTGCCTCCATCAACAAAACCTATTTACGGAGCGTATGCTGCACCACTCAGCCTCCAATCAGTCCTGCCATGATCCTCTGTGCTCTGCCTAACCCCTAATGTACTCAGGCCTGGGTGGGCAGTGAGTTAATTGCCATTTTGTTTGGCATGACGACAGAGACTGCATGCTAAATAGAGCAGTTTCCTTGGAAACCCACATTAAATACAATGTCTGACAGGTAGCGAATGTTTGATGGTTGATTCTGTTAGTTGGGTGAAATGCCATTGTGTGGGATGTCAATTTCCCCAGCGAGCTCTGAAATGTCTGGAAAACACCTAGCAGTCGTAGCTCTGAAACCTGATATTGACTGAGGAAGCTGTGGTTTGGTCACAGCTCTGCCTGTAGACAGAAAGTAATCACGGTGAGTTATACTTCATCTCTCACTCTCTCTCATTCTCTCCATGATCAAACATTAACTCCACGGGGAGTGATAGACACACACCGAGCACACCTGTGCTCCTCACCACGCAGTCACAGCAGTGTTTGTGTGAGTGCGTGCGTGCGCTTGTAAGGATGCTGAACTGCAGCTTGCCTCTGCAATCAAGAGAGCGAGGACGAAAAACACACACGCAGACACGACAGCGATGGAACACAGAAACCCAAAGCAAACACAAAATAAAAGTTCATCCACCAGTCAAAAAGGAGAAACACTCAAGCACAGTCTGGTGACATCTTGGTGGGAATGAATCTGTGCCCGGCTGAGTGCAGGCACAGGCTGGGGATGGAGGGGGATTATAGTCGAATGGTCTATTCTTCTCTCCACAGCAGACAAACAGGCAGCCAGTCGGCTTGCCGAGATGAGCTCTATTCACCATTCCTATCTCGTAGCTGCAGCCCTGCAGGCTCATCCATCTCCATTTCCCACTCCCTGTCGTTGTGTCTCCAGCACCAGCTCAGCCTTAATCAATCTAATTACCAACCACAGAATAGACCCCAGACCCATCTACCTGTCTGCTAAACCTTCCAGACCCTCTCAGTGCCTTTGCTCCAAACATCCCCCTCCCCAGCAGAGCTTGATTTAAAAGCGCCCTGATTATTTGATGGTTTACAGTGAAAACAACAGGAAATAGAGGGACAATGACAGCAGGATTTCACAAAGAAGTGCAGGGTTTGTTATTCTAGTCATTTGGGAAGTGGGAATGAACATCCATCCACGTTTTTGTGGTTTAATTGTCTTTAGATTTTTTTATTGTGCAAATGATGACACAATTTTAAAAAGACACATTTTAGATTCACATTTACTTCAATTAAGCTGTATTTTTACATTGTCTTAGATACTTTACCTGTAATAATTTCCCTTTTTTGGGTTGTTGGCTATACGTAATGATGCCATCCATACTTACTCCTCACATGTATTTTCTGGTTAAGTGCTTCTAATACTTCTTCTTCTAGCACTGATCATAGACGCATATTTATAAAATATGGTGTAAAAAGCTAATAACAAGTTTTCAGCAAAATTCATCAAATGCATGAAATACACTATTTAAAAACACAATTACTCTGAATAATGAATGTTAAATGAAAGTATATTAACACTGATTTAAAATATGTAGACAGTCCTCGTTAAACATACAGTAAGAGAGTGAAATAAACGTGCATGTACTCGCCTACAACTTGCTGATTGTTACAAAGGAATCAAATCACATTCCTACTAGGCCTTTATAATATAAAGTGTGACCAAGCGAGGAGAGACAATTAGTCTGTGATTTCTCTCTCTCCCCTTCTGACAATGGCAAGCTAATTAAACTCCTGGCATTTCATATTCATGACTAATTAGCTAAACGAGATGGCAGCTCCAAAGTGGGCTGCTCTTAATTAAGCCAGAGAATTTGAGTTACACCTTGGTGCGGAGGTGTGTGTCTGTATGTACGTTTATTGTGTGTGTGTTTGTGCGTCTGTGTGCTTACATCTCGGCAATATTCACCTTGTCTTGTGCCCTGGCATTTTCCAAGACGCGGACCCATGTCTCAGCGGAGGCAGAGGGTAAAGGTCATTTAATGCTGCCTGCACTGTACAGTACACACCGTACGTGTCGTTCCATAGTGTCTCCAGTCCTATTTAGTGCCTCTGATTATCAGGGTGGTATTGTACAGTAACTTCTTTTACACAACAGCTTAAGGGATAAACTGTGGGAAACTTTCGCATCTATAGCAATTGCTATTGCTGCCTTACACTGCAGCATTGTGAAACACCTTTTAGGAGCAGTGAACACAATAGTTATAAAATAGAGTTAACTATACAGCTTAGTAGAACAAAAATAAACTCGAAAGAGTTGCTGCTGCTGGGCTGTGGTGGTTGAAGCTGTCTTCTATTACATGTGACAGATGTGTTACTAATACACCACAGAAGTTCAAGAATAGCTTCACCACAATGCCCAGCCAGCACAACCACGTCAATCTGATGCATCTTCACAACTTTGCCTGCAGGTAGTGTTACACCCACTAAAAACTGTGTTACAGCCATGATAAGCATGACAATAAGTAACTACTGAGGACATTTACAGCATTTGGCGCCGAAGTTTCAATCATGTGATTGTCTGACAGTTTTCACAAGAGAAGATATCGCAGCTAAATCTCTGCTGCTGTGCTAACAGAGATCAGACATCAGTATTGTTGAGGACGAGGTGAGCCTTGCATCTGCATCCAGGTGCTAGTTAGCTTAGCTTAGCACAAAGACTGGAAACAGGGGATAACAACTCATCTGACACTGTCTAATGGTAACATTCGTCTTGCAGCACCTCAAAAATCTTGTTTGAATCACACAAAAAACAAACAAACAAAAAAACAAACAAAAAAAACCATGACAATTTGTTGTTTTACAGTTTTTGTTTATGGGTTATGTAACTTCATGGAATCTCAGCTGGTTGCCTAGCAACTGCTCAATACAACAGACAGGCCCATAACCTTCAGTAAAACAGCAAATGGTCATTTTAACATGTCCATTGTTTTTTGTCACATATTTTTGAACTATTCCTTTACAGTTGTGGGATGTAATCACACAGCTGACTGTTGTTTTTTCTGTGCTTATATCACTCTGTCTCCATTAAGTGTGGTCCTCTGTGCCTGTGTGCCTGTATTAATTTGGTGTATTAGGGTTTATATGCCTGTATCCCTGCGGCAGGGTCCAACATGGCCATTAAATCTGAAAAGAAAGCCACTATTCTGTCAGCTCCACAACAGGATAAACACCTCCCTCAGGCCTCAGTCTGCTCCCCACACAGCACGGCTTAGGCGCACTGTTCAACCACCAGCTCCCATTTAGTCATACTGCATACTGCGTCTTTTTGGGTTGACTGTCCCCGACACGCACGCACGCACGCGCGCGCACACACACACACACACGCACGTATAGCATAAGGACTTCTACAATTATTTAGTGTATTGTTCAGATGAGAGAGTGGGCTGGATAAAATGAGATTAAAATCATGATTTCTTTTTTAGCTTACCAGTGTGTACTCCTTTGTTTTATATAACTATATTTATGTGTGCTTGCTTGTGTGTGTGATCTTTACTCTGTGGTGTAAGAGGCAGAGATCTAGAGAAGAGAGGAAAGAAGAAGAGAAAGGTGAATAAAGAATAAGACGAGAAAGGACAGGTACGTACAACTTTTCTCTCCCCCGCTCAGATTCTCTCAACCTCAGCCAGAAAATCCTCTTTCACTCTTTACAAGATTCCCAAATCCTGGATAAATCCACAGCAAGACATTAGTGCACTGCAAACCCCTCTCTGACTTTACAGAGATTTGCATCCTTCAAAGCTCTCAAAGCCTGTCTTCTTTCATGTGGTCCTGTTGGACAGATGCTGAACTACACGGCTGTGAAAATGGCACGAGCCCAATACCTATGTATGCATCAGAGCTGACACAGGTACTAAAAGCCATGGAGGTATTATTTCGTATATTTTACCTTTAATTAATTACAAATCATGCATGGGTGACCACAGGTGACCATTTTGCAAAGCATATCATAATATTTAAGAGTGAGTTTTCATGCTGTGGTACAAATATTAATGGGAAATTTACTTGAGACATCTGTACAAATGAATCTTTAGACAGCTTTGTTGTTTGTTTTTTTACATTATCACAGTGTGATGATGGGTGAAGGCAGGCACTGAGTAGAAGGAAACACCAGCATGTGTGATTTAGAGGAATTGTTTGTCATTTTGGGAAATCTGATTATTTATTTCCTTGTCGAGTAACTTAGGTTGGGTGTCTTACTCTGATTCTTTTTTGTCCTTATGCTAAGCTAAGGAGGACAAGATACCATATGTGGGTGCTGTCTTCTCACTAGGCAACATGCTTTTAGCCACCAGGAATGGGATGTAGATTTCCATCCACTGAATAAAGGACACTAAGCCCATTTGCAGTCTTTCTTTGTATCAGAGTATCTCTGCATCAATTCCAACAATCTTTAAAGCATAACGTGGCCTCCTCTTGTGTCCCTTTGAACCCAGGTGTGTTACCTAATGAATGAAACCTTCCAGGGGTCCCCTGTAATGAAAGGGGCCTGAGCAGGAGAGCTGTAAATAGTCAAAATTATAAAACCACACACTTCCTTAATAAAGAAGACTCATTTGGAGTTTTATGGGGATTACAAGGACAGTGCTTCCCCTTCTCCCTTTCTTTTATGTCATTAGCATGGCCACACACACACACACACACACACACACACACACACACACACACACACACACACACACACACACACACACACACACACACACACACACACACACAAACATGGAGCTTCCACTCATAATAAATAAATCTAAATTCATGTGGGTGTATACTCTGTAATATTATTACACCACAAAACTAGACTACTTGTGTGTTGGTGTGAATGTGTGTATATGTGTGCCTTTGCATGTGTTTGTGTTTGAGTGAAGGATACCATCTGTCAAAGGCTATTGGCTGCTGAGGCTGGCAGGCTTTAATCCACTTGTTTCTGCAGTGCGTAGATTAGTAACAGGTTAATGGATAGGCTGCCAATGTGGCACGCGCACACACACACACACACACACACACACACACACACACACACACACGCAAACACATGCACAACAGACTTTTTGGCAATACCACTAAGACAATCAAGGTCCAATAAAAGAGGCAGTTTTATAGAGAAGGACACCTTGAACGTCCCAGAGGAGACAAGCAACACACTAACAATGACAAAACACTAAGAGACACACCAGTCAAATCAAGCTAATTAAATTAGTGAAATGGCAAATTAACCCTTAAACTGTTTGAAAACTGATAAACACACATCCTTATGCTTTACACACTGCGCAGAACATTCTATTTAATCAGCATCTGATTACACTTACGTCCTCCTCTTTCACTCCCCATCAGATGGAGAGAGAGACAAGGCCTCAAAGAACAGAAAATCTCAGTGGTGATCAAATGTCTTGTCTCACTATGTCAGCAGCATTTCTTATGCTTGTACTGTAGCAGCACACAACCTGGCAAATAACTCCCATGGAGAGACGAATGCAGAATGTCTCGCATTCGCCAGTGAAAAAACATCTTTTTGCATTTTGTGAACACTGGCAGTGAACACTGCTGCAAGTTTTTGGAAATGTTTTCTTTCCTGTATCCGTGTGTATCTTTGTATGTATATTTTTCTGATTTTCACTGACATTGAGTGACAATGGTATATCACAACATTCAGCAAAAAACAATATAGGCACTGTACAATGACATCAATATGGGAGGGTTATCCATTTTAGTCCAATACTGCAGCTGTGTCCACAATTCACAATTCATCAAGATGTCCGTTTTAGAGTCAGATGCAGGTCTAATAAGACACGGTTGTTTTCTGAGCAGATGTGGGCAGTAGGGAATCTGCACATGATGACAGGTAACCAATAATATCCATGATATGTGCATGAGTGCGCCAGCCTCACCACAGCCATGCCAGCACATTTCTGACATTTTGTTCTTCACTTAATAGTTCACAGTGGAGAGACCTTGGAAAAACCTGACCTTTAAAAGTGAAACATACTGTTTGGAAATACCAACAATAAAGCATAAATATTACCTCTGTCTTGCTAAGCTAAGCAGCTAAACAGGGTTATGTTAGAATGAAACACATCTTACATCATGTATAGAGTAGTGCCCATTATCCATATACTGAAACTAGAACTAAGTAGCTTTATGCTGGATGACAAAACAAGAACAGGCTGTTTATCTATGTCCCTGTCTTCTTCATGCACTGGCCTCATCAATTGGTCATGATGCTAACATTTTGCCAGGGACACATAGCTTTACCCTCAGCCTTCGAGCATTATATCATGTATGTAACAACAAATATTTAAACCGCCTTTTGCAGGGTTCATGATTAAGAACAAGTCAGCTTGAAGCATTAAAAAGTCCTCCAGACACGGGGCTTTCTACCAAGTCATGGAGCTAACACTAGCTTAATTAGCTGGCTAACTAGCGGCAATTGTCATTTCAGCTGGCAAAATCGATGGTCGCCGGCTGGAAATGAGAAGCCTGCTTTTTTCTACCGCTGTGTGAAATCCAGGACCCAGTGTTTCAAACATGACTATGAATGCTGAGAGGTAAATGTTGCCACAGTTGACATTGTAAACAGAAATGGTAATTCAGGGAGTCACTACATGGTGTGGCCACAGGACCTCTAATTATGAGGGATAACACGCCGCTTGTGGTGTTTCTGTCACATGTGCAGACACACATGCAAACTCTGACACATCGCATATCTAAATATATCCTCAGTGATATGACAGTCATCGATCAATGGCAGGCTCTCCATCCACCCCTCACTGAGGAATGCAGCCAGCACAGGAATGCCTTTGTTGTCAACAGTACAGTGGGAGGAAACCTCACAGCTGCGTGTGGAAACTAAGACAAAAAAACATGCACCAGACCTAACAATATTGAATACATCAGAGCAAATACAGAGGCAGGAACAAAGTGGAGACAGAGGTGCCGTGGAGACGAAGTGAAGGCGGAGGATCAGTAGAGCAGCGCAGAGTGAATTTACTGAGGGACTTTGTGCCAACATTTCTCCCCTAATAAAGAGCATGTTCTCCTTCTGCCTCTCACTGCAGGCTTAGAGAGACCGGCTTTATTGGTTCATATCTGACTGACTGCTGCAGCCACAGGGGGAGTGAATGTGTGTGCGTATGTGTGTGTGTGTGTGTGTGTGTGTGTGTGTGTGTGTGTGTGAAGTTGATGGTCTGCATTTGCACAATATTGAACCCTCACTATATCAAACCTTTCATACGACTTGATGGAGTGGGAGCAAAAGCCCCAAGGACAGATATACACATGGCAATAAAGTAGCTTACTTTTTCAGTTAATTTTATGGCATCTTTGACATAATAGGGGCCAAGGAGGTGAAACTGGCTTAGTTTAAGGTTTGGGCTTAAGGAATTTCTCCTTTAGTATCCCAGTTGACTTCCTGCCGTGAGATTTGTTTAATTAAGTGGGTACTGGAGGCTTTGTGACCGACAACCAGTGGGGAAATAAAAGGAAACCCGTACACACAGGCACCTACCTGGGCTGTGCTGTTTGTGATGTGTTTGTTCTCAGTGTCTCTGCAGACTCCTGATGGCAGTCCCATAACCTGAGTGACAAAAAGATGGACAGACAATCAAGCAAGGCTTGACGTTTAAACTCCGGGGCAGCACCTGGATTGTTGTCAGTTTTGAGGTCAGTAGTTGGACATTAAATGAGGGGGCTTCGCTGCTCTCAGTTTCATCCTGTTTGCTTCTCTTTCCTGCTGTATCTGCTCTAGACAGTCTTTTCAGTCCACTTTGCCATCAAGCGTAATGTCACACTTTACTTTCCGGCATTCTTCTTTTTCATGCTGATTTACTTTTTCCAATTATCAGCACCTGAGTGGAGGAAGGGCTTTCTTCAGTGTGGTTGTGCTTCTGCAAGTGTGTATGTGTATGTATACATGTACGTGTGTCCATTCAAGCATCCTCACCTCCCTCCTCTGTATCACCACTGAAACTGATGTGCAACCATGGGGAAAATTAATTTCTTAGTACGTGAATCTCCTCTCCAACCTGCTTTCTACCTCCCTTGTCCAGTAACAGCTTCCATCTTCGCTACATGTGCATACAGAACTCATTCTTTCTCCGTACTCCATTTGTCAACAGCCTTTGCCGCTCTGTCTTGCATCATTTCTATCCTTAACCTCCATTGCTATTCACCCGCAGTCTCACCTGGCTGCATACATCAAGCTGGCTTTAAAACCCTCTTTTCCGGAGAGCTGGCTGGCTTTATTCGCCCTATCTCTGATGAAATTTGCAGGCTGTCAGGAGACTTGAGCAGGAAAGTCAAACACCAATCTGGCAAGCGTGTCCTTTCTACGGGAGCACATTTAAGATTTTCCCCAGGCACATACAGACTGATTGGATCTTTTGGTGTGCGGTAAGTCCTGCATGCAGATGATATACACAAACACACCCACACACATAAGCTACAGATGAGCTCACCACAGGCAAACTGGACCTGTCTTTGCTGCATTTGGTCTTACACATTCCCAAACTTTCTTTTCAACAAGCGCCTCTAGCAAATAAACCCAACACAAAATAATAAAGGTATCTCAATCAGATCAATTCAGTTTTATTACAGTGGTTCATTCATAATCTTGGCACAGCCTTGTTAGAGAATACTAAAGCTTTCAGTGCTAAGACTTGCCCCCTTTCTTTGTCTTAAGCATTTATTTCGTGTAAAAATTCCTCACTACTGAATACAGTTGAAACCAATGTGACTCTAAGCTTTTTTTTTTTTTTTTTTAACCAAATTATAAACCTCTAACACATTTATAGTCAAGAGGGGGTCTGTTTTAATCCCTCCAGAAAGTATGTCAGGTGGAGTATCAGTTTAAAATTGGCTTTCACCTGGACTAAAAAAGTACACGTCCTGCGTAGTGAGGACCAAAATAAAACATGATTCATTGTGAAACCAGACATTGTGAAAAACGCAGCAAGACTTGAGCAGCAAATCGATTGGGAGTTCTCTCGAGGACAAGCCAGTGCAGGAACTATCCATCGACACAGTGGGAAGTATTGAGTTTCTCACTTCACCACAGGGACTTTATCTTCCTCTGCTATCAGAAAGGAAACTCTCCAATAAGACGCACAAACTCGGTGTCCACCCCCATCTCTTCTCTGCAATTGTCGATCCTGCTGAATCCCTTTCAGTCTCTCTCATTTCTCACCTCCTTGTACTGCTTTTATCTTTTTCCTCTGTTCCAACCAAACTCACTCCTATTCATCAACTCTGCTGGTTGGGTCTTGGCGGTGTGCCATGAGAAGATCTGACCCACCGATCCACTTTCACCCATTTTCCCACAGTATCTCAGGAGTAGACACTTCACTCTTGTCTCAGTCTGCAACTGAACATATCTACAACTCCTATTTCAAAAAAGTTGGGACGGTTTTTCAAAGTGTTCCTGAGCCCATGTAGTAACATCCTTTATACAGTCATGTGTTCACAGAGTGGTGAACCTCGCTCCATCCTTACTTGTGACCAACTGAGCCTTTCATACCCAGTAATGATCCTAACACCTGTTACCAATGAACCTGTTTACCTGTGTAATGTTCAAACAGGTGTTTTTGAGCATTCCACAACTTTCCCAGTCTTTTGTTGCTCCTGTCCCAACTTCTTTGAAATGTGTTGCTGCCATCAAATTTAGAATAAGCATTACAAAAATCAATGAAGCTGATGAGGTCAATCATTAAATATACTGTTTTTTATGCTGTTATCAATTGCATATATGTCAAGTGGAATTATCAAATTATCAAAATCTCTTTTTTGCATTTTAGGCAGCGTCCCAACTTTTTTGGAATTGGGGTTGTATCTGAAGAGTGTTTCAGGTGCCGCCTAACTTCTGAAGATCACTGAGGCATTCAGCGGCCAGTATGGTGCAGCTGTGTTGCCATGCGATATCTTGAAACCTGCCCATGTACTGCACATCTATCCTTCTGTAAACACTACCGCTCTTGCTGTTTCACACTCAAACAGCTTTTGGTTAAAACAATAATTGTCTGTGTAGTTCGATGAGCTGACCATGACACTAAACCTCAATGCTCTGGATTAAAGTGTCCACCCACATGCCAGCAGAAGAAACGAAGACCAAAAATTCACAAAGTCTACAGATTCAGATGGCTAAACAATACATACATTCTACGCATAAGCATGCACAGATACAAGCACGCATATACATACATCCACACGCCCGCTTACATTCATTTCCATAACAGCGGCATAATCGCTGACATACATCTCCGACTGGTTTAATTACTCACAGTAATTAGCCAGAGGCAGGAGCTACCAACGATGCTCTTCTCTCTCTGTCTCACCTCTCTCTTCCTCTGTCTGGATCTTTCTCTCTCAAGTGCTTTCTGGCAGTGTGTATGTGAACCAGCATGCCAGTGTTGTATATAGAGTAGCACACTACTGCATTTTTTATATCATGACCAGTGACTGGCATCACTTAGCCCGCTTTAAGAGTTTATTCAAACGGTAATGTGACCCTATGAACCCCACAGGTACCCTTTTTTAAACTCTCTCATCCCCAAAACCCCCCAGCTGTGATTTCTTTGTTTTCGATTCCTCACCCAGACAATGTTTTGAGGATTTTTTTTTTTTTACCAAACCCTCATCACATCGATACAAGCAAACCCTCTTCCTCCCTCTCTGTTCAGTCTGCTAATTGAATTTGCAGCTGACTTTTAATTAAGAGCAGGGCTGATTTACATAAAGTCGGATCATTTGCATATGGTTGGCTGCCCCTCCCCCCTACATGTCTGAGTGCCTGGCACAGAGCCAAGAGCAGGGGTGGAAACTGACATCAGAGAGAGAAATAAGGCGGGAGGAAGGGACGGATGGAGGAGGAGAAGGTGAGGTGTCTGCCAACAAAGGAGAAGAGAAACAGCAGATGGGGGAAGGAGGAGACAAATGGGGGCAAACAACAACTCATGCCATGAGTGGGGGAGCAAGCGAGGTAGACACGCACACACAGTCACACACGTGCGCATACACAAAAAACAAATGTATGCACAACACGATCACCTACATGCATGCGCACACACGGCATCACAGCGGCACAAATATCTCCACAGATTTTGCAATCAACTTACCTAATTAATAAATTATTAAATAATTAAAAATGGAGGGATGCATGCTTAATAGTTATACTCATGTTACAAACAGGTGTTAATTGGTGGCACGTTGGGTCTATGCAGATGAGCTGGGCGGACTCGATAACAAGATATGGCGATGAGGTGTAATGCAGTGTATTTGTTGACTAACACCTGGGCAGCGGGACGCGGCAAGAGAACATGCACTCATATTAGTGTCTGTCTGTCGAAGTTCACATGGTAAAGACATACACAACTCAGCTTCTAGGTTAGCATTTGATATGGCAATCCACTTCCAAGCACGTCCTTTCCCCAAATGTGCTGTTACACTACTCATGCATTCACACCAGGATGAGTATTTGTCAAAATGTTTCCTGTCCAAAGGGCTTGCTCTGCTTTGATAGGTCATACCCATCACACTGTGCCAGGTCCGACCGCTAAGCATGTCTATATATATATCAATACCCATCCCATAATGCCTAGAGTGGTGTGTCTGTCTATCCAGCAATGCTGTTTGAGGCTAGATAACATACTTGAATCTGCAGTGCAATCAGAGTGTCAAAGCTGTTAAACATTGAAACAGCAGGCATGGAGTAATCTGGAGCATGTGCACAAGTTGATATAGTGAGTGTGTAAAACTTATGCTTTCGAGCAGACATACTGTATCCCCATAATCTGTATAACACTAAAACCTAAATTAGAAATACACTTCTACAGACACACAGCCATGTAGGCAAACCAACACAGGTTCTTTCCCTCTCTGAGTCGCCTGACTTCATTAGTATCCAGAAAGAATGCAGCTCATTAATGAATGTCATTAAGGCAGCCGGTGAAGCGCTGGGTGGCTGCCAACAGGACGACTGCTGGGTGGCATGTAGGGAGGGGACGAGCGGCGTCCAGTGCGAGTAGAGATGCAGCTGCTGCTCCCCCGGCTGCTCCCAGGGGAGATGGAGAGAGTTTGGAGAAAAGGAGTATGAGAATGTGGGGGCCTCAACTTATGAGTTGAGGGCACGGGTGTCCTTGAGGGTCAGGGGCCGTGGGTGCTGCAGCCGTGTGCCATCTTAATACTGCGGAAGATGGGGGCTGACAGACGCCATTTTGGAGGAGCGATGTATCGAGTCGCCATTTTGAAGTGGTCTGCATGGGGAAAATGGGAATTAATAAAAAAACAGCCTCAGATCATTCAAACATCTGAGCCACAGAGAGGCTGAGTGATTGACAGTGTCACGTCACATGACTGCAGGAGCGGTCAGTTTGACCTCGGATGAGCAACTGACTCCCTTCTTTTCCCAAACAAACAGAAAAGGAGCTTTTAGCTTTATCTTTTTTGTTTCTAACATGAGACAAAGACACCATCACTTTCTTTTGCATCTCAAAACTAATATCTAACACTTGAGAACAGAGCAAATATCCTCATGCTGGAGTCTGTGTTTTGGGTGTTTTCATTCTGAGTAATCTCAAATGCAGTGAAGCGTTTGTCTTGTTCTTGTTCATTCAACCAAACATCAAATCTTTTTTTACTCTTAAACAGTAAACCTACCGACATCAGCACTTTCACACTTGCAAACAATCACTGATAGACTGCTGCGGTAAATTAAAAGGGAACTATTTCTTCATAGAAAAAATGCGCACATCCAAAATGTCACCGACAAACTAAGAAACACAACTCCCTTTTAGACATGACAACTGTGCGTCTATAAAGTCACCCTTGATTTTCATGTTAATGGAATAAACCCATTAAAACTATAGCCGATTTCATTTCACACTAGTTTGTTAGCTCTGCTGCTCCAGTACCTCAGGACGCTGATGACGTCTGCCCACCCTCACGCTGATCTTAGGCCTTGTCTCGAGCTCAGGACCCATCTTCTCCCATCTCCTCTTACTAAAGAAGAAAACACTGACTTATGCATTCAAGTTAATTAGTGCTAATCAGCCATGCACTGACCAAGCAGACGGCCATTGATTTCAGAGGCTAATCAAGGAAAAGCTTAATGGCATGGCAATTAAAGAGCTCCAGTGTATGAATTACACCTGTGATTAAATGGTATGGGGATCCAGTGCCGGAGAAAATCATCTTAAGGGTGGTTTCCACACATACGGAGGATATTAGCTGATGAATTCACGCAGTCTGGTTGCTCATCTTATGCTTGTCTGCAGGCTGGGTCTGTACAATGTATTGATGGGGGAAAAAAACTGTAGTTAAAAGGAAAAGTTTAATAATAATACAAAAAAGTAAAAAAAAGAAAATCTGAGAATGTATATATTTACAACTTTAACCTTTATTTCTTTAAAATAAGATAAAGAAAAATTTGTTATTATCAATAATACAAGTACAAAAAATGCATCAGAACACAGAAGAATATACAGGACAGAGCATGACAGTGACAGCTTAGGGAATTATATATGGTTCAAACAGATAAAGATCCTTGGCATATTATGGAAAATAGAAGTAAACATGGATGGTCAATGGGAGATTAGATTTCTTTTCCAGATAAATATGGGGAAAGGATTGAAAAATGCCTAAATGTAGCTCAACAAACCTTCTCTTTCCAGTTTCAGCAAACATGCTAGCAAACGTTCCTCAATAAATAAGGCACTATGATGGGCCCAAAAGCAGAAAAAGTATGTGTCTGCGTGTGAATAATCTGAATAAGTGGACCACAACGGATGACAAACTTTCACATTTTATATCGTGCATAAATACTTATTCATCTTAAATCACTCTTAAGATATTTCTATTAATAAACAATGACATTTATTACTGGAAATTAAAAAGACGTCAAGGACCTGACATCTAACACGAACATTTAACAGTTAAAGCAAAAACACAGCTTGTGACAAAAAAAAAAAAGATAAACTCAAACATACAATGTGCTATTTGATAACCTTTTTTTGTTTGGATATGAGCAGAGGATTGAATGAGGCTGCATCACACAGACAGTGTGCTATGACTGTGTGTGTGTGTGTCACATGTTAGCAAAGTGCTACCCAGCACCCTTCCAACATGTTTGTCAATGACAGACTATGTAGTGATCAAGTGCAATAATGAATATCATCACTTCCCACATAGGTTGATACAGCTGTGTGCATAGAGACAGGAAACTGTGCTTCTGTTATGGCATGAATTCTTCTAAGCACTGCTAAAAACGACATCAAACTTGAAAAAAGTAAAAGTGGACGAGATTAACATGTTACTAATTAAGGCAGTTCTGGCACTGACAGATATTAAGTATCAGTCCGTTCTGTTTGGCAGATGCTTAATGTTTGGCACCACAAGTAAAACCACAAAGGTTAACAGTGAGATCTGAAAGCAGGTAAAAAAAAAAAAAAAAAATCAAGCTGCAGCACATTACAAAGAATCAAACTTCTCTTCACTCTCTTTGTCAGCAATCGTGAGAGGATAGTGTTTGTTAATGAGGCCATAAACTGATGTGAACAGTCCATTCAGCCACCAAAAGTCACTGAAAATAAAGTCCCTCTGGCAAGCTTTTAAGTTTCTATCCCACCTGTGAGAAGGAGATGGATGGAGTGGAGGGTTGGAGCGGTGGGAAGACTGTCAATGAAGGTCAAAGTCTCATAGCAAATGAATTACACCCTGCTGAGGTCAACTGCAGGGGGGCAGGTAGCATCTACATCTCATGGGCAGCAAGATGATGTTCTGGGATACCGTTGGCATGAGCCACCACTGTGTTATTCTCATTGAGGCGCCTCACGCGATACATTTCATAGTGGATGCTGCTGGTGATGTCCTTGATGTTCTGCATATGGGTCCTAAAAGAGAAACGCACATACACACCCATAAGAAAGCAGCAGAGGGGATGGACAAACCTTCACACCTTACTTTCTGCTGAAAGGAAAATGTTTGTCTGAGAGATCTCAAAATCCTGCTAGTCTATGAGTGTACACACGTTTGAAATTAAAAATATCAAATATTATATAATATTCTTTCATGTCATTTTTAAGATTTCTAAACAAGGTAATCGAACTTTTCTGTGGAACAACCATATCAGATGCAAATTAAAGCAGAGCATTTTTATACATCATGAAACATGTTTGGAGGTGATCTTAAAACACAAACTAACACAGCGACACAAGGCTGCATGAAAGCATTTAAGACAAGGATGTATACTGAGACAAAATTCCCTCACCTGATGAGGAGATCCCGTAAATAGGCAAACTCACAGTGGGCTATGTTCTCAACTAAAGGAGAGAGGAACGTTATAAGTTATCAAGAAAATTTGAAAGTGAGCTAAAACAGGAGACAGTCGGTATGACTGGTGAAAAAAGAACCAAAAGACAGACAGTAGGACAGCTGTGAGCTTGCTTGCTTGTTTTGCTGCTATAGAGTTTCCTAAACAACCCACTAGGTGGAGTCAGTGATCTCAGTCTGATGTTCTTGTACACACACAGATACCAAATGATGTCTCAACACCCAGATACCCTCAACAAATGCAGATCTCTGTTGCTAACTTCATCGACATACAATCCTTCTGAAATGAGATAAGAAATTCTGTCAGATGTGTGTGCGTGTGTGTGTCTACACAGCACACTCTACAGGAAATGAAACTTCCTTAATGAGACATTTGATAGAGGGGTGGTGCCTCCTGTCTGGAGTGGATAACATAATTAAATATTGAAAGACGAGTCCTGTAGTAAGAATGGGTGTTAACAAAGCACAGCACTGTACTGATACAACTGATAAAGCTAAATGGCAACAACAGAAGAACAAACCACACAGACAGTTGTAAATCTATTAGGTTTTCCACCAGGTTTTATACATTGGAACAAACACAACTACACCCATAAAGTCTTCCCCTCTTGAGTGTATCTTATTCCCTATGTGAGCATCCACAGTGTGTCCTTTGTGATGCAAATGGGGACGTGAGGGGTGGGGGAGCCAAGTAAACAAATCAGGCCTCATCAGACAGACTATGGTTGCTGGAGGGCTGAGTCAGCTGCATGGCACACGACTCCAGTCTGAAATCTGAATGTAGCATTGTTTTATTGACTGGCCAAGCCAGTGAGGTCTTCATCCATCTCCCTTTCGTCATTTCTAGGTCAGTTATGTTCATCCTGATTCTGTCCTGAAAGGGTCTTTCAAGACAAATTTAAATAGAACAAAGAAACAGAACTGAAATAGGAGGAAAGAAGGGGAGAGAGACTTGTACCTTCAATGGTTCCCCACTTGGTTTTCCTCCCCAGCAGCCTCCTGCCATTGACCTGGTACTCCTGGTCACTGCCCACCACAGCAAATGGAATCATCTCCTGCTCACAGATTGAGGGTCAACAGACAATGGAGTCAGAAATTAGTCCAGTTAAGTACATTACAAAGGACTCTGAATGGAGTGTGGATGGCAGCACTCTGTGGAAAGGCATGTCTGTGCATAAATAAGGATAAGAGAGTCACAGCTCCTGCCAGATATATCTGCTAGTGTCATATCTACTTTGAAATGATCCCCTCACCCTGATCTTCTCGTTGATCATTCTGTCCTCGGCATCCTCGTCAAATTCTTTCTGCGGGTACACGTCAATCCCGTTGGCTCGCAGCTCTTCCCTGATCTAGTGAGAGCGTGTTCAAACATGAAGAGAAACAAAACAAACTTTTAGCCTGCCACAGTTTTGAAAGGATACAAGCTAAGGCTTTTAATTGCAGGAGTAATTAGGCAGACATGCTTGATGCAGTCTTAAGAGACATCAAACAAATGCACCCAAATCTGCACAGTGTACGGATTAAAGTGGTATTAAGGCTAATCTGCCTTCTAATCTACTCCAAAAGTTTCGGCTTAGTCGTTAATTGCTCTCTGTGTACAAACAAAGCAGAAAACCTCACAAGATGGATGGCTATGCATAAACCCGTGCACCTGTCATGTACATATGCAAAGACACACACAAAGCAAAGCATGCACACATAGAACCAGGGGGAGTTTAACCTCCTCATTGCTAACGAGAGGAAGGGAAATCCTGAAATCCTTGAAGATACTGCCAATAAAAACATACAAATGAACGGCTGCAGCCTTAATTAACTGTGTAGAGGAAGCGTACAAAGTAGAGGGTGAAGAGTGGGACAGAAATACAGAGATGCTCTTGCTGGAAAGTACCAATGTTACTGACTATCTAGAGAGCAACAGCAGAGTGCAGAATGAGCCACCAAAGAAAACCACAGGCACTTATCCAATCTCTGTTTACTGTACCACAAACAAGAAAAAAGGAAGCATGAAGAGGGTGACAAAAATAAGATGTTTCTGATGTTAATCTAAGGAACTGAATGTGAGAAAAATGAGAACATTTAGATAAAAGATTAGAGAAACTTGTTTAAGAAAAAAAATTAAAAAAGGAAAGGGAGCCATAAAGATGTTACCTTCTTTTTGAAGAAGTCCCTCTCTTCCAGGGTGAGTGTATCTGCCTTGGCAATGACTGGGACGATGTTGACCACCTTACTGAGACGTCTCATGAATTCTACATCAAGAGGCCGCAGACTGAGAAGGAAAGAGACGGCATAAGAGAACGAGAGAGGCAGAGGGGAAACAGACATCTGATGTACAAACATGAACGGGAAACTGAATTACATGATGTGTCACACGAAACTCTTCCACCAGGGGGCAGATGTTCCTCACAACTGTCCCACATGGAGGAACCACTGAACCCACTAACATACAGCATTTACAGTTCCAACTGTTGCAGCCATGTCATACTCATACTATACAATGTGTGTGAACAGCTGCTTGATGGGGTTCAAAGGATTTGTGGTGGTTTTGAAGAGGTCAGGTCTTTCCCGCAGTTTGACAAGAGCATCAGCATGTGGTTACAGCAGTGGATTCTGGCCTGGCCAACAACGCTTAACAACAACACATGACAAAGACTGGCCGTTGTCAACAAGGAGTCTTGTGCACTCATGCAAGAGGTTAGTGAAAAAGACAAAAGTGCAAAATTGATTGCGTGCTCCCAGACACCCGCGCAGACTCTCAGTCTCTCTCATCCTTCCTGCCTCTCTCCCATTAGACTTTTTTAGGCAAACCCTGAGCAGCTGCTGGCCAGCCCATGTGACATCTGCAGTGTTGGATCAACATGAAACGTTGCTGGATGGGGCACAGAGACAGGGGGCCATTTCACACCAGCCCCCTGCCTGAGTAAAGACAGGCCATGACACAAAAGCGCAGCACTTGAATGGTGCTCTATGGTCAACTGTGTGTCTTTGTGTGTGTGCTGAAGCAAGGCCGACAATCCACAGCTGCTCAACGTTTTCCCAAGACCGGCCGCTGCACTCCACTAGAGTTACACAAATGCAAAAGCTGTAAAATGCGCGGAGAATCTATCACTTGATGGTGTGTGTGTGCACCCTGGCCCCAATTTCTTCGGCTGGTATACCCCGAACAGTGAGAGGCTGAATCAACACAGTGTGGACAGAAATGGCAGTTTAAGCACACAGCCAGATGTGTGTGTCTGTTAAGACATCCAGAGGAAACAGTGGACACTGGGCTGCTTCAGGGCCTGGCAAGAGTAGCCCATCTTTGCAGTGTGAGTGTGCATGTGTTCTGGGATATGCTACATCATGGTGAGCAGAAATGGCTGTTTATTATCAGAGGTAAGAAAGTGAAGAGGTGTTTCACATTACTTTACGCTGAAAATAAAAATCTGTACCAATATATGATCAGTAAGCACATGCTCAACAGACTGTTACTGCCAGTAACAATGGCAGTTGTTGTTCCAGTTGATGTATTTCTATTGCATTGTCACCAAAAGGGTAATTCAGGACAAGTCAACCTTTGTTATTAAATGACTTGACTGATAACCAGTCACCATTTGTTTTAAATTCAGTTTGTCTGGGGGGGTGTTTTCCTGCTGAGAGTTTGATGAGAAGATTGATAACAACTTCATACACCAAACATGAAGCTATTGCCAGGGCTGGCTAACTTATCTTAGCACAAAAACTGCAGGAGGAAAGAGCTAGAGCCTGGCTCTGTCAGGCAAGCTGTCGTAGTCTGAGTTTCTGACTTTGAGTAGGACTCTGAAGCAGTTTTCACATGAGTGATTCCCTGTTTTGTTTAGTTTCTCACCACAGGTGGCTGTAATGCGCCAACAAACAAACACAGCAATATGCCAACAAAGGCTGGGAAGAAGCCTGCAAGCTAGTGAACAAATATAAACAACACAGGGTTTGAAATACTTAAAACATCAGCTTTGCAAATATTTTATGAAGAAGGAATCCATCTAATGTTCTTTTTTATCGAAGGGTAATTGACGGCAGTGCTGATATCATTCTTAGGGTTGTTGTGTCCGGCACTGACAAAGAAGGACACATTAATATTCAGGCTTTCTTAGCTCTGTGTGTGTGTGTGTGTGTGTGTGTGTGTGTGTGTGTGTGTGTGTGTGTGTGTGTGTGTGTGTGTGTGTGTGTGTGTGTGTGTGTGTGTGTGTGTGTGTGTTTGTTTTCCATCTTAACTGAAGTGCACGTACATGCGCTCATGTGTTTATATTTAACTGCGTTTGCCTGCATCCTTACCAGTGTCCGGTTGGGGGGATGAAGTATATGCAGCAGTGGACTCTGGAGTCTGGAATCCTTTTCTTCCTGTTGATGTTGATCTCCTCCTGCAGGTATGCCTCATACTGGTCATTAATGAACTTCATGATGGGCTGCCAGCTAGACCACAGCAGTGATGAATTGAGGGAATGATGTGGGAGGAGATGGACAGACAAAAGAGGAAAGGAGACAGCAGCACAGAGGTGGAAAAGGAAGAGAAATGGTAGATTGATAAGAGTGACAGAACAGGAAAAGGAAATGTAAGACAACAGGAAAAGTAAAGAGACAGGGAGGGTTACAATCTGGTTAGACACAATTTAAATCTTGCTGTTCATGCAGTCTGTGTAATGATGGCAGAATTGCAGCATACCAGTTCTCATTGTTGATCTGGTCTCCAAAGCCTGGTGTGTCAATGACTGTCAGCTTCATTCTCACTCCCTTCTCCTCAATGTCTGCACACAGAGAAACACACAAGGTCAGCCAGAGCTAGCACACAGCATACTATGCATACCCTGCTAACCCTATCGCCAAAAACACCCTGAGCACATTATAAACACCTTAACCTTGATTATGCAGTTGCATTGCCTACAGCAAATTTGAAAACTGGGCTGTTTTTTGGAGGCAAAGGACACAGTATACTCGAAGATTGTTTCACCCAGTAATTAAAGAGAACTGGAATTTCTGAAAATACGAGCCTGATTCCAAACAAGTTGTGATGCTGTACAAAACATAAATAAAGCAGAACATGATCATTTGCTCATCCTTTCTGACATACTCTCAACTGAAAACAGATATAAAACAGAAGGGGCGAGTTCCATACCATGACTGATGGACTTTATTTCGATTGTTTTGGGGATCTTCTCCTGGGCCGTGGCCAGCACTGACTTGCGGCTGACTTTAGACTTGAACAGTGTGTTCATCAGGGTGGACTTTCCCAGGCCGCTCTGTCCTGTAAGCAAGAACACAGTCAGAGAGGCAGAGAGAAAGACACACACACCTTAAAAAGTTAGAAAAAATCTTACAATCTTCTACAGCGACCGCTTATGCTGCTGGTACCTCACAGTCTACACACTGTAGCAATCGTGCCATAATAAACCCAAACAAGCTTCAGTGATTATTTTTCATGACAGCTTTAAAACTCCCGGCTGTCAGCAGTCGGGTCGAGGCAGTGACAGGCTGCAGGTGTCTGTCTGCACAAACTCTGCCAGTAAAGCCATCGGTACGCATGACAAACCAAACACACCATCAAGAAGACAGATTGGACCAATACCTAAACCGTTTCTTCTCTAGGGCACTTGGGAGGCTTGGATTCATGTGCACAGAGTGACCAGAAATAAAGAATCCTCTGTAATGCAATAAATCCCGTAGAAAGACTTTTTAACTCAGGATGACTGAGTCAGAAATGAGAAAGAATGGAGTGTAAATATAAAAACTATTGTACCCCTTTTATACACACTTTTAAATAAACTATATGATAGCATGAATGGTTGCTGATAATTACAATAAAGTGCGTCTTTAGGTTTGTATTGCAGCTGAATGATAAAATACTCTCCACCTGGACAAGACAGGCAACTTTACCATAACAAGACTCCTCATTTGTTGATGATTATCAACTGTCTGTTTATATGGATGGGACCATCTGTGACCCCTGCACAACACGCTACCATCATCACAGATTAATGGAGAGGAGCTTGGAGGAGCCCACTGGGCTGTGAACACTCACAGTTCAACTTCAGGTTAAGTCAACGTCAAGACCTTTACTGATTTATGGAGATGCATGTCCAAGCAGTCAGCAGCACACGTCACATGTGAATGTGGGTCTTATTAACCAGTACGAAAGCCAATAGCTGCAGATTATAATGGAGAAAATTCATACTTCATAGAAGAACTGGCCATCACTATCACATATAAAGCTTTGGCAGCATTGATGCCACAGCTTCCACCATTTCTGCAACAGCTGTATGTCACAAGGTTTCTCGGGCCAAAACTCTCTCACTAACAACCGTCAGAACAAGTATGTGACGCTGAAGTCCCACGCTTGCTTATAATGGTACGTCACAGAGGTGCAGATTTTGTTTAAAACTGGGATAAATCTTGTGACAGCCTGTTTTAATGAGGAGGAACAGATAAAATTATTAGCAAACAAAAAACAACTAAACATCTTCCTAATACTGATACTGATCATGACCACCCAAAGTGTTCCATTGACCAGTGAATCATTTTTGCAAACAAAGAGGCTTATCCATGTCTTTGTCATCATCCTTCTTCTGTATTTTGCACCCAATGTTACCACATAAAAAAACAACAAGAGACTCCACCTGAGTACATTGCTTTTGCTGTTTGTCAAATGCTACTACAGCACTTACATCAAATCTCTGAAGAACTCTCTTAAACGTAAAGATATCAACCCAATCATCAAATTTTAAGAGGCATCACTCCTTCTGCACTCTCTCTTTCTAAGTGGCGGAATATAATTTAACATAGATAAAAAAGAAAACCACATGGAAACCAAGTTTGTTTAGTTTTGTTTACCATTGTCTCTGCAAATTTACACAACTCAATCTCAACCCCGAGGCGGCTTCATAAGCAAGATTTTTTTTTTTTTGAAGATGAAGCACAGACCAAACAGCGCTACATCATCCAGAGACACACAGTAAGGCGGCGGCGTGGGTTTTACCGTGGCCTGTCTACTGTTGAGCTGTGTGTGTGTCTGTGTGTGTGTGTAATTAGCTCCTGTTTTAAAGGTGTCTGATCACAGTGATGAGGGCTCAGTGAAAAAGAGAGTTTTAAGCCCTGCTGTGTGTGCCTGCTTATTAAAGTACGTTTGAGGCCTCCATTTTCTGTCAAAACCTGATTAGAGAGCAAGCTGTAACAGCTGACTGAAGATGTTTTGAGATACACATACATTTAAGTGTAATGGTAAACAGGTAAATACTACATGTAAAACGGACTCCTAAAATGGTCTGTACTTAATGACAAGGATCAGGAAATGAGAGAAAAAAAAAAAAAAAAAATCATCCTCATGATTAAAAACTTTTCACTGTACAGTATGTTATTATGCATGCAGCCTAGTCATGTCAGGTTTTCAGTGCAATCCCTTGCACTTGAGCTAGTGTAGAACATGCACTGCTTACCCACAACCATAATGTTGAGCTCGAAACCCTGCTTCATGGCCTTCCTCCTCATCTGCTCCAGAATGGCGTCAATGCCCACATAACTAAAGTCCACCGCAGGGCCCCCGGCCTTCTCCCCGTACAGGCTACCCATGGCTGGGGACACGATTGCATCCGGCACCACCGCCTCAGACATGGCACTGCTGCTGTAACTGGGAATCACCTCTGGCCCTGATTTGAAAGCGAAAAAGAGAGAGAAGGTAAGAGGAAATGAGATGAGGTGTAATATGAAGGGATTCAGGCTATGAAGGGAATGGAGGTGGAGAGAGGGGGCGGATAACGTCTGATTAGCAATGGTGAGAACATGAAAAACTAGTAAAGTAAGTAAGACAAGGAAGTGCATGGTAAAGTTTCATACTAGAAAACATCCACAAGACAATAAGCAACTGAGATCATAAGAAAACACAACCTCAACAAGCAACAACTCACAGTGGTAAACTGTCAAGCTGCTCAAGAGTCTCCAGGTTGTTACTGGTCCCTGCCAAGACATAGTCTGATACAGGACCACCATAAAACTGTGCAACTATGCTTTTACTCATCTCTGTATAGATCAAACAAACAACATATAATGTGGGAGTGAGCTTTAGAGGTTCTGTCTAAAAGACACGCTCAGACTGAGGCTTCCAGTCTTTATGTGAAGCTAAGCTAACATGCTGCTGGTTTCAGTCTTACAACTAACAGACAGACACAAGAATGGCATAAATCTTCTCATCTTACTCTCACTAAGAAAAAAAAGGAATACACATATTTCCCAAAATGTTGGATTCATTTAATTATCAGCAAAATCGGTAAACTGTCCGCTCATCAGTACTTTGGTTGCAGCTGCTGGAGAACTGGAGCCTAAGTGGGAGATAAATCTGCTGAGTTGTCTGCTTTTTAATCAAAAAACACACACAAACCTGTTAAAAACTCCTCTCTAACACAGACTTTGAAACAGAGGCGATGGCTGGCCTCATGCCAACAAAGCTTTTTGACTCAACAGAAAACTCGAAGAAAATATGCTCCGTACTATTAAACTACGTGGCAGGCGGTAAACCCTGTAGTTTGTTTGGACAATGATTAGCCTCATGTCCTTCAGTGGAATGCCTATGGATGTGTGTCTGATCGTAAGATAAATATTCGACAGCTGCACATTATGATGGCAACATATTTCAATATAATTTAATTCATTCACTCAGGTCAGTTTGCTGTTATGAATGTGCACACAGAAAGTGGCTGTAGCTCTGCTTAACAATGTGTTAAGTGCGTGTAGGTGAAGAATCTACACTGTGCATGTTTGTGTCTGTATGTACAGTTCATACAGCTGCTACCCCTCACAAGGCCTCCCTTTCCCTGGCTCTCCACAGTGCAGTATTACTGTCCTGTTAATGTGAGAGTGGAAAAGAGGCTGAAACCTGATCCACTCACCCAGCTAGCCTGGGTCACACACACGCATACACATACACACACACTAGATGCTTGACTTTTGTAGTCATGCACACTACTTTTGATCACATAGCTGATCTATAGACACACACATGAACAAGCACATGAAAACATGAGCACACACACACACACACACACACACACACACACACACACACACACACACACACACACGCACACACGCACACACACACACACACGCACACACACACACACACACGCACACACACACAGACCGTCAGCCTGGATGGGCTGCCAAGAATTAGAGAGCTATTGGATTCCAGCTCATGTACAAACTTTACTCCACAACACTTGGCCTGCCACGAGGAGAAGAAGTCCAGACAAGCAGCCAGTTCACTCCTATCACTCGGGCACCTCACACTTCAAACTGGCACTGTGGTGATTAATGGAAGAAATTCAGTGAAGAATAACACTGGTGTGGAAACTCAACACACGTTCGTATTCAACACTGAGTTTTTCTTTCATAATGTGCTCCATTGTGTGTGTGTGTGTGTGTGTGTGTGTGTGTGTGTGTGTGTGTGTGTGTGTGTGCGTGTGCGCATGTGTCTGTGCGCGCATGTGTCCCACCTATGGAAGCTGCTCTCCTGGCCTCCTTCACCACTTCCCCATCCTGTTCCAGAAGTCAGTCAGCAACTTACTGTGACTTACTGCCCTTTACCTCTCCCTCTCCACCTCCCACATTCCCATACCTCTGCTCATGTCTTTTTCTCTCAACCTTACCCTTTCCTCTCTCCACACTCTTTCTGTCTTATCTCTCTTGTCGTCAGTTTCCCCTCTCCACCCCATCTCTTTCAGTTTTCTATTGTCTCTCCTGTTTGACTCACCTTCCTCCTCCGTCTCCCACTGCTCATCTGGCTTTAATCTTGAACTCTACGTCTGCTGTCCCTCTTCTAAAAACTCCTGAAGTCACCTCTTTGGATTATCTTTATCTCCATCCCACACAAGCTTTGTTTCCTTTTATCCTCTGCTTGCCACTGTTCATGTCAATCCTTCTCTTCCTCTCTGCTTTGACAGCAGACTGTAAACAGAGATACTGGCCACAGGCTAGCACACCTTGACAAGCAAGGCTGAGCCTCACCTGAGGCAGGATACCAACAAAGCATCAAAGGGACGGGGGCAGAAAATGAATGGGTGACAGGCACTTGAGTTGTAGCCTCAGTGTACTCAAATATCATCCAGCAGCAGCGACACCTGCACATAAAATAACTCCTGTCCTTCTTCTCTTTCAAAATAATAGACAATCCGAACACACAGAATGTGAAAATGTCAGAGACATCTTTTTAGATCTGAAACATTGAATTGATTAATGGATTAGTTGACTGACGGATACTTAATATTCAACTATTGTCAATTATCATATGGACAGTTTTGAGGTGAAGACATCACCTTTGTGATGAACACTGCTCACTATTTTCTGATACTTTACAGAGAAAGTGATTAATTGATTAATCAAAAAATTAACCGATAGTGAAAACAATCATTTCTTACAGTCCAACATCATTTAGATTGCAAGATGCAGACCGAGCAGCAGCAGTGTAGGTTAAAAAGGGGAAAAAATAAGTGCTAATGGATATTACCTGGATTCAATTAATTCACCCCTGAAAGTTTTTTTTTTGTCATGACCAAGTTTAAGGGGCTCTGTGATCTGACCATCTCTGCTCAGTATCGTAACTTTTGACAGCCAATGCAGTACCCGTATTTGATACGAGGTCTTGCCCTGAAGTAAGTGCCTCCATTTCCAGGGTACTGAGAACAATGCTACCCACATCTATAGTGTTAACAAGCTGTCTGTTCTGTTTAACAAATAGTAAACACCCACCAATCTCCTGGTAAGGGTGGGAAAATACTAAAGCTTCCAAAACAAAGTGAAGGAGACAGACAGAGTAGTCCAGCTGTCCATCTGTTGGTGTATGCTGCATTTTAACTAGCTGGTTTCCCAGACAGAAGCAGCCGACTCTTCAGAGCATCGTTAACTGTGCTTCATGAATACACACCGCACCTTTTGCCCAAGTCAAGCCCAAGTAGAGTCAAACACTGTAAACGACTTGGCAAACACACAATACACACAAAAGGAACTCAAAGTCCTGAACCATCAACTGCGGGAAACCTAGCTCTTCTAAACAATGAAATTGAATCACTTTCATTTCAGGTAGTAAACAGTTTCAGTCCTGCGTCGTCAGTTTCAGTAAACTACAAATCCCACAATGTATCAATGTTGATACAACAATGTCAAGCTGTCAGTGAAGTGTACTGTACAGTAACAGTTCTTGCTTTGAAAGTGAGTGAAAGCAGACTGGTGTGGGACTCAGCGGTTGCCTATTTTAAATTACATGGACAAACTGACCATTTATCAGACACAGGTATTCATACTTTCAGCTCTTCCATGATGCCAAAGTGCTGCAGACCTATAATGGTTTTTAGCCAGTAAACACAGGTGTCAGGAGACAGCCGCTTGGAGCCTGACCCTATAAACGTTAGAAGACATTTGACCTCCATATGAAAAATATCAGGCTGGTGGACATAACCTCGAACCCTACCAGACGCAGGCCAGTCAAAACACAGGCCTGACAAAGTTCAGGTTCACACCAGGTCAAAATGGGATGACAACACACCACATGCCATAACTGAATGTTTGGATGACTGTTCTCACATGATTCAACTGGTTTTGGTATAAACATGGTAGCCACTGATTTTGTTAAATGAGCCTCTTTCAACCACAGGCCAACTGATCTGGCTCCAATATTTAGGCAACAGCTTGTCAAATGTGATGCTCAAGTGCCCACAATGTTTGAAATGAGCTGAGCTGAGTCCTTCTGACTGGTGACATAAACAAACACCAGCAACAACAACGGCTAACAAGACTGACTTTAAAGGTTTCGAAGTGTATATACATGCACACCTCAAAAACAACTGCAAAATGCAACTCTGTACTCTGAGTTTCTCTGTGCTCTGAGACTTAGACTGTTACATTATCAATCCCAATTTGGGAAACTATCTTCTCACTGGCTTGAAATGGCTCTGAAGGGAAAGGGTGACATCATGTATTTCTACACACCAATCACACTTCAATCATTTGAATCAAAACGTGATGGCATCTGTGGGGTTGTTTGCTTGTGATACCATCACGGTCAGTCAAATCTGACCAAACCACATCTACACAGTCCTGATGATGCAGATTTGCTCTGTTTTTGAGTGTTAAACACTTGCTAAATAACAACTGAGGACACTTATTTCAGAATATAATTTTTTATTGCTGCTTATCTAGTCATAAGTCTTTTATGTTGCAAAGAAATACTCAAGATTTAATATCGTGTTTTCACGGGCTATGAATCACCTCACAATGTCTTGCGCATCAACAACTTCTGCCATACATCACTGATTTAAGAGTGAATTTTCCCTCAGCTCTACTTTCAAAAGGGTTTTCCTCTGTATCAGGTCCAGTTATGGGATGGCATGGATAATGTATTTCCTCTGAGTCTGTAAGAAAGCAAAATTAATTTTAGAAACTGGAAAGCAGAGAATGACTCACTGGGCTTGCTGTGATCCTGTTTTCAATTACAGGCACTAGAGAATATTTTTTTTCTTGTTTCCAGAAGTATCGGATTACTTTGTTTTTTGTAAATATGGCCAGCAGTCTCCTATACCACAGAGCATTTTGGAGGGGAGAAAAGCGGAAAGATGAGAGCAAGAAGCAAAAAGGAGCATAAAGCTGAAGTCAAGAAGAGGTCGAACAAGGCAGGAGTGAAGGGATAGGCATGAGATAAAGAGGAGAAGCAAAAAGGAAGGGGACTATTGAGTGGAGGGAGGTAAAAAGATAAGGTCAGGATAAGAGGACAGAGGAAGGAGAGTGGAATGGAGGGGGAGGGAGGAAAAAGTAAAAAAAAATGTGTGGACAAAAAGCGTTTGTGATTTATTCCACTTTTGGGCCATTCCGCACTAACTAGACACAGGCCTCCATAGAGGGATGTAAATACAAGTTAAAACCAGCTAAATATGTCCCAGTTCCTTCGCCTTTAGGAAACTGACTGAAACTACGAAGAACTATGAAGAACACAGTGACTGTGTCGTCTATGTTTAGTGATGTGGTCAAAACCACTGAGCCATGCCTCAGCTGTCCAGGGTGTTGATCTTGACAGCGTGGCGAGCAGGTCAGAGGTCATGTTCCCAGTTTAGGTTGGAAAAGAATTGCGCTGAGGTTAGTCCCTGTATGACAAACCAGCGGTCTGACCTTCTGTACAAACTGACCTGAATCACAAGAGAGGAATCCAGAGAAAGAAAAGGACTGGAAACTTGGACCAAGAGAAGCTCATAGAAGAGTGATTCACTCACTGAACACTTAAAACTCTGATTCTACAAACTCTTTCTCTTTATGTAGACACTTTTACGACGGTGTGATACTGTGCGACACAGTATTTTCTACTATTTTAATGAGCCATGATATTAAGTAATGTTTTCTTTACCAGCACTCTGCTCGAAAGAAAACTACACAATAGTCTGTAAACACTCTCAAAAAGGATGAGTCATCAAGATGATGCCAGATTTTTTTCAAGAGTGAGAATACATGAGTCCTGAAATACATGGGAATGTCAACGTAATGGATTAACTAAACAAAATTGTCCACATCTAAACAGGCAGCGACAGAGATGTTGGAAAAAGTATTCATGTTATTGTGATATTTATTTTTGCAAAACACCTCGCCCTATATTATAATGTATTCACACTGCAAATGGTAAAGGTGGATTGCAGTTTCTGGCCACAAACTTCAACAGCAGTGACTTGAAGCAGACTAGAATATAACTAGAAGATAAATGTACTCACCATGCAAAATAATATAAACAATCACTTGGAAAGTGAAGTGTCTGCGGCTGAGCCTAACACAGGTCCACCACTATGCACAGTTCCTCTTAGTGGGGAGGCGGCTTAAACGAATGGATTTTATGTCAAGTCATTCCACTATTTGTCTGGGGCTCTATGTCAAACACACATTAGTGGACTGATCCACTAAATGGGTCATGTGCATCTTTGCTCTGGTCTAAAATCTTTTTATGGAGCCCTTTTTAAAAACATCTGCTCCCTTTGACCCTTATTTACATTCCCAGAGAGGACAAAGGAGGTTTGCTGTCGACTCTCATCTTAACGTGGCTACATTTGTTTTGATGGTGACACCAATGCTTCTTCAGAAGTGTGTGGGCTGCTGCAAAATCTATTCAGTTGGCTTTTCCTAAGAAGAGGAGGCTGTACAAACACGACTGAGAAACTGCAACTGGCCAGTAAATTACATTTAACCAAGCAGCTCTCCCGCGCAGAATCAATTAGATACCCCAGACCACATAGGTTTGGGACTGACCCAGGAGAACGACATAAACACACATATACACACACAAACATTTTTCCCACCCTCTGACAGTGAATCCCTTAATAAAAGGGGGAAATTGGAGTGGTGGCAGTGCAAATATGGTCTGTTGTGTTATTAAAGTCAGAGTGTTTGTGCAGCAAGGCCTGGTTCCCAGAGTCCTCATCGTTCAGCTCTCTGGAGAAATGTGCCCTTTGACCCCTGCAGGGTCCAACTTGCTCATCGTGTCACCTGGTTCTGGACGCTGTGTGTGCGTGCATGCATATGTCTGTTTCAGATAAGTGTATGCTTTCTTCTATTAATTACATATGCGATACATCTTGTGTGCACTATACAATATTGATGGTGACATCAATATTGTGACATCGTAAAGGTGTACAGTAACTACCTGTCACTTCCTCACATACATAAACAAATGCTACTTGATCTATAACTGTTTTCACGCAGTCTTGGTACTGTGAATCTACAAGGCCCAAGTTGTAACAGTGTTAAGATGCTACCGTTACTTTGCAGAGAGTTGAGAAATGTTTGTAAATTGCTGTAATGACAGTAGAAGCCCACAGGTTTGTCTAGACTGCCAGAGGAATGTGTTCCCTCTCCACATTGCGGTGGTGCACAAGAGAGCTGTTGTCTCTCTAGGCTCTTCAATTGCACTCTAACGGCGTGTAGCTCACAAGAAAAGGGTCCTTCAACTGCAACAACGCACATTTTGCCAGGTTTAATCCACAGATTATGAAAAACAAGAGTGCCTCACTTCACCAATCCAAGTCTCATTTATTTAATTTCGACATTTAAGGAAAACAATTCCACTCCAACATTACATTCCTCACATAAGTGTCGTTGAAACTGATTGAGCTCTTAAGCCTTACAAAACAACATTATAGCCCAAACTGACTGCTAAATGTTAACCCCTAAGTGTGTTTACAGAAAAGCTAAATGAATCAAGAAGTTGACAATTTTCTGAGGCAATTTTCTTTGCAAAGAGGCAGAATAATAACTTAGCTAGCTATTACCTGCTAGTTGCTCACTGACAGGAGTTGTTAAAGTCATTAGCCAGGCTGTGGTAGCCAGCCAGTGTAGTTCTTTATCTGTGTGTGGGTCAAAGTGTATCAGTGAAATGGTTGGTTGACAGCGAGTGTGGGTCCAAAGCACCAGGGGGTTCAGGAATCTGACCTCTGTCCTCACACATACCTCACATCAGGGACAACATCAAACTCATATAAAACAAGATTTTCACATGCTGTTACATGGCCTCGAGAAATGTTTCTACATCTCTCTTTTTTTAATATCTCAAAGGCCCACTGCTATTACTGAATTCAACATCATATAACATCAGGGATGATCTTAAACATACTGCTTGAAAAAAGAAAAAAAAACAAAACTGTGATACTTTTACCAGAGGGTTCATTGCATTCACTCATTCTAAGAAGACAACTTTCTTTCAGTATTGAGGCAGGAAGGCTTAAGGTCTCCAAGGCCACTAATAAAATGTTGCTGAATGTGCACAAACACACGTCCATCATTCTATCAACAACACGACCAGCAGGAGTCCTTGGGCTCTCTGACACACTCCACAATCTATGTGTGTGTAAGGCCCATTACTCTGGTCCTTTCGAGGCGCCAGGGGCCGTATTTATGGACTGTGACTGACCCACATACAAAGCTCAAAGAGTACAACAGCAGACAATACCTTCAGAAAACCTGACTACTGACTACAATCATTTGCAAGGTCCCAAAATGAGTTTAACATGATTTTCTACAGGTTAAAGGGTCCACCACTTAAAAAAAGGACTGTCGAGGGGCAGTAAAGTTTCTGCATTTTCCTGAATGTCAACTGAATGAAAACGTTTTGTTTCTGTATGCCCATGCTTTAAAAGGACAGTGACAACAAGAACACAACATCTTACACCTCATGTTTTACAACCCTTTCTTAGAACGAACACAAAATGCCTGTGTCCATGAACTTACGCACACTGGAAAACTCAAACTTGGTGTTTGAGAATGTACAACATGTCAAGCTACAGAGAGGAAACCTTATCATTTTTAAATTACAGAGCTCCAGTTACATTCATGACATATTTTGCATTTCAAAGCCATGGTGCTGAATTCCACAGCAGATGCATAATCTTCCTGCACTGACTTACTGGTTGACTCATAACATACACAGACACACAAGATACAGAAGGTAACGGTGACCTTTTCAGCGTCCCATCAAACCCTGGTGAAAGGCCACTGTCTGTTCTCGCCTGGCAATGCACAGGGGCCACAACAGAGCTCCTTTCAACAGCTCTGTGTGTGTCAGAGTGTGTGTGTGCATGCTTGTGAGGCAAAACAGAGGCGGGTGGCTCTCTAAAAAAGGTGAAGGGCAGTTGCTGTTTTCCATTGGTTTGATATCATCAAGAGAGCAATGCCTTGTATTCCCTCAGGTCAACTGCAGGCAACAAAGCCTGCATAATACAAGGCTGAGGCTCAGCTTTGTTCTAACTGCTGCCACATCAGCCAGTTAGCCAAGAGCTCACACAATCACTTTCTCACTTAAACGCAGACAGAAAAGCAGACATGAAAAAATAAACTTACAAGAGAAACGAAACATGTAGGGGATGAACAAACCAGCTCAAACAGAACAAAAACAGAGAAAATCCTTCGACTTTGGTCAAAATTTGATACATAGCTTTTCCCACTGGAAAGGAATGACTACTTTCCACCAATTACCATTAGCGAAGAGGACTCCCTCACTGTGCTTTCCAAAGCAGAAACTAAACTGAATGGTTCCCGTCCGCACTTTGTGGAGCCTACTAACCGCATGAGTGGAGGTAACCTTTCACTTCGCTGCGCACAAACACACACACAGACACACATTTCTGAGTGTTGGCTACGTGATCTGGTAAAAGATCACTGTGGATAATGTCAGGAGGGAGGAAACATTAAAAAAGGGAATTTTTCAGAGCATTGGGGCTCAAACATGACAGATCATCCCCATGTTAATGTGTATGTGTATACATACACATTAACATGGTGTGTGTGTTTGTGTATGAGTGTGTGTCACGCCAAGACAGATTGATTACAATGCTTGCCACAGAGCAGACACTCACACATACACACCATTGTGGGGATGAAAGGCATAGGGAATGCAAAACCTGAACAATAGTAATTATGCACACACACACACACACACACACACACACACACACACACACACACACACACACACACACACACAACTGGAAAACATGCTAAATCTGAACCATGAACATTAGCATATTAAGCTTGACACTTAATTGCTAAAAACAACAGTAACACATAAAAGCACACACATAAAAGCAGCTGAGCTCCTGAGTCAAGTACAGAAAGCATGCAGAGATGTTTATCAGGCACGTGGAAACAACAGATGATCAAATCTCTTCTTTCAAGGGAGAGGAGAAACATGCAACAACAACAACAACAACAAAAAAAGAACACAACAAAGGAAAAGACATGTACTCCCTCTACTTCCAACTTCTCTCTTGCAAACACACACATACACACCCACACTCTCCTGGTATGCAAAATACTCACCGTATGTGAAGTGTGAGTATGTATGTATGGGTCGTCCCGTACCAAAGTACAGCGCTCCAGTGAGAGGCCAAACTCTGCTGTGGCTCTGGAAGCTCCCTGCCTGCCCCTCCCACCCATGCTTGTCATGTGACTCCACACACAAGGCAACAAGACACACCCACTTCCTTCAAATAACTCCACCCCAGCAAAGAAAGAAATAAAAAGCAAAAGAAACTTCCGACATGTATGCACATAAACTCTATAAAAAAGTAGAGTTTCAACGTTTTGAAAAATAAATGAGCTTAATTTAAAGTGGTGGGGTGATTAGTTGGAGAGGAAATGGCAGTGACGGTGTTTGCAAGTATCTACACTGAGGTTGACTGGAGCCTTTGGGCCAGGTGAATGTCTCTCTCCTAAGCTCTAATAATTTACAGCCCTAATTACCTGGCCTGGCCCTCTCATCTGCTCCTTAGGCTGTGCATTCATTGCATCCCTCTCATTCTTCTCACACAGACCTGCGACACATGACATCAAACTACTTTGATTGCCTTTGTCATCACATGTGTTAGTGCTCTGATCAACTTTGCTTTTAGCTTTCAAGACACTATCACACACTTGAGGGCCCCAAACTTCCGGGATATTAGTATCATCCATGGATCAGGGCTGCACAGTTTGGGAAATATTTACTGGATTATGCAATGATCTTATGTGCAACATGAGCATTTTCTCAAAAGGAGAAAATGCTAAAAAAAAAAGAAAAAAAAAAAGTCAATGATCATGGTATTGCATCATTCCTCAGGAAATGAATTGACATTTTTTGGCAACAGTGAATAACCCCGCAATAACATCCTCACAAACACATTTCTAATCAACAAAAAACATAGCTACCATTTTGTAAAAAACACTTTTATTATCACTATAAAACTATTATCAACCAACACAGCATCATTTGTGGATGCAGCCATTTGCATGACAGAGCATACAGGCTGAATTTTCCAGCATCAATATATAATGTTTAAGAGAAGTAAGACAGTGTAACGATAGCAAAACTCAAAGGTGCCTCAACAGTTGCAGATTTTTTGTTGGTCAGAAATACAGCCTTCACTTATTTTTCAAAACCTGAGAGCGAACCAATTACTTTGGCTGATTACTGTTCTTATGGGGCACGTATATTTGTATGATTAAAGAGGAGAGGAAACAGCTGTCTCCAGCCTCATAGGAAGTGTAATTATACACCAGTGCAGGGGTTTGAGTGCAACCTTACAGCCACATGAGCGCGCACACACATGCACGCACACTCACACACAAAACAGCACCTGCATTCCTCCAAATAAAGAGTCATATTTCTGACAAAGCAGGTAAAACAGGCTGGAAAGATGGATTTGTTTCTTTCATTACATAAGATTTAGCTGCCAAGATAAACCTTTCTCCCTGCACACGCTGGCACCTCATTGTCAAATACCTGCTACACCCAGTGCAAAATTTACACCATGTCCATCTAACCAATCTGAAGCATCATCACGGGTCTTCTGAAATACACCAACACACGGTATGTTAACACACAGGATATAAAAAAACCCAACACACGTACGCACAAACACAGATGGCCTTGTAAGTGTGATCAAAACCAGGTCTCACCAAATAAGGAGTTAAAATAAACCCTTGTTATACTTAGTTTTACAATGTGGGAAATGGTACATTTTCCCCAAACTCAGGGCCCCCCTGTCTTAAAACTGGTCTTTGCCTTCCCTCTTTTCATCTCCCTCTCTCTGAAACTCCACTTTATCGCCCCAATAAAAACCTGGTGTTTAAACTGGCTGAAATGTAACACTGACAGTTACTAGTGGGTTTAGAAGCTACTGGTGAGTCTGCCAGTCTCTGCTAGTTGTGCTTTTAATCACCTCAGCTCAATTTCTGTGTACTTAGCAGCATATTCTGCTGGAGTTCTTAAAGCCTAGTGTGGCCCTTTCTCACTATGCTCAGTGCAAAGTTGTCCTGTGGAAGATGAAGACATGACCATAGTCAGATGTTACAACAGCACATGTGTCAATGCAAAACAACAAATTCAGTGTGTCATAGCACACGCAGCAGCTCTAGAAACTATGTAGTGTAAGCAGACAGCTGATTTTACAGATAGTATTAAAAGGTTAAAAAAGGCGTTTTCTAAGAAATAACATTTCCCTTCTCTCCCCTTGGAAGCTTTGTCTGAAAAGACTCCTGGGTGAACCCTGCATGCATGCAGAGTGAGCCAACCATTATTTGCTTGAGCCGACATAACTTGGCGTGCTCCCTTTTTACAGAGTTGCTGCCCTGCTGGGAACGTGGCCTTCTCAGATAAAAAGATCTTAATTTTGAGGAGACGGGGGATGGAGTGACAGAAAGCCAATGGCAGCTCTGATGTTTCTAGGCTGTGCTGAGCCAAGATGGTGTCATGTATTGGCAGGCAGAGTATAGGGCTGCCTGGCTGACAGCCTTCCTTGCAGCTGTCCAAGGTCTTCCATAACACAAACATGATAGATAGAAGTAGCATGACTCACTGGGTGCATTATATTAAATTCATCACTGTCTTGTCCTTTTCCTCTGCAGAAAGTGAAGTGAATGCTAAAATTTGTTCAATTTATATATTTGATAATTGGGTCAAATTCTGCTTCAATTCTGTCTCTCTATATTACAAGAGCACCATTACATAGAAATGTTTGCATGATGCTCTTGTGCTGCCCATGTGAAAGATGTGGGTGGTGACCACAAAGAAACCAAATGTTTCCTTTGTGTTTTTTTGAATCTCTCTCTGTCTTTCCCAAAGGGAATACCACAGCCTCCATACAGGATATCAAGAGGTCTGATCTGTGTGTACGCATCTGTGTGTGTGCTATTAGAGATGTCACATGAATCCACTTCTCCGGGAAGAGCTGAGGTACTTCCCCAGTTTAGAGGACTTAGATGACTAGTAAACAAAAACAAACAGCTTCTGCAGCCTCACAACGGCTCCCAGCACTGAACCATGTCATGTGCTGTATGTATACAAACACAGAACAATCCATCTGTTCTGCTCAAGCTCCAGGACTGATATCCTCCAGGTGTGTGAGCCCAACTACCTGTGTGACAGCATCTCCTGCTGGCTACTGGTAGAGTTGCAGCAGTGCAAGTGCAGACAGCTGAACAGAGCTATGGAACATCATAGTTACACAAATTTAGCAATAACTTGTTTTACAAACAATCAAAGGGAAGGCACAGAGAGTTGGCATACTATTGATATCTCTCAACTCTTACAAAAGGATGAAATGATCACCCCTTATAGTATTGACAAAAATGTACAACACTACAATGAAAACATAAAAATACTATCAACTTCCTGTAACCAGAAGAAATGCCAGTTATTCTGGTTTCATTTGCATACAAATAGTAGCGCCTGCTTCCCCACAAACACAGCCTTCGGAGACTTGATGGTGGCACAGTAACGAGGTGAGTGCTCTTATTTTCTGAACACTACTTTTGGATTGACCATAACACAATCTCTGCCATCCATTTTTGTCATCACCCTCTCCTTTTAATTGTCTCACTTGCCAGTGGCTTCTCTAATGTGTGAGTAATGTGTTCATGTCCTTAAAGTAATACAAAAAATGACTATGTGCTGAATTTATATGCCCTTTAGTGATTTCATTCATATAGATGGATGTTCAGAGCATTTCACTTTCAACAGGGTATCTCATTCTGACTACACAATTATACAATTGTGTCAATCAATGTAGGAACTGGTTGACCCCTTCCTTGTTGCTCTGGTATTTTAGTGTAGGATATGCTGTGTGTACCCTTGTCTGAATGTAGGGGGTATGTGGACAGTAGTGATGGTGGTGGGAAGCAGGCCGTCAGAAATTTTTCCTTATGTTCAAATCCAAATGTTGACAGGTATGCTCAAAACTGCCTCTGTAGTAGTTCCTGCTACAATAGGTGTGTCCAAAGCCAGGCATACTGACGGGGCTAGTACAAACAAAACATAGGTATGGAAATGCGTAACTGGAAAAAGTTGTAATGACAAAGAAAAAAGTAGTGGCACTAAAAAATATACTACAGGCATGAAAAGAAATCTAAACTTCCACTAAGGAATGAATATGACTTTATTTGGACCAGGTATGAACAATCTTATTAATTAATTTCATTTTGATAAGTTTTGCATTCTGCTGTGTTTTTCAGAGATACTGTAAGGACAGCCTGCACTGACAATGTATTAGCTTTAAAGAACGGGAATGTACTTCAATTATGGTCTTTGTATTCTTTCTGTAGTGTTGAAAACTGTATCGGACTCTTGACGGCGGCACACAAACGAGGTGAGCTCGTATTTTCTGATCACCAGTTTTGGATTTAGCATGACATTATTTCACATCATCGATGAAGCATTTAACTCAAGCCTCCTTTGTGAGAAGCTGTTCTCAACTTTGTGTTGCTATCCCTTCAATTGAACAAGTTAACACAGAGCTTTAAAATTAATAACTTTGGAGAATACTCATTTGATTCGATTAATCCAGGCTGCTGACACAACATATCAACTTCAGATAAAATTTGGAATACATTTTTGCACAGAACGAGGACTGTAGATATTGTGCCCCATAAATAGTGAGAGACACATGTATGGATTGAGAATGTACGGTTTGGATGAATAATGCCAGCTATAACTTTTTAAATATCTATACAGGATGAAGATGTCCAGAAGAGTCATGAGTTGCTGTGTAGTGCTGTTCCTTGCCCTGACCTCTGTATCAGCTGTACACAAAAAGCTCAATTCAATCACTGATTTGAAGAAAATCAACTTCGGTCAATCGGTGCCCAAGCACAGTCTTGTGCTCCTCCACTGGTTTGCCAACGAAGTTGACATTGACAATAATGTCATATGGCTGACCTTTGACCCAAACAATCAGGATTATGGCTCACATCATTATGGCAACTATGAGGAGCTGTTGGACCCATTGCCTCAAGGAAATATCAGATACCAGTACTACACTGTTGGTAATCTCTATCAAGGCAGGTCCATGCGACTTCCATCTTATGTTGTCAATCCCCCAAGAGAGTATGTGGGAGGAAACAGGGACAGGATTATAATAAGAGTCCAGGAGCAAAACACAGGACAGGCAGCTTTGCAGAGGATTGACCAAGTGTATATCACTCAGCATTATGACACTTCTGATTATCTGTGGACAAATTATGATCCAGATCATACCTACCAGATCACTACAGACCTCTTAAGAGAAATCAGAGAGTTTTCTGTGAGAAACAACCAAATGCCACTGTGGTATCTCAGAAACCGCTTTCAAAGTCATGCTGATGGTAACCGCATCAGAAACACATGGGGTAACCTTGCTTGTCTTGGACTGTTCTTGTTTATTGTGATCGAGGAGAAATACTCCTCCAACCAACCCAACAACAGACCAGGAAACAACAATCCAGGAAACAACAACAACAGATGGGAAATCAACAATAGACCAGAAATCTACTACAGACCACAAGCGTACAACAGACCAGAAATCTACAACAGACCACAAGCGTACAACAGACCAGAAATCTACAACAGACCAGACCACTGTGGTGATTTTGCTTCAGTGATGTGCTTTTTGTTTATTTTATTAATTATAATTTTGTTCAATCTATTTGCAAACAAGTGACAAGAAATGAGGACGACCAATGTTCCTACATATTGTCTAAACCAAGGTGTGATGGTGGTGCATTAAAACATGAAACCAGCACGACTCATAAGTCAATTTGGAATCAGGCAGATATGTATGCCAGGACAGTGACTTTAAATTTTGGTACTGAAAACAAAACCTAAACTGAAAAAGGAAACACTGGTTTTGAAACAACTGCATTGACACTGAAAGATGTATTGGCACTGAAAAATAAGAAAGTACAATAAAAGTATAACAACCCCGATTCCAAAAAAGTTGGGACACTGTCTAAAACATAAATAAAATCAAATGTGTTAACTTGCTAATCCTTTTGACAATTAATCAAAAACAGCACAAAGACATTATATTTGATGTTTTATCTCAACTTCACTGATTTTTGTAAATATCTGCTTATTCTGATTTGATGTCAGCAACACATTTCAAACATGTTGGTACAGAAGCAACAACGGACTGGAAAAGTTGTGGAATGCTCCAAAAACACCTGTTTGGAACATTCCACAGGTAAACAGGTTCATTGGTGACAGGTGATAGTATCATGGCTGGGTATAAATGGAGCATCCTGGAAAGGCTCACTCATTCACAAGTAAGGATGGAGCGAGGTTCACCACTTTGTGATCAAATGACTGTATAAAGGATATTACTACATGGGTTCAGGAACACTTTAAAACCTTTGCCTGTAACCATAGTTTGTTTTTAAATGATTGCATTCTGTTTTTATTTCCATTTCTGGTTTACTTTTTAACAGTCAATCTTGTAACTTTTTTGTCTTCATGTCAGTCTTTTTTAGTGTATTCACTAATTTTTTTTTTACATAGACAATTTCTATTGATTGACAGCGGATTTCAGTTTTAATTTTCTGTAATTGTTTTGGTGTGGAGGGGAGGGGTTTGAGGGGCGGGTAAAGGACCATGTGATTCCATGTAATTTGCATAGAATGGAGGCTGGCCTGGCTCCATAGTTAAAACACTTCAGCACCCCTGAACAACAGTCGAAGGCTGCTCTGTTGTTCTGTTGTATGCTTTGTTTTGCCTCCTTATATTTCATTTTAGCCCTGCAATTGACTCTGTTCAGGGTGTACCCCCGCCTCTCGCCAATTGTAGCTGGGATAGGCTCCAGCCCCCCGCAACCCCGAAAGGGATAGGCGGTATAGATAATGGATGGATGGATGTTTCATTTTACTGTGTACTATATTAGCATTTTTTTGTATATTTTGTTCAGTTATGACTGAGATATAGACTTTGGTATAACATGCTTGAGATTAAAGGCCAAATACTTCAAATCAACCATCTCAAACTGTGTGCTATGAAGAGCTGAGAGTCTTCAGGGTTTCAGACTTACAGAGTCATTCAACTTTATTCAGACTATAGGACCAGAGTAATAAATATAAGTGATCAGCACATCTTTTTCAACGAAGAGGAGGAGGTGATCAGTGAATTAAGGTGATGAGTGTTTGCTTAGCCTGAAAACTTGCAGACTTTGTCCAGCATGGAAACATTTGAGACAGCTGCTGTATAACACTTTGGGGTTGGACTTTGCCTGCTTACAAAACTACTAAAACATCACAAAAGATCAAATGGGAAGAATGTAAATTGCTCTGATAGATAAATGACACAGATTAGTGAAAGGTTTTCTGGTATGATATGGACACCCTGCACTGATAATGCATGAGCTTTAAAGAACAGGGGCCTCATTTATAAAACTTGCTTACGCACAAAACGGGGCTTGAAAGTTGCATACGCAACTTCCTACGCAAAGGTTGTAATTTATAAAAATAAACTTAGCGTGAGAATGTGCGCACTGGTACGCCAAATTTGATGCTTGCGTACAAACATTTTGGAGACGGGGGGAACTGGCGGTGCAGATGGTGAGGTGGTGAATTGAAGCCAGATTGATCTCATACATTTAATGTCATCACATATCAGACTTATAGACCCACGTAATCATAAACACCCAAGTCTGCAGTGTTATAGATGTGTTCCTTTAGTGAGCCGTTAGGCCTACTACTGTGGCTGTACTACTACTACTGTACTAATGCTCATATATCATACTTCCATCTTCAAATGATACAGAGTGGTGGATGGCACTGATGGATTAGTATTAATTGTGACAAGGTGTGTAACAATCATTCAATTTGCTGAGTAAGCATATAAATAGTGCGGTGACACTCGTGCGTAATGCTGCACAATGGATGCGCTGGCACTGCTGGAAGATCACGCAAATGGTAGGATCAGGATGGAGAGAAGATTTAGGCACCACGGAAATTTCCTGGCCCATGATGATGACTGGCTAATAAGCCGATTTAGATTCCTTAGAGCGGTGCTCTTGGATCTATGTGCTGAACTGAGCCCAGTGTTAGATAGACCCACCCGCTGGAACTGCGCCATCCCGTACCAAGGATCGAGGCTATCTTTGTGTCCAGCAGTGTGGACTCGGGTGTGCCCTTGCCCCCACCAGTAGCAGATGCGCTTCGACGGTACCATGCCACTTTCTTCTTGGCCTCCACCTTCACATCCGTTCACTTCTTTTAAATTTCTACCACAGATCGCTCTGTGACACTGGAGCTATTCACTGCGGTGACGACGTGCTAACACTCTTTATTTTTTTTAATTTCATTCATGATGCCATTACTGTGACCACCAAACAAAATATACTTTCTGGCCTCCACCTCACCCACAAGCACCTCGATTTCAGTCTCCTTAAAATTTCTTTTTCTTTTCTCTGCCATGATCGAACGTAAAATGCCATTGATCAGCAGGCATATTTATATGCAAAGACATTCATGAGGTACTCTGCATTGACCATTCATGGTAAAATGTGGGTGCGTTGGGGGCGGGATGTGAGGTGAATCCACCTGCGCAATCTTACTGGTGGAGTGTGATTTATAAAGGGAAAATTGTGTGCAGGTGTGAGTACGCACGGAAATCCGAAATTTTTTTGGCGTACGCCATTTTCAGCTTTTGGGCGTACACACACTTTTAGTGTGGATTCTACGCAATGTTTTATAAATGAGGCCCCAGGAATGTACTTCAATTATGGTCTTTGTATTCTTTCTGTAGTGTTGACAATTGTATATGTTTATTAATCTATACTGTGTCAGCCAGATCCATGTCAATTTCAAGAAAACTGGATGAGCACAAGTTCGATGTGTCAAATCATGAAGGTTAAGCATACTATTGATATCTGGTGCTATCAACAAATTAGTACTGGTCAAACATTGTTTTTTAACTGCTTAGATTTTGCACTGAATTGGCATGTTGTGATGTAGTAATAACCTTAAATGTCTTCAAAAACAGAGTCTTTAAAAAGTTTCAACTACTTTGAACCAGAATTTGTGCTAATACTCCTAAAAAGGGATGAAGATATCCCCCTTTATGGACGTGAAAATATTGAATAAATCAGTACTAACCTTTAAAAAACTGGATGTCCTGGTGACCCAGAGGTCTAAAACCACTATGTTAAACAGCTAAAGCGCCAGCAGTGCTTCTTTCGGTTTCGTTTCCAGAGAAAAAAAAGTAACTTCCTCTCTCACAAAAACACAGACATCAGTTTCTTGACGGCAGCACACAAACAAGGTGAGCTTGCATTTTCCGATCACTAGTTTTGGATTTAGCATGACATTATTTCACATCATTGATGAAGCATTTAACTCAAGCCTCCTTTGTGAGAAGCTGTTCTCGTCCTTGTGTTACTATCCCTTCAATGCAACTGAACAAGTTAACACAGAGCTTTAAAATTAACAACTTTGGAGAACTCATTTGATTCGATTAATCCAGGCTGCTGACACAAAATATCAACTTCAGACATTTTTGCACAGAACGAGGACTGTAGATGTTGTCCTCCCTAACTAGTGAGAGACACATGTATGGATTGAGAATGCACGGTTTGGATGAATAATGCCAGCTATAACTTTTTAAATATCTATACAGGATGAAGATGTCCAGAAGAGTCATGAGTTGCTGTGTAGTGCTGTTCCTTGCCCTGACCTCTGTATCTGCTGCACACAAAAAGCTCAAATCAATCACTGATTTGAAGAAAATCAACTTCGGTCAATCGGTGCCCAAGCACAGTCTTGTGCTCCTCCACTGGTTCGCCAACGAAGTTAACATTGACAATGATAATGTAATATGGCTGACCTTTGACCCAAACAATGAAGATTATGGCTCACATCATTATGGCAACTATGAGGGGCTGTTGGACCCACTGCCTCGAGGAAATATCAGGTACTACACTATTGGTAATCTCTATCAAGATGTGTCTGTGCGACTTCCATCTTATGTTGTCAATCCCCCAAGAGAGTATGTGGGAAGAAACAGGGACAGGATTATAATAAGAGTCCAGGGCAGGAACACAAGACGGGCAGCTTTGCAGAGGATTGACCAAGTGTATATCACACAGCATTATGACACTTCTGATTATTTGGGGACGCCTTACGACCCAGATCATACCTACCAGATCACTACGAACCTCTTAAGACAGATCAGAGAGTTTTCTGTGAGAAACAACCAAATGTCACTGCTGTATCTCAGAAACCGCTTTCAAAGTCATGCTGATGATACCAGCATCAGAAACACATGGGGCAACCTTGCTTGTCTTGGACTGTTCCTGTTTATTGTGATCGAGGAAAAGTACTCCCTCAACCAACGCAACAACAGACCAGGAAACAACAATCCAGGAAACAACAACAACAGACCACAAAACAACAGCAGACCACAAAACAGACAAAATCACTGTGGTGATATTGCCTTGATGTGCTGTTTTTTTATTTTATTCATTCTAATTTTGTTCAGTCTATCTGCAAGTAAATGACAAGAAATGACAACGACCAATGTTCCTACATATTGTCTAAACCAAGTTGTGACGGTGGTGCATTGAAACATGAAACCAGCACAACTTAAAAGTCGATTTTGAATCAGGCAGGTATGTATAGAGACAGACAATCTTGTAATTTTTTTTCTTCTTCATGTCAGTCTTTTAAGTGTATTCACTAACTTTTTTTCTACATCGACAATTTCGAGTGACAGTGGTTTTCAGTTTCAATTCTTTGTCACTACTGTATGTCTAGTTTTGCCTCCTTAGGTTTCATTGTATTATGTGCTATATTGGCTGTTTTTGTAAATTTTGTTCAGTTAAGACTGAGATATAGAATCTGTATAACATGCTTGCAATTTAAGGCTAAATACATCAAATCACCCATCTCAAACTGTGTGCTATGAAGAGCCGAGAGTCTTGAGGGTTTCAGTCTCACTGAGTCATTCATTCAACTGAAAACCTCCAGACTTTCACCAACATGGCACTGTTTGAGGCAACTGCGGACTGTGGACTTTACCTGCTTGGAAAAATTACAGAAACATCTCAAAGGATCGAATGTACAGAATATAAATTGCTCTGATGGATAAACGACAGATTAGTGAAAGGCTCTCTGTTCTGATAAGGACTGAATGCACTGATAATGTATTAGCTTTAAAAAGCAGGAGTGTACTTCAATTGTGGTTTTGTATTCTTTTTGTACTGTTGAAACTGTGTGCATTTCTAAAATTAAACTGTGTCAGTCAGACCAACCTCAGTGTTTTTAATGTCAAGAAAACAGGATGAGCATATGTTAGATGTGTCAAATCATGAAGACAACCTTAACTATTGCTGATTCTACAGACAATCACAGCAGAGGCACGTGCAGAGTAAAGCATACTACTGATATCTTGTGTGATCAGCCTTGAACAACAAATTAGTACTGGTCAAACATTGCTTTTTACTGCCTAGATTTGTCAATTGTTGAACTTGCATTTTGTGACAAAAGGTTCTTAAAAAAGTTTTGGCTACTTTGAACCAGAATTTGTACTGAGACTTAAAAAAAAGATTAAAATATCGAAGTCTATGGATGGGAAAATATTAGAAAAATCTGTATTAACCTTCAAAAAAACTGGGTGCCTTGGTGACCCAGTGAAAACCACCACATACTTGGATAAAATCTAGTTGGAGATCTTTTGTTGCAGCTCATCCTCATCATTCAACACATAATTTCTGGCACACACTACTGTGTTCTGACAAGTAAAGGCAAAATAACAAACTCACCACATTTATGAGGTCGATATCAGCATGAAAGACGTCAAAGAACAACAATTTGACAACAATATACCTGACAATATTTCACTCTACTTTAAAGCAATTGTCCCCAAAATTTGGTGATGACGAGCTGTGGAACATAAGGGTACGACATTTTATAGAAGAACAATAAGCTAGTTATGAAGACAGTCATGGTAAATATATGATGACAGTAAATATTGAACAGTGACCTTCAATGGAAATTACAACAACAATACAATGAAATTTTGAATTAAGGAATGGAAAACATAATAATACGAATATATGAGGCACTACAACAAATCTTGTTGTGCCTCACCCTGCAGTGCATTAGAGACACTCTTGTAATACTTCCTGTAACCACCAGCCAGGCTTGCATTGCTAGTTTCATTTCCAGTGAAAAGGTAAGTGAGCCACAGTTGCTCTCACACAAACACAGAGATCAGATCGAACCGATCACATATTTGATGGCAGCAGACTAACAAGGTGAGCTCTCTTATTTCCTGATGCCTAGTTTTGATTTACCATGACTTTTTCAAATGACTGGTGAAGCATTTAATCTTCTTTGTGAGAGTTCTCTCATATTTGTGTTAGTATCCCTCAAATGTTGTCTGTGGAGATTTCGTAATTAAGAAGCAGTAACTTTGGTTGATAGTCACTTATTAACTCAGGCAGCTGGAGCCTCATATTCACCACAGATAAACTTTGGAATACATTCTTTGCACAGAAAGAGGACTGTCCCACAACTCTTACTTTACAGTATGAGCATGAGGAAAGATGTGTTTCAGTGTTCATATGACCACCTGACTATTGTTTTAAGAAAGAAAAAAAAGAATGAAAAATCTTTCAGATGTTAAAATGCCATAGTTTCACATTTTTTAAAACATGGAAAGAATCAGACGCATCTCTAGTAAGAGACACATGTATGGATTGAGAATGCACGGTTTGGATGAAGAATGCCAGCTATAACTTTTTAAATATCTATACAGGATGAAGATGTCCAGAAGAGTCATGAGTTGCTGTGTAGTGCTGTTCCTTGCCCTGACCTCTGTATCTGCTGCACACAAAAAGCTCAAATCAATCACTGATTTGAAGAAAATCAACTTTGGTCAATCGGTGCCCAAGCACAGTCTTGTGCTCCTCCACTGGTTCGCCAACGAAGTTAACATTGACAATAATAATGTCATATGGCTGACCTTTGACCCAAACAGGGATTATGGCTCACATCATTATGGCAACTATGAGGAGCTGTTGGACCCACTGCCTCGAGGAAATATCAGATACCGGTACTACACTGTTGGTAATCTCTATCAAGATGTGTCTGTGCGACTTCCATCTTATGTTGTCAATCCCCCAACAGAGTATGTTGGAGGAAACAGGGACAGGATCATAATAAGAGTCCAGGATCAAAACACAGGACAGGCAGCTTTGCAGAGGATTGACCAAGTGTATATCACACAGCATTATGACACTTCTGAAGATCTGGGGACACGTTATGATCCAGATCATACCTACCAGATCACTACGAACCTCTTAAGACAAATCAGAGAGTTTTCTGTGAGAAACAACCAAATGCCAATGTTGTACCTCAGAAACCGCTTTCAAAGTCATGCTGATGATACCAGCATCAGAAACACATGGGGTAACCTTGCTTGTCTTGGACTGTTCTTGTTTATTGTGATTGAGGAGAAATACTCCTCCAACCAACCCAACAACAGACCAGGAAACAGCAGACCAGGACACAACAGACCAGTAAACAACAGACCAGGAAACAACAGACCAGGAAACAACAAACCAGGAAACAACAGACCAGGAAACAACAGACAAGGAAACAACAACAACAGACGGGAAATCAACAGCAGACCAGAAACCTACAACATACCAGAAATCTACTACAGATCAGAAATCAACAACGGACCAGAAAACAACACCAGATCAAAAAATAGATGTCGATGCGCTTTGGCGATCTGCTGTTTTTTTGTACTTCTTTCAGTTATATTGGCAATTGTTTTGTACATCTACTTTACAAAAGGCTTTGTCTAAACCAAGGTGTGAGGTGGTGCTTAGAAAGGAAGATGAAGACCAGTACCACTTATAAATCGGCTGGGAACAATGAATCGAGCACTTATGCATGGAGCCAGGACAGTGACCTTAAATTTTGGCACTGAAAACAAAACATTGGTATCGAAACACTTGCACTTACAATCTTATTTTGATATTTTTTGCAGTCTGTGACAATCTTGTGATTTCTTTTCTTCGTGTAAGTCTTCTTTTGGGTGGAGGGGAGGAGCAAGGAGAGTATGCCGATACACTTGTGATGAAAAGCCACCAATTAAAACAGCTCCTCTCAATCTGTGTGCCAAGAAGGGCTGAGAGTCTTCAGAGTTTCAGTCTTACCTTGTCAGTCATTCAATTTTATTTAGACTGCAGGTGGCTACGTTTGCATGGATGCTAATAATGTGATTATAATACGATTAAGGTTCTGTGGTCTGTTCAGGACAACCTTCACTGATAAAGTATTAGCTTAAAAAAATCAGGAGTATATTTTACTTATGGTTTTGTGTTTCTTATGTAGTGTTGAAAATTGTGTTATTAAACTGTAATGTATCAGTCAGACCCTGTCCATGTATCTGTTGGTGCTTTTTTTTTTAAGTTCAAGGAAACTGGATGAGCACGTTAGATGTGTCGAATTATGAATATAGGTGAGTGTCTGTGTTTTGTAACAGCATGTATGCCTCATGCAAAACACACACCCACACACAGATTAACAATTTATCAGCAAAACCATTTCCATCCCTTGTGACATGCACAAGTCCTTGTTTCTAGCCAAGTCCCAGGCAGGCTTATCAAAAGGCCTTTATGTTTGTGTGAAAGAGATGAATACTGTTGTAATGCGGTGAAACTAGGATAGCACTCAGCAGGCCAGCACAAGACCCAGCAGATCATAAGATAATGAGTCACCACTAAAAACTGTTGCAGATTCAGCTTTAAGAAAATACTAATCAAACGTTCCGCTCAAGAGTGATGGAGTTCAGAGCCAACTGTTAATGACAAACAGGCTCTGCTGCTTGAAAAAAAAGCTGACACACTTAATCGCCTATGCATAACATTTTCTCAAGTTGTGAAGACATGTTTTGTTTGATAACCAGGTCAATGCGGAGGAAAAACACCTTATTTCTGTCCCAAAATATTATGATTAATCTATTCTAAAAAGTGACATAAATTCTTCTTTTTATGTTCTTTCACATTTCAAACATTAGAGTAGCTCAACAACAGGATTGTGTTTGATGCAAGAATGTTATTTGCACATTGTGAAATGGATTATGTTGACATTCTGGTCTTGCAAGTGCTGTGTGTGGGCTCGGGCTCACACACACACACACACACACACACACACACACACACACACACACACACACACACACACACACACACACACACACACACACCTTTATATAAAGTGAAAATAAAGTGGTCTTGACCTTTGTGATCTTTATTTCACTATGAAATTTGATGTAAGCAGAATCAGAATTGGCTTTATTGGCTAATGTGTACACATACAAAGTTAAAGTAGCTTTAATCACTTGAGCCTTATTTATCAGCATTAATTATTGTTCAGACCGACACAGACCTAAAGCTTTACTACTGTGTTGTCTAAATGTAGAGGTGAGAAGATGAAACATGAAACTAGAAGTTCAGTTTTAAGCGTTACTTGACACCAAGACACAGCACAAATTGGAAAGTTAAGTCAAATAACATTAGCACAATGCTACATGATACACACTACAAGATGTATTGTATTTGTGTAAAGGTGTCTCACCCTGCCTTGTCTTACCATGCCGACCTCTGAGCAAGGGGCTTACTTTGCCTAAGCAAGCGCACACATCAATATCACCACCAGGAAATACCTGCAAATCCATCATCTTGCTATCCTTTTACTTTCACATGTGTTTGGATCACAGCCCGTCAGGGATCCATACTCCACAAGTCAGTCTTCCTTATTTAATTTCAGCCAAGTTTATGCTTGCAAAGTAAAAGTGCCTCTTCCCAGATGTTAAGTTGACTCCGTAATGTGTATCATAGTGGCCAAGACAAAATAAATCAAGGTCAAGGCATGGGACAGGAAACTAAAATGAGCAGTGTACAGAATGAATGGATGTGTGTGTCTGTCTGTCTGTCTGTCTGTCTGTACACAACATGAGATCATATCCTGTTGAAACACCACAAGACTGGATACAGCTGCTCATCATTATAGCCAACAAATCAACCAAAACAGAGCATGTCATTACAGCACCTTGTGCTTTACAGCCACCACAAAAACGACCAGCTTATCGTTTATCAGCATGTTCATCAGTCACCCTCCCCTGGGCGAGACATTCTTAACCTTGTCATCTCTGTGAGGATGAATGTACACACGAGACGCAAATGCACAAAGGGCCACGAGGCAGGTACAGCCTAGTGAAATATCACATGAGCCCTCAAGCAATAATCTAATGGGCCACACAAAATGTCTTCACCAGTGTCCCACCGGATACAGGGCTGAAACAAGCAACAGCAGAAGTAAACAACAGAGATATACAGTACAGTAAACTGAACACATTCCCAGTTTTCCCTTCTAAAAACTACAAAAAATATTTATGGAAAAATAACTACTTAGAAAAAGATATTCTCTGAATATATCTGTGCTGTGTGTACTTATTGAGGAAATGGAAAGTAAATTGTAGTTTTAGGCACGTCGTCAAAGCAGTGTGGTCTGTCGGTCTAGTTTTACTCCCAAATGGCTGGAGGTTTAAGTGGGCTTTTCTCATTTTGTTTTCTCCCTGCAGACAGACTTTACAAGAAATCGTGCTTTCTTTCTCACATGCTTTACGCCTCTCTCCATTTTTCTCCCTCTTCTCTTCTGCCCACTGACCTCTCTCTCTCTCTCTCTCTCTCTCTCTCTCTCTCTCTCTCTCTCTCTCTCTCTCTCTCTCTCTCTCTCTCTCTCTCTACCTCCTATCTGTTCCTCATTTCTTCCCAAGCTTCTTTCTAGGGCCTCCCTCCCTCCCTCCCTCTGCATGCACGGCTGAGCAGGAAGGTGGTAATCTGAGCCAAACGTGGCAGAAGTTGAGACTTAATCTGCTCACTTTTCACTTTCCTTCCTTTTCCTTCTTTCCCTTCTACTCACACAAGGCCACATTTCAGATATTCAGCACATATATTTGTTGACTCACCAACTGATTCACTAATACTGTGGTAGCTAGGAATCTATAGACAAGAAATGTCCTCAGCAAGGGGCAGATATAAAATTTAATACCTAGCTGTGTGCAAAGGAAGTGCGGTGAATAGACAGAGACACAGAGAGGCAACACACAGCATAAAAAGTGGAAATTGGAGGCTTTCTATTTTTATGTTTTACGACCTCCAGATTTGGAATGTATCACCTCCCAGCCGCCTACGCCTGGATACTACTCAGCCAGTGAGAGGAACCAATGAGCACAGCTGTCTCCAGATAACAGTGTTACTTACACACACACACACACACACACACACACACACACACACACACACACACACACACACACACACACACACACACACACACACACACACACACACACACACACACACACACACACACACACACACACACACACATACATACCATGGTAAAGATGAGCTACACTAATATGATAAGGGTAAGGGAAGAAACCACTACAAATAACCTGCAAAGCCACTGCATACAAACCAGCCTCAATTACCACATATATTCCCACTAAAATGACACCCAATTCCGAGCTCAAACTCTAATGAACTCCCTAACTCCCAGTCTTGCACACTGTGTGAGTCATTACACTCCACGGTAGCAAAGAAACAGGCGAAATAAACACACTGACAATTTAGGTATTCCATCCATCCATTGTCTATACCCGACTATCCCTTTTCGGGGTTGCAGGGGGGCTGGAGCCTATCCCAGCTGTCAACGGGCGAGAGGTGGGGTACACCCTGAACTGTTCGCCAGTCGATTGCAGGGCAACATGTACAAACAAACAACCATTCACGCTCACACTCATACCTAAGGACAATTTAGAGTCACCAGTTAGCCTAATGAGCATGTTTTTGGTCTGTGGGAGTAAGCCGGAGTGCCCGGAGAGAACCCACGCATGCACGGGAAGAACATGCAAACTTCACACAGAAAGGCCCTGCCGGGGATTGAACTGGCGACCTTCTTGCTGTGAGGCACGCGCACTACCTGCTGTGCACCGTGCCGCCCTAATTTAGGTATTTGTAGAACTTAACCAGTAATTCAACTACAGGTACAGAGTTTGTCCTGAGGGTGGTGCTAAAAGAAAGGTCATGGGGTAACCTTCCTTAGTAGGTTTCATTCACTAAGGAAGAGGAATATATTTCATGGAAATCCAGCAATTAGTTCTGAAGATGCCTTGCTGTGCACTGCAGGCTTACTGTACCCCAGAGCTAAGATTGTCCAGCTAGTGGCGTTTTGACAAAGGTCAGGAGGGGACCAAAATTATTCGAATCACTTTCTTCTTGGAAATGACAAAATTCATGTTAATGTCATGGCAGACAGGTCAGAGGTAACTTAAGGATGTCCTGATGCGCAACCAGACCTCTCATCATTACACCCTGCTAGATTTGGCCCTAAAAAGGAAAATAAATAAACATTCCTCCATCAGATTATAAAAGGCTTTGCTGTGGGATGACTGAACATGTAACATTCAAGAGCCTCGTTCTTTCACTCTTGACCTGGTCTGCCTGAAACAGTCCAACAGAGCAATGACTCACCAGCACGCGCTCACATCTCCCCGCAGTTATGGGTCTTTTCTTGATGTTTGGCCTCAGTAAAACCAAAGCGTATGGCACAAATTACTACAAAAACATCTGACACTCAGTTTGAGCTTGGCATCATCTCCATACTACTTGCTTGGGAGGTTTGTCAGCAGTAGCTACACTGTCTAGACAAAGACAAACTCTGCATTCATTTTAATCATAATATTAAAACATAGTGGTGGTGAGGTGTAACTTCTCACATTACAAAAGTCCTGCAAACAATGAACAGACAAATACTCTAGTAGCTACCAAACTTGCAGTGTCCCTATCTTCATTAAATTACATCAATGAAATTAAACCTCCCTTTTAGAAAATAAATAAGTAAATGCACATACTGCATATATAACATTTTAACCATCGGCTGATTCAAGTTCAAGTGAGATGGCCTATTCAGTTGCTTGCCTGTATGCGTTCGTTTTTTAACTGCTGTCCTGGGAGCAGCCCTGTGATTCTCATCATCACCCTCCCTGACCTACATTCACAGTTAGTCTAGACTGACAAGCTCAAAAGGACTTAAGTCTGTGCTCTTTGTGGTTGGTATTGTTACTTCACTGCTGCCTAATAGGTGTAATGAAAAGAGGAGAAATCCTGGATAAACGCAAAATTAAGTCAGTAAAGGTTTAGATTGGTGTCACACTGAATTACAGAGCTCTGTTTTATAATCAAAGTGTTCAATGTGTAAGTGTGGCTAGCAAAAGGGGACATATAATGTACGGGAATCAAAGCAGAAATATTTACATGTGATGTATATTACACATGTTCGCAAGCGCCTCAACAAGACTGAGTTCCTTACAAGATTAGGTTAAAATGAAACCTTCATTATCAGAAAAGAGAAATTGAGCAGCAACATGGAAAGGCAAGAATCAGGCGATTTCATCACAGAGCAAACTGGTGCAAGTTACTGAATTTAGAAAGACAGGCCATGTTGAAAGCGGATACAACCGAAGTGAGGAAACGCCACAGTCACGCAGTACTTGTATGTGTAAATGGGCTAAAATGGCTGTCTGAGCAGTTCACTTTGACACAGTTCGCCCTGGACGCAAGTTAGTTTAGAAAACATGCTGAACTGAGAAAGTACTCACTGTCTGTTGGTCGAGCTGTGGGTGGCTCCACAACAGGTGACTGCACCCTCTCCACCCTTGGCTCTGCCAGGGAAGGCAGGGGAGCACTAGGCGCTGGAGGCGGGTGGTTGTTGTTCTCCACAGCATTGCCTGGGACCAAACCATCTGGCTGTCTGAAGACAGGCATCTCTGGCCTCCTGGAGGCCCCCTCAACTTGGCTGAGGATTGGGGATGGGGGCTCTGCTCTTCTCTGAGGGGGTTCAGGGATCCTTGAGACTGGGGCAGAGGAAAGCTGGGCATCCATCCTCCTGGGTGGGGCGGGGGGCTCACTGGACCGTGTCATGCTGAGCTCTGCCCGCCTGTTTGTGGAGCTGGAGCTGGAGATGGAGTTGGAGGAGCTGTCCAGGGAAGTACTCCGACTGCTAAGGCTGACCTCAGGCCGTTTGAGGCCAAAGCGGGCGATGCCAGCACTGGGTGAGTTGTCAATCTGCTTGGAGGAGACCTCAATGGATATTTCTGTGCGGCGGGAAGAGGCTGTGTCAGAGTTGCGACCCGCTGATAACTCAATGCGCCTCATGCCGGTCTTTGGGGAACGTGGATTGGAGGACTCAGAGGGGGAAGATCTGTAATCAGAGTTGCGGGAACTCAGGTCGTAGCTCCGCTGGCTGGATGTGGAGGAGGTGGATGAGCGGAGGGGGTTGGTGGTCCGACGAGACAGGGGTGAAGGGTGTGTGGATGAATCTGTCTCCTCCACCTCAAATGACCGTTTCAGCGCTGGGAAAACACACAACATTTGTGGTCAGAGAAGAAACAGACGAATCTTTTTAAGAATCTGATTTAACAAAGAACAAAAATAATTTGTTGGCTAATTCTTTGTTGTGCAGAAGCAAATACACAACTAAAAATGAGAAGCAGTGAGCGCGACAGCCGGAAGCGATAACACGCTATCAAGAAATGTTGATCAACATGAACAAATAATGTGGCTCCGTTCAGGCTGACAGACCCGGGACCCTGCGTTCAGGCACATTTCACAAGTACTGTGGCAAGTCAGTGGAAAAATACGATTAAAATCATGAATGAAAATGAGCGTGAACATGTTAACCTCACCGGATTTGACACGCTTCACGTATCTCGATAGCATGGCGATTCTAATTTCTAATCCACTCGATGAAAATATTCCGTTAATCTCACCGAATGCGCTTTAATAATATCGTCCGGTACAAACACAAACCACTACCACTGAACGTAAAAAACGGCCAGTATTTATTCCTCTGCTTATTACACGGACATTTTCTCCTTCTTCTCACTATGCTGAGCTAGCCGAACACCTAGCGCACCTGTTGACATGACGACTGTCCGATTGACCAAGCCTCGCGAGCGCTCTAATTGATCGCGTGGCTCTTGTTACGCAAAGGGACGTTCGTTAAGGTGTTCTGTCGGAAAAGAGCCTAATTTGCTGATTTCACAGCTTGTATTTTATTTTACTTTTCAAACTCAGTATTTAGTTTTGTGTGTGTGGTTAATTCCATGTAAATGTCTGACATTTTGCTATTGCTTTGAAGAGAATTACTCTTGAAAAATACATTTAAATTTAATTTAATTGCTTTGAATTGGTTCCACCTACACATTTCTTTCATATTATGTGCCTAACATTCTCTCCCTCCCCCTCCATATAAATTTAGTGTGCCAATATTCCACTACAATCTTTCTGGTTTAGTTGTTGTTGCTTAATAATTTGTTTTCCTTCTTGCCACAGTAAGCTCCATGCCCGATGTGAGGCTGACACCTGGCTCACCTCAGAGACTGGTGCAACTACAAACCCTAGAGCAACGCGGTCTCTGTCCCAGATGAACACACGAGCCTGCATGTGCCGGCCTCTGGCCTGCTTCACTGCTGACAGGCCAAGCACCAGCATGGTAGAAGACCCTCTTCCTGGAACTTACTTTTCCACTCAGCAGCACACTTACTTTTTACATCTACTTAATATGTTTCAGCAGATTTTTGTGTCTAATATCAGATGGTCTACTGACAAACTGGGTGTCTAAATCAGTAAGATTGAGCTTCCTGATTTTCCTAGACATATCGCATAATATATTCTTAATATTTCTTACTTTGTGTGACTATGGCAATTATAGGACAGCAATTAATGACAAGTTTGAATTACAGGTCAATTCTCAGAACCCCCTTCTACCCCTGGAATGGGTGGGTCACTAAACAAGCATTCACACATTCTTTGTATATTAGGTCCTGGTCTAATGTGTCCTCAAATGTTGGGGGATGGTTTGCCGTGTTCTCAGTAAATCTTCTAAAATAAAGAAAACCATAAACATAAATTCTTGCATGTTATCTGTATGTGAATTTTGGCACTTCTTCATTACACCATAGACTGCTGACAGGAAAAGTCAGAGGCAATGACAAAAACATAGCGACTTAGATTCAAACTCTAATGGTATATGCGTGTAGTATGCACCACAGATCGTTCTATCTCTGACAAAAAGCTCTTTATGTTGCTCGCATGGAAAAACATAATTCTATTTCAGAAAACTGGCCTTGAAATGCTCCTGGAAGAAAGGGTTGTCAGTGTGCTCTGTGCTTCTTTAGGTATGAGAGATATGCACAGGAATGACACACCAGTCACAATTAAGTTAGATGTAAAATTCATAAAATTTGCTGCATGCAGTGCTGAGGACTTGAACTACTTTGAGACAAGGTCGACAGTTTCTTGTCAGTAGGGAAAGGAAATGAACCACTCATGGAGCAGCAAATTTACAGTAGCTATCCATGCGATGCTCAGCTTTTAAGGGCAAGAGCTTGAGCTGTGAAAGTATTTAAGTGTGCCACAGACCACTTAAAACTGTGTTTGACTGTGATTTTGATATAATGACCTGTTTGCCTAGAATCGTGCTAACTGTGTTGTGTGTGCCTGCTCTGTGGCGACAGAAGAGCCCAACACAGTGAGGTCCTCACAGACACTGTGGAGACAGAGGTCCTGTCAGTTGTGTTTCTGTCTCTCTCTCTGTATGTGTGTGTGTTTAAACACAGCTGTACAGTAAAGCAAACACAGCCCGGGCTGCCCTGGTGGGAGCCAAACTCTCTGCCTCTGTTAACGTCATACCACACTGCATCCTGGGATATTTGTGTGTGTGTGTGTGTGTGTGTGTGTGTGTGTGTGTGTGTGTGTGTGTGTGAATGATGGTAGATGGGGAAGTCACACATTAATATCTCTCTTTGTGTATTTATGCAAAGAAGATGGCACTGTTACTTTGCCTCTGTAATATCTCAATCACTATTAACGTGCCTGTATGTTTATGTATGCCTCCATGTGTTTGTGTCTGAATGGAAATGTGCGTATGCAGGTTTGCAATTTTTTTTTAATGTCTCCAAGCTGCTGTATGCTGCTCTGAGACAATACCCGCAAACACAGCCCTTTCAGCCGAGCTCATACCTATGAGCACCAATATAAACCAAATGTCATCCTCAGTCCTCTCTCTCCCCCGACCTCTCTACATTAGCTCTCTCTCCCTTTACTTCTCATTTAATCTGGAATTGAAACAAAATCTGCTTTGAAGATTTTTGAGCAGCATTTATTCTGGACACCATTTGATGCACTGTGAACTTGTTAGCAGACTGAGCAGCCAAATAAGGAAGGAATTGCAGCCAAGCATGGCGTTTTTCAAATAACAGGCACTGAAACATGGTTAAACTGCTAGAAAATCATATGATGATGACACTCTGTTCTCCAGTGTAGCATGTTAGACTACTGGATGAGCATCACATGGACATTCTCTATGCCTCTCTGAGCATGACAATAGATGAGTTGGACTGGCCAACAAGATTCAGTGCTGCCTTTTGTCTTCAGCTGCTGAGGGAAAGTGAGGAGCACTACAGTATTTTACAAAACTGCTCACTAAACTACGGAGTACAATCTCCAAACTGTGATTGTGTCACAATCAGACATAAATAGCTCTAATTCATATTGTGGTATATATGTGCACTTAAATTCTAATCCTTGAGATTTTCATAAAATCAAACCTTGTCTTTGATACTCTTTACGATCAGCATTTTGTAGCAACAGCCATTCAATGTATTTTAAATTTGTATTATTTCTCTAGATGGTAGTTATCATTGTAAACCCACCAGTCTGATGGCTCAAATTGTTTTCACACACATGGGGGATTCCCAGGAAACGAGGCATGCGTGTCAAACACTGTTTCTGTTTGTAATTCTCATTTCATCACAGTCGGCCTCACTGTTTACTGTTCACTCTCCCACAGACTTAACGGAGCTCTGTTAAGTTCCCACTAATGCGAACACAATATTTGCTACTGCTCCAACTTCATATTGGAAGCATTCAACTGGCAAAACACGGGATGGCTTTTATTGTGAAGCAGTCACAGGAAATGCAATGAATTTGTCACAGATCTGTGAAGTTAGCACCTCAAGGCAGCAGCCATTTTCAGCATTTTCTCTTTTTTTTTGTCAATGGATTTTTAATTTTTGTGAGTGATGGAATCAGAAGTCAGAATGAGAACTTGGATGAGGAGCTGCAGTGACAGGTTGCACACCTCCAACTCCTCATCAAAGCAACCAACAAGTCTGTTTGGCTGTACTGTAAACGGTTGCACTTCTGTTAAAGTAGCTGTTAATTGAGTGTTTGCTGCAGCATTAAACTGCCGGATTAACCTGTCAAAACTTTACAATAAAGCCAGTTTGAAATGTTGAGCAGTCACAACTGAAGTCACTCACGCGTGTGCACTCTCTAAAAACAGTCCTGTAGATGACCACAGTAGCCTAAAAAGACCATGCATGTCATAATGTGCTTTGAACCACTAAAATGAGAGCAGTTGGCCCTTAAATATAGACTTAAATCCCAACTCTGTTTTCTGGAGGTGTGTATTACGGATGTCGAACACACTTTCCATACCTCGCAGAAAAAAACTGAATTCCTTCTCAATAAACAAAAGAAAATCTTTCATCACATCCTAGTTGTTTTTAGCCATAGTATGGAGCCCCCTGATAACTCTGGGGTCTTTCCGGGGGTCGGCATCGGTGCAGGTTTCGCTCCACGTGTCCAGCAGGGAGGAAGAACTGCAAGGAGTAGCTTTAAAGCTTGACAAAGACATGCTGTGTTCGCTCTACCTCAGAGTGACCCTGAGTTCTTCCCAGCAGCTCCAATGCTGTTGGCGTCATTAGCAGGAAACCTGTCCTAGCTGGTGAGTATAGAGCGCCCTGATAATGCTGATAAGGATGGAGGACGGCTATCATCAGCCTCCGACAGGAGACACTTCCTCCCTCTAATGCACAAGCGCTATCAATGAAGCTCCTCATGGAGTTTTGCTAAGCCCATACTCAGGGGGTGTACACTGGAGCACATTAACTGTATCCAACTTATGACTTATAACTTATTCACATGCAAAAATACATCTATCATTATCATAATGAATGTAGACTACAATCATGACTCTTGCTAGTATCCACAGCTGTCAATCTAACATGTTAGTATTGAGAAATTTTGCCTGAAGTTTCTCTGCCATTCTTGTGCAATTACCTCACTACAGCTTTAGCAATAAATCTGCCTCACCTTGAGGAAGACTCCGGTCATATGTGCGTGCAAGCACAGTGCTCATGAGGAGGCAGGTATGGCAGACAAACAGACAGACAGACAGACAAGCAGGCCATCCAGTCATTTAATTCTGGCCAAATGAAATGACTGAATAGGCTTATTACCAGCCAACAAGTCAGATCAATTTACTTGCTTGATTGCTGTAAGGATGTAAAGAGAATTTCAACAAAAAGAAGAAACATGCTACTAAATTACACAACCAACTCTAGCTTTAATAGCACACTTTCGGTGCATTATGGGTTGCAGAGCAAGTTAACAGAGTTCCTGAAAAAAATCCAAGACCACAGCTAAGTGGCAGTTGCCTTATAATGACAGTTTTCATTTTGAAAGGCGTTTGAAAGGCGATCCCTCGTCAAATTTCTCACCACCACCATGAAACAGTTTTGCCCTACAAAACAAGGTGGGTCCCCTACTGTAGAAGAGATTGTTAAAACTGTTCTGTGGAGTGCCTTCGTATCCGAATGGTTACAGTGCATGCCACATGGCCGCATGGTCGCATCTGTCGCCATTTTGATTCCAGCTGGCGACCTCTCTTTCCTGTCATACCTCTCTCTCTCCCCATCCTCCTGTGTGCCTCAACCTGTCACTATCTAATAAAAGTAAAAAGCAGCAAAAAAAAGAGCAATTAGTGTCACAGCTGGTTACAAGCTGGAATGACAAGTTCTTACAATGTGTCAAGATTAAATGTTTCCTGTGGACTTTTTATCAATAACATTTTATGAATTACAAAGCACCTGTGAAAAATGAATACCTGTGGAAAAACACACCAAACCAACAGCTGCTCTAAATTGCAATTGTGAAGGTGTTGTATCAATAATCTGTACTTTCTATTTTATCTGTCCAACATCTCATGTCCTTATATGATCATTAAATCTTTAACTCCGTCTCATCATCGACTGTCATAACTTGTGTTACTGTGATGGGTTGGATCTGGAAAGATGGCTAGATCTGGAAAGAAAGAACCGGCTGTGCTCATATCCTCTCCTCAACTGCCTGCCCCGACATTTTCACCCACCACAGAAATCTACTCCTGTGGAATTTCCTCTCACTGGACCAGTGAATGCCCTTAACATGCAGACATACAGAGAGTAAGAGAGGGAAAGAGACCAGCAGCAGTGGCAGCTTCTTGGTACCAATGCTTGAAATAGGAATCAACTTCAGCCAATTATCTTGGACACAACGGCTTCATGGGATATTAAACAACTTAATGTCTCACAAATATAGCTATTTTCAAGTTGAGTAAGAACTACAAGGAGCTTTTGCAAGAGCAGACCTCTTTGAAGGAACTGTAACACAATGACACAGTATGAATGCGTGCGTGTGTGTGTCCGTTCTGCTGAGTGGAAAGCTCAGTGGCCTGGTCAATGATCGGTGTCGGTTTGCGAGGGTGAAGTCAGAGCTGAGGTCATCAACCTCATGGACAAGTAAAATCCTGTTTTCTATCGCTCTCAGCTCACTGGCATCATCAGCTAAGGCCCACTTTTAGTGACATGTCAAATCTGCACACTGTTGCACACAGATTTACTGTGTCGTGTACATAGTATATGTACATAAATTCTGTATTACAGTGGCAGTGGTTTGCACAAATTAGTGTCACATTATGAATAAAACGATCCATGTTTTTCTGCAGTGCTTTTTAAGAGCTCTAATCATTTGACAAACACATGATGTGAATATCAAAATATAATCTAATCATCTGTGAGCATGGAGGTTTGTCAGCATATTAATACCTCATTGTCTATGAACTATTCATAATATACCATGCACTTCTATATTAACTCATGAGAGCACCAAAAATGCAGCCATTGAAATAAATGGCTTTTCAATCATAAGCTACTCTGGAACGTAGGCCTGGCCTTTTTGTCTAATCTTCCTCTGCCACAGAGGTAGGGCAAAAGCTGTGCAAACATTGCCCACCTGGAATTAAAGTGAGACTATGAATTTTTTTAGTGAACTGCTTAAACTGTTGCACAGGCAGAGAAGAGTCAGTAAGTCAGTGAAATGACAAATCAAAGGTTTGCTAACATGAGCCATCATAAGCTACTAGTCATACCAGACCAAGTAAGGCTGTAGCAGTGAAAACCTCTGAGTGTAGCGCAGTAAGAAAGGGTGTGTTTTACTGCTTCTAAATTCATCTTTTCATTCATAAAAGCAAGATTGTGTTGTCTTATCTTTCAAACATTACATACTTTAAGATCAGCTGTCGTGAAAGTTAGCGAACTAAAAAGCACATGTTTTTTTGGAGGATGGACTCTGAGTGACATTTGCTTGATTACAATATGGACACAGTGAAAAGGCCGTGTGGCATCATAATAATAATATGTGTGTCCAACTTTCTCTCTTTGTAACAATGAGGTTTACAGTGAAAGGAGTTTCAAAGCAAATTTGAATGGAACGACCTCTAGACTTCAGAATTCTGTTATTTTTCAAAAGCACTTTGATATAATGAAAGTGGAGTTTTTAGAGTTTAGAATGAGGTTGTTTTTTTCTTTTTTAAAGCAAGTGAGAAAGCTACTCCGTCGCTGTAAGACAAGCACTTTCGAAAACTGATTCTTATCGACTTGTTGGCCGCACCGGTGCCTTGCGGCACTCACTGAGCCACATGGGGCCATACATCATGGTGCATGGTGGTGACACCAAGGTATCACCACACACTCAGCCTAGCCAGGGGCAACACAGACCATTGACAATCACAACAGTAAACCATTATGTTGGCGATGTCTGAGAGCATGACTGAGCCACATGGTTAAAGCACACTCTTTCACCCCTGATGCCTCTCTTTTCTGAACACCACTTATCGTTCTGCTCTGCTGCACTGTGTAAACCAGAGGTTTAAAGACAGAGAGCGAGGGAGAGGGAGACAGAGAGATTCACCATACATACCACAACAAACTCGTGTTGACAGAGGAGCAGCTCCGGACAAGTGTGGATGCGTTCCTAATGGCTATGTGTTTGTGAAAGACAGGAGACAGATAGCCAGAAAGACAGGCTGGGGGAGAGGTGTCGGCCTGTCAACCCCTCCTACCCTCCTCGCATCCACCAGCAGGCCAAAGGGAGAGAGGCTGAGGATGGACGAGCTGCTGAGAGAGGGAGAGGGGAGGCACAGCCGTGGGATGAGGAGGTGGAGGAGGAGGGAGGAGAGGGATGACAGGGGGAATCTGTGGGCCAGGGGTAGAGTCATGAAAAGGAAGAGGAGCAGAGGGAACAGAGGGGGGAGGTGTTCCAGGTGTTCCCCTTGCAGCCGTATGGTCAGTTGCTGTCTCCTGAGTGCTCAGCATACAGTATACACACACACACTTATACAGCCTCTCTATCATGCAGATTAGAGGCTAAATCAGTTGCACACTATCTTCTGACCCATCTCAGACTCGACTACATACATGACAGCCATAAACACACTAATGCATCTCAACCAAAGCGGTAAAAAGCAACAACTTTTACTGTGATTTCCCTTTCAAAGCACCACAGCCCACCGCAGAAAGTCAACCAGCCCTCTCACTCTCCATTTGTCCGGATCCGCTCGATTCCAATCAAACATGTGGAAACTATCTATAGTGTCCTCATGGCAGGGTTAAAGAACGCCTCGCTCCTCAGTGTGACAAGAAGAAGAAAAGCCGTGGAGCAGCAGAGCTCAAGACAGAAAAACAAAACACAAAACTAACCTTCAAAGTCTGATATGATCCCTTCCAAGTGAGCGTTGACAGTGGAATCAGACATTTTGGGGAGCAAGTGTGTATGTGCGGGTGTGTATAATGCGCGAGAGAGGGAGCAGGGTTCCCTTTCCCCAGCAAGGAAAAGTCTTCCTGGGGCGCAGTCCCGCTTTTAAACAAATCCCAAATTAGGAGCCTGTGCAAGAGAGAGGAGGGGAGAGGAAAAAAAACCCACAGGAGTTGAGCAGCTCACTGATCCAAAGCCTCTCTCTATCTCTCCTCTCTGTCTTACAGCAGCAACTTATTTTTCTCTTCTCCTCCTTCTCAACTTCCAGGGCTTGGAATGAGCGAGCAATGGCAACCCCCCACCCTCCCTCTCCTCTCTCTCTCTCTCTCTCTCTCTCTTTCTAGCTCGCTGTCTTCCCTCCCCCCCCATTTCTCCTTCCCTCCATTCCTCCCTCCCCTTCTGCAGCCGTCCTCTCAGACTGCTTCCTTTCTTTGAAAGCTCTCATTTTTGACTGGGTTGGTCAAATTCTACGCAAGCTATATTCAAACACACTTCCTGTAGGCCCGATGACATGACTAACACACTCTGGGCAAGTGATGAAACACAATGAGGATTTTAAAGCCTTACTGCATCCTGTGAGAACACAAATCAAGGCACTCACTTACAGACACATTGGAAAAAGGCAGGTCTCCATTCAAACATATCTTACAGTGGATGGAGTGAAATGTTGCAGTAGATATACAAATAAATGCAGAGTGGAGGCAGAAGGATACTATGGACTAATATGGTCAGGGCAGGCTCATGCAGGCGGTTAATACATCGTCTGACATGCTCAGTCGCTCTGGAGGCAGACATCAATAAATAAGTCGCCTAATGACTTAATGACCATGTGAATGAGCTTCTGTGTGTGGGGGCGGAGGGGGAAGGGTGGACAGGGGCGTTGGTCACAGGTCACAGGGCAATGGCGATGAACCACTGCTGCTGGCATCTTCACAATTAACCATTTAGCAGTGGTGGAAGAAGCACTCAGAGCTTTTACATAAGTAAGTAAAAGTAGCAATACAACGACGTTAGACACTCAATTCAATTCAAAATTTTATGGAAGTAAAACTACAAAAATATCAGCATCAAAATACACTCACAGTACAAAAAGTAAAAGTGCTTATTATGCAGAATGGCCTATTTCAGAACAATATATATCATATTATTGAATTATTTTTTACTGATGCATTAATACATACATTACTTTAATGCTGCAACTGGTAAAGGTGGAGCTACATTTTACTGTATATACTGCTGGGTAGCTTGTCAGTTTCTCCCTGGATATCACGCTCATAACTCTTCAAACTGTAAAGATTTACTGCTTTCAAAATAAGGGTAGCCCTATGAGACATCAACACCTGAGGCAAAAATGCATTTGGAGAGATGATAGAAAGTTGAGAGACATGTTGAAAATGATTTGTATTTAAGCTGTAATCAATCATTCAGGCTGGAAAGTGACAGGAAAATTCAATCCTCGCTAGTTGTTGTCCCATATGTGATTTATCATAAAATGTTTGGGACTGAAATCCTGCATGTCTGGCAAGCTTAGCGCCAATTTGTTGCTTACATTGGAATCCAAGTTTGCATTTTCTGTTGATGTGGGCATGTTTACCGATCATAAACACAGATGTGCGCAAGTGCACGAGCACACACTGATGCACAGATATCAAAACAAATATCAGGCTTTACTGTACCAAAACCTGCAATCAGATTAATCTTACGGCGCATTCCCCCGCCACTGAAAGTATGTAACCCACAAAGTTTGTGAGAAAACTCTCTAATCGTCAATGAATTTCTGGCCGACATGAAAACTGGATGTGGGCCTGGAATTTTTAAGTCAGGACAGGCGGAAGCTTCTCAAGTAGCCAGACTGTAAGGACACATAACTTTTGTCTTAATTGTTAGACAGCGCAAAGCAAAGTGTCCATGCAGACAAGGGAGATTTAATGTGCTGCTCAAAAGTTTTAGGGTGCTCTTCCTAATCATCCCATTGCCCCACCCAGATGTACACACATCTGTATTACATAAGCACATACTTCAAGTGTGTTTCCTTAAGGTATGAACCCCACAATATCTGACATTATGTCTCCAGTAGGGGTCAGCGTTGGTCCTATTAAAACATGTCACTGTGGGCAACAGTTTTAGTGGTAGCCGTGTCACTACCACACAGTAATGTGATCTGGAAACAGATAAAGACGGAGAAATGAAGAGAATCCTGCTCTGGACACACCCTTCAACCCACACACACACTGTCTCCTGCCCAACACATGTGTGCTAGATTCCTCCACTCCCTGGCACACACTCCTGGTCTGACACACACCGAGCTGCATGCAAACAGGCAACAAATATGTGTGCGGCAGATGCATGCACAAATACGAACATGCACAAACACCATGCATTCAGCCCAGCACCCAACCCTTTCACTAAAAGACACGCACACACACTCCTAGTGATGTAGCATGCAATGCACTGCTATGAAGACAGTTTCAATCTCCCATTAGCAGAGCATACCTTGGATACATTATCTAATCACCTAAATGTTTGCGCGACTGTAAAAGGTTACACAAGGTCATGTTGAAGCCATATATCAGCGCTGATATCTTTAGCTAATTATAGTGTGAATTCCACTACGCTGACTCTTCTTTCTGGTAAACCTTATTGCTGTGTCATGGAAAAAAGAAAGGAGGAGGGATTGCTTCTAAAAATCAAAATTGCTTCTTGTCAACGCTGATAATGAACTATGGGATGTAGAACTAATGCAGGAGTAACAGTGAGCATACAAAGTCATCATGAGGAGATAGAGATCCTATATGACTGTGATTCAAAAATTAGTTTTGAAAGTGGAAGTGATGATAACTGACATCTGTTAAATCCAGATAATGAACCTCTTGGGGTCTCAGGCTTGCTGTACATTACTGTAATGTATTTGAATAGGCAGCTGCTGGTGTTATATTGCACTGAAGCCCAGGGATGAAGAGAGACAGAAACAGCCGCCTACTGCTTAAAGAAACCCAGACCACCACGACTCTAAAGTGGGTCCTTCCCTCTTGAGAGCTGAAAAATGAGAGGAGCCGAGTGGGAGGAGAGGAGGATAACTTCTATAAATGGATGCCAGGCCGGCGTGGCAGTTGCTAGGGCGATGCCAGGGCAGCAGCAGGTTGTGAACGTCAGCAGCCGATCTAAACATGAACGCGCACACACAAAGACAGCAACAGGCCTGCAAGCCTCGGCGCCAGTCTGCCCCCCTTGACTGCGGTCCAGCCTGTGCCAGTGGATAGACCTCCTGCAATCTTTGGACTCTGCAGGGACGCACCTGCACTATTTTATTCATGACTACAGCTGCATCAAATTCAACTTACAATAAAAAAAAGCAACCTTATTTGTATCGATGCAGGAGAAGAACAATGTAATGGATGAAATACCAGATTTCGATGACAAATATCTAACCACGATTCACTGGTCAAATGTCTCTGCTGATTCAATTAATCGGTTTTCATCATCACTTAAGTGACAGATGGAACAGGGAAGAAATAAGACAGAGCCACTAATCACTAATCTGTCAAATTAAAGCTCTTATATAGATAACAAGTTTGTAAAAAATAGGTTTTCAAGAGGTGACGTGTGACCATCATGAGGCTGTTTTATATCGTGAATAACAATCAGTGTTTGATCAGGTCATGTCAGGTTTATAAAGTCATTGTTATTTCAAACATTCCCAGTATCAGCAACAGAGGAAACCCAGCTTCCTGCTGAGTTCATCCTAAAACAATAAAAGCTTTGTGGGGCTCCATACAGACGACTCACCCATGAGTCAGGCTGTATCAAATAAGCCATCTGGGAGAGGTAAAATCTGTGCGTGTTGTGTGTTGGCGAGTGCGTGCATTCATGTGTACATGTGTGTATATTTTGGATGTGACTAGCTGGTTACCTCAGCACTGTTTACATGGCAACCCCCATAATAAGCAGCTTTACCTGGCTCAGGCCTTCAGAGGGGAGAGACACATGGACAGGACATGAATGAGAGGAGGTGAAAAGGTGGGAAAAGGTGAGCCAAAGAAAGAAAGAGAGACGTGAAGTGACTCTGAGTGCCCCCATGGTTTTAATGGAAACTAGGAAGTAGGACCATTCCCCCCTGCTGTGTGCGAGAAAAAAAAGACAGAAACACAGAAAGAGAGCAGCTTCAGCATGAACAATGGAATCAGCAGCACAGGTAGTGTAAACATATCCAGAAATGTTCAAAAATGCAAACAAAAGAAAACTGAACACTGTGTAAGAGTCTGCATCAAAGAGGACCAGACAGTTTCATAATATTACCCCCACCCATACACACACACGCACACACACACGCATATGAAAACCCCTCATGTGGCCCCAGAGCCCACATGGTGAAGTAGCTTCGTCTAAAGTATATGCACAGCTGTAGTGACAGCAGCTGCCCTTAACCAAATGTTAAACAGCAGCACCCAGCCAGGCTCTGCTAACTTTAATCAAATACAGCACCTGTTGGAAACATGGCTCAACTGCACTGCATGTACACGCACGCACGCACACACACACACACACACACACACACACACACACACACACACACACACACTGGCATACCCCCTCAATTGCTTTTGCTCATTGGTTTTTCTTTGCAGTGAGCGGTCCCTGTGTGTGTATATGTGTGTGTGTGTGTGTGCAAGTGTATCGACTGTCTGCACACATGCTGCTGGCTGCATGTGTGTGTGTTCCCTCATGCATGGGATGGAATGGCTTGGTAAATAGAGAGAGCAGCTGTCCTCCATCACGGATGACTCTCAGTAGGCCTCTCTCTCTGTCTTCCTCCCACCTCCGCCCTCGGCTCCATCACTCCACCGGGTAATAACACTGTTTAGTGCGTCAACAAGCCAGCATTGTGATCGCCATCCTCGCTGCTCTCGCTGCACTCACATATTGTTCTGCTCAGCACGTTGCCACGGCAACCCACCCAACAACACCAACCGTGTCTCACCAGGAAGCGACACGGTTTGCAATTTCCTTCCATAAACCTATAGAGGGTCACATTCAAAACAAGTCAGCTGTGATGAAGAAAACAAGTCAGAAAATAGCCCAAAACAACACTTGTTGCCTTGTGTGAGTGTTCACAACTCAGAGAGGCTGACATAGAAAGAGAATTTTAGATTACTCAACTCAGCAGCTCCACCTAGTGGTGAAAGCATATCTTACACATCAAACAGAAAACCTGCAGCACGGATTCAAGATGACTGAAATCTTTCACTGAACTCATTGAGAGGTCTGAGGGTCAGCTAAGCTACAAGTCACGAGCCTGCGATTTCAGTCCATGGCGACTGTTACTGCGTCATACACACTCATCCAGCATCATCAGCTGACCTCGCTCTGACTGGAATGAATGAGCCCCTTTAGGCTTCATTCACAGTCTCTGTGTGGTTGATGGACAGTTTCCGTTGGGAGCGTCATCACTGTTGATTCATATGAGAAGAAAACACAGGAAACAAAGGGGGAGCCTCGCAAATCAGCTTCAACACCAGTGAGGGAGGAACATTAGCGAGAGGTGAATTGACCTAATTTAGCAGAGGCAGGTGCGAGGCACTGACGACACCTGGCCAGATAAGAGGACAGTTTATATTTATTACAAATAAAACATTATTACATGTGCCCACAGTTGATAGATGGGATTGATGTCTTTACTTTGCCATGAGCTGTGCACACATACACACACAAACAGCCTTTAAACATACATATACACATATTCCTCCTATTTGTGTACACATACGCAACAACAAACTGACCCAAAAGCACACAGCACACACACATGCAAATCAAATACACTGTGTATATGAATGTGTGTGTGAATGCATAAATACTTCAGTGAACGTTCACTCAAAGTCGAAACATACACAAAGTATGTCCTGCTGAAGCCATTACAGCTCCTTGGAGGAAGCACCTGGAGACAAGGGGCCAAACTGAGAGAGAGAGAGCGAGGGGGGGGGGGGGGGGAGGCAGGGCGATACCTGCATCACACACACACTTGTCAGTGGTCTCACCTTCATCCAGATTCCTCACAACGTGTTGGCGCTACAAACCCTGCTCAAACTGTCACAAACATACACATACACACACACACACACACACACACACACACACACACACGCTGCTGCAGCCACTTCACCAGTTCCACTCCAGCTATGTTTTTTTGTGCCCTTTTAACAACACTCACACCAAAACTCATAAAAATACCATTAAGAAGCAGACAGCACTGCCTCACTAATGACTTTAGCATAAAGTATGACACACACACACACACACACACACACACACACACACACACACACACACACACACACAGGCAAACTCTTATCAATTCAATATGTATATTGTTTAGAGCATCCAAAGGGGAAAACAACGCCAGAGGGGCAGAAAAAGTAAGGATTGTTATTTGCAGAGTCGGCTCTCTCTTTGCTAGTGGACTGAAGCAGGGCTTTCTCTATCCTGTTAGCTAAAGGAGGGACTGACTGATGGCCGAAGCGGGATCAGAGCCACAAGGGACAAGAGTAGTACTGTTCAAACAGAGCTTTTTCCTGTTTTCACACCAAAGAAGAATGGGAGAATGCAGATGGAGAAAAAAAGTGGGAGAAATGTCTAAGAAATAAGAGCTGCTTCTGTGTCACTTCACCACAGAATCAGCCCCTCCAGAGAGATGTTTTTACCAGCAATCTTACTTCCACGCAGTGATCGTGAAAAATGAACATGGGTAAAGACAGGCAGACAGAGACGGGGACTGGAAAAGAGGTGCTGACCTAGCGGCAACCTGTAAGGACAAAAACATTTAACTGGAAACAATGGGACAGAGGGGGTGGAGATGGTGGGCACAAACAAGACACAGAAAAGCCTGCAAGCATAACAAGCACAGAACAGATAAAGATAAATCAAAACAGGTCCGCTAAGCTGCTACACAAACCCTGCAGAGCTCCCAGCTCCGGCTCCAAACCCCAAAGAAAACATGCAGTCAGCAAACAGGACAGAATGAGAGAGTGGAAAATACCATAGAGGGGGAAAATAGAGGCAGGCTCTTACAGAACAGACACTCGATCACAGTGAAAAAGCTGATTGAAGGACCTTTAGCTGCACTTTGTTCTCCATTCAGAAGCGTGAACTCATCTGGGCTGACAGTTTCCGGAGAGTTTGTCTTACCTGAGAATTTGTCCCCCTCCATAACCAGATCACTCCCTCCACAGCCACATGTAGTGTCTGCTCTTTGACTCCACTCTCTCTCTCCCTCTCTCTCTCTCTCTCTCTCTCTGTCTGTCTTTTTTTGGACTTCCCTTTCTCTCGTCCCTCTCTCCCTCCCTCTGTTTCTCTTCCTCCTCTCCTTACTCTCTCTTTCCTTTTGGGCTCTCTGCTCTCCCTCCCTCTCCCCCGGTTTGATTCCTTCAGTGTGTCTTGCTAATGAATTCAGAATTACGACATCCCCATGTGCTGATCATATGTTGCATTCGCCGCTCTCTCTTTCTCGCTCTTACCCGCTCTTTCCTCTGATGAGACCAAAAGACTGAAGCAGCATTGTGTCTTGAAAATAGAAACCATTAGCTCTGCCATGTGACACGAACAGGCTCCTTACAGACTAAAATAACCGGCTGGACTTGCAAACTCTTCTGTCAGCTAACTTAAAAATGTTCCTTGTGTGTGTGTGTGTGTGTGTGTGTGTGTGTGTGTGTGTGTGTGTGTGCAGTGGCCCTTATTCATTTGATACCAACAGCAATCTTGTCAAGCTGGAGCGAAGGACATTCCACAAACTACTTCTAGACTTCCTCGCGATGAATCGCTCTGCCTTTGCAAGCGTGTGGAAGGATGACAGCCTGTTGAAATAATACTGACATGCAAAAATAATACAGGACGGAAGCGAGGAGGGGGGAACGCTATGAAAACAAATTTCCCAAAAATGTTTTCAAGGGTTAAAGCAGGAGAGGCAAAATGACAGCAAGAGCGCATATTGGAGACAGAGAAAGAAAGGGGACAAGTGGGTGTGCGTCTCCATGTTCAGGAAACTCAGATGACCTCTGGCCCTCGGCACGCCCCTCATGCTGCGCCAGGGGTCAGAGGTCACATGGCAAGCGTCTGAGCACTGATAGAGAGATCAAACACACTCAGACATGTCAGACTGACATCTTGTGCAACACTCATCGCTCCAGTGACCTCACGTATTGCATGGTGACCTCTGCGTTCCACGTGTTTGCACATTGTGTTTATATATCTGTCTCTGGTCATATCTTTATTAATTCAATAATTAAAGCCAGCTGCCTCATTTTGAAGCGTTTGGTGATAAAATAAGGAAAATGTGTACACTGGCGGCCCCTGATGGTCAAAATATGAAACTCTGATGGCCTGCAAGTTGCTATAAATAAACAGTTTACATTTAAGCATAAAATCTTGCTTATTGTGGATGAATGATAAATTAAAAAAAAAAAAAAAATCAAATCTTTAGCCATATTAGATGAGGTGAAAGGAAAATGTAAGTCTAGCTTGCTGAGTCCTGAAGTACAGTACCGTACAGTATCCTTAGTACATTAAATGTACTAACAGTAATAAATTTAATATTCATTGGTCACTGTTTGACAGAATAACCTTAAAAACGAGGTTGAATTGTCAGATTGATTGTGATCAGCACTAATACTGCGTGTGTCCAATGCAGCGGGATCTGCTGACTGCCACATGGGAATTTACTGCACATAGACAAACAATAGGGACAGTGTTGGATAGACCTGTCTGTGTTTATTTGTGTGTGTGTGTGTGTGTGTGTGTGTGTGTGTGTGTGTGTGTGTGTGTGTGTGTGTGTGTGTGTGTGTGTGTGTGTAAGTGTGTATGAGTTGAGGTTACAGTAAAGCATTCTTCCAAACACCCGCCTGCCGGCTCGTAAATCTGCCCCATTGGCAGATGTTTTGTGTGAGGGCATCTCCCTCCAAATGCCAATGAGCACGCGCGCAAAAACACACACACACACACACACACACACACACACACACACACACACACACACACACACACACGCACACACACACACACACACGCCCTGTGGCAACTGCATCAATGTCAGGGAGGTCTGTATGTACATCCTGTATGTGTGTCCACTGCATATATGCCTCTGCGTATGTATGTGTGTGTGTGTGTGTGTGTGTGTGTGTGTGTGTGTGTGTGTGTGTGTGTGTGTGTGTGCGTGTGTATGTGTGTGTGTGTGTGTGTGTGTGTGTGTGTGTGTGTGTGTGTGTGTGTGTGTGAATGTATACTGAAGAAGTTTACATTGACACACACACACAACCAAATATTCTACCCAGATACTCATTTGTTTGGACATAAACAAACACACTCAACCACCACGCTCAGTCAGAATGTGTTTGTTGTCTCGCTGCCTGTCGGCTGTCTGTGGGATGAATATACATCCTGGGGCCTGTTCCAAAAGATACATCTGTGAGTCCTGTAGTCCTCCTCAATGCTCATGCGTGTTAGCGGGAGGTGAAAAAATGAACACCAAAGGAAATGTGTTGCAAGTCACAGTCTACAAGACATAGCTTGTAGACATTCTACAAGCTAGCTATGTGTACAAACCTAGTGTGTGTGTGCGTGTGTGTGTGTATGCGTTTAAATCCCCCTCCTCTCTTCTGTTTCCCTCCTCTCTATGTGCTGATGCTGCAGAAGATGCCTCAGTGGTGAGCCACAGCTTCAGCCTGCATACCAATACCATGTATTAGCGTACGTGCACGCACACACGCACACACCCTTGCATGAGGACGCACAAACACGAAACGGCACAAATGACACAACTGTCAGGTTTCATCTATTTGTTGCATGGCTTGAAATTGCACATTAAAACCCCCCGAATCATCAGCAAATACAGAAAATTAAATTTTAGAAAGAACTGCAAAAATATTTGTTCAGTTAATATCGCAAAGCTGCTTTCACTGCTTCTTCTTGGTTTGTTTCTTAGGGTGTGGGTAGACGCAGCGTCGGTGCAAAATGGGAGTAGGATGCAAAAATAAAATCTTAAAAACAAAAAGTAGCAAATGAAGCAGTTGAGAAATACCCTGATACTCTGCAGTGACAGAGAAATTGCAGCTGCTCTTTTAATTAAATCATCTATTTAAATGACATGATTACAAAGACGCGAACGTCTTCTGGTCTTTGTGGGACACTGTCGTCTTTTTTACTGCGTCTGTAGTCTGCTGTTTACCTGTTATCAGCTGCAGTCTGGGGAGAAAACAGTACCTGCTCGGCCCTCAGTGTTACCACATCCCTTCTGCTGAATGTCAATGACCGTGACTTACGTAACACTTAACAGAAACAGTGAGTGATTAAGCGGAAGCTGGGAAAGGGGGCGTAGACTTTGACAGTAACCGAGTCTGAATGGACGACAGACACGTAGACATGAATCTGTCAGTGGCCTGTCTTTCAGATAAATGTATGCTTGTACTACTACAAAAAAAGGAACTGAATGTAGCATGGAAGGATGAATGGATAAATGTATGTACAGATGAAAATGACAGGGGTGCAGTCTACTTACTGGGACTGGTGATGCCAGATCCCTCTCTTTCTGGTCTCCTCACCCGAGCGCTGGCTGATCTTCCTGTAAATGGACACAAGGATGGAAAGACAAATGAGTTAAGTCAACAGAAACTGTACTGCAACCCGCAGATGTACCACTGCGCTTCATCAACAAGAGGTTCAGCATTAGAAAATGGTTACTGCACAAGGTCTGAAACACAATTTCCGATAAATACTTCACCTTCCTCAGTCCTATGATGGTTACTTTTAGAAATAATAACGCTTACAGAGGAAAAGCCTGAGTGCCACGTTTGGTTTCTGACTGTTCCAAAGGTTAGCTTTTTAGCTCATGTTCTGGATGGGAGCATCAGCCAAATCTTAACAATGCAGCAAAACATGTATAAGCACAAAGCGGAAACTCCACATTCTCCTCGAGGCCAAATCATCTACAGTTGTCAAGTGGAAAAACAAAGTCAACTGATGTTTGAAAGATGGCTATTATTGTTTGACCACAGAGAAACTGACATTTGGCTATTGGAGGAAAGCCGGACATCTTTTTTTTTGTCTCAGTTTCATTTGTGGTTTGTTTTTAGTTTTATAATAGTGCGGATGATGTGGAAATAACTCAGACCAAACTTGCATGTGGAACAAAATGCATGAAGTAGCATAGTAACAAAACGGACTAAAAAAGTGCCAGAGCAACGTACAGGATTAATGATCAAAGCCACTACTTTTAAATAACTGTCAAACAAATTTGTCAAAGTGAAAAGGCAGAGAAAAAGCAAGTAAATCAATATACTGACTGTAATTTCCAATAAAAGCAAAGACGAATCTGATCTCTGCGGGGAAAAACGTTGTAAGCCAAGTTTATCTTCTAGTATTGATTTCATCTTTTTGAAGGAGTGACAATTGTAGGGAACAATTAAGGATGAGAGGCAGATACGGAAAGGTCGAAATCCTCATTCATGCCCATCGAGCAGCCCCCAGCACCAACAGCCAGGGCCAACATGACGCTGGCTGGTTTAAGAATCACAGGAATGCCACTTCCTCTTGGCCGACTGTCTGGTCCCTGACACTAGTGGTATGCTCAGAGTAATCTCTCATTGATCGGCTCGTGTGTGTGTGTGTGTGTGTGTGTGTGTGTGTGTGTGTGTGCTTGCTCAGTTCTGCTGAATCACCAGCCATTGAATGAGGCAGGGAATGAGCCAGCACAGGGACACAAGTGTTTGTGTCTGTTCAGACGGGTGATTCAGCTCCATTAGAAAAACGGTGACGTCTATTTTCTGAAAAGTATACGAGTAAATGGTACATGTGACACACAAAAATCACAAAATTGTGTTATTCTTGATGTTTTCTGTTTGTATTTTTAGCCACAGAGTTGGCATGGAGATCTACAGACGGGCTGTCGGATGGTGAGTTGGTTGGGCTTTCCATCACTTTGTTCCAGACTGAAATATCTCTTCAGTAATTGGATGGATTGCTCTAAAATTTCAGGGTCCACAGACAATGAATCCTAATGACTTTGGTGATCCCCTGACTTTTCCCTCTCCAACAGAGGATTCACATTTCTGGTTTTGAGTGAAATGCCGCCCATTTGGATGAACTGTCAATTACGCTGATGATCCTCTTAACTTTTTATCTACTAAAAGCAGGTACAAATTTTAATAAGGCCAATACCTGCAAAGCTAATGACATTCCAATCAGGCTCATTTGTACTTTGTGTTAAATGCTAATTAGCAAATGTTAGACAAAGCGACTCAGCTTCTCAGAGCTGCTAGTAGACATTAAATAATTAGTCAACCTCATGTTAGCTCAGACTGTGAACAGAAAGTTGTCATTTCATTATAAAGTATGTTTCATGGAAGAAAAAAGTAGTTAAAAAGACCAAATATAGTAACCTTTACTTAACTGATAAGCTATTTATTAATAACAATGCTTGGTGTAGGGAATAGCTTGATAAAACCGTGAAGCTTAACCATTCCTGGAACAGGTGATGGCACGATAACCAGATGCTACACCTCTCTTACGTCAACCACGTACTAGTTCTTCTGTTCTTTCCACTTGCCCAATCCTCCATTCCTCTCCTGCATCAACCCAGTCAGGGCTGTTCACATGAGGTAAGTTCATCCGGTGGTGGGTGAGTCAGTCATCCCATCCTGTTTTTAAGTTCTTAGAAATACTTCCTACCGCAAATCAGTGTGCAACATGACATTCATTTTCTGCCAATAATGCCAGCAAACATAGTGGTTTTCTGCCTGTGTTTGTACTGGTTTCAACACAAAGACAGCTGGTTCGTACGTGCCACTGTATGACTGGAAAGCGTGACTAAAGCATCTGTGTGTGTGTGTGTGTGTGTGTGTGTGTGTGTGTGTGTGTGTGTGTGAGAGAGAGAGAGAGAGAGAGAGAGAGAGAGAGAGAGAGAGAGAGAGGGAGAAACAGAGTGTGAGAGTTTGAAGTTGGTCACCCTTTGAGGGATGAAAGCTAATAAAAGAAACTACTGTAAATGTGGTGATGATGAAATGTGCAGTGTTTCCTTCCCTTTGCTTTTCTACAGAAAATCCTTCAGTACCTCAGCGTGACCGTCTCGCTCTCCCTTCACAGACTGAGATCAGTATCCTACTATTTCAGCTCCACGAGAGGTGCAGGTGAGACCAAATAAATTAAGTCAAGAATGTCATTTGCTGCATCGTCAGTGTGTCCAGCAGCTGCTGGCATGCTTCATCAGAGCTGCGAGCTGCTTGTCAGACGGTCAAAAGCTTCTGAACTCAATCTGCTCAAACTTCTTCTCTCAGAGAAGAAACGGCTGATCAGTCATGTGAGTTAAATGTTTGCTACATCAGAACTCATTTGAAAAAGGTGTTTCCATCTCCCGTCGAGTGCGTTAACTCTTTTCTGTAAAAGGCAAAAACCACCTCATCTTTTTGAGAAATTGTGGACGTTTCAACAAATGATGCCTCTTCCGTCAACCTTTCTATTGTGATACTTCATCATACGCTTAAACAAATAGATTGATGGAAAAAAGGCATGATTCCAGGTTAGACAGCAGAGTCGTTGTAATGTGTTACAATCACATTATTCTTCTCTGCGCCGTTTGCTGGAGGGAAGATTGTGAATAAGAGGAGGCAGAGGATGGCTTAAAAATGTAGAGTATTGCATTGAAATGAACTGGTCAGTGTGTACAGGTCCAGATCAGAACAACCTCTCAGCAGCAGCAAACTCTTGACTTCTAGGCAAAATCATTTTTGTGACAGTGACCTTTTACCTCCAAATTCTAATCAGTTCATCCTTGTGTCCAAGTGGATGTTTGTGCCAGAGTTTAAAAAAGTCCCTCCAGGCGTTCCTGAGATACAGCATTCACAAGAGTGGGATGGACAGACAGACAGACAACCTGAACAACCGCTGCCTCTGGCCACGGCTGTCACCAGCACAGAGGCATACAAACATGCCTGTGTCAAACCAGTGGCAAAAGGCCATGTCCTGCTGTGGAACATGGTGAAAATGTCTGAGCTCCTGCAAAACAGTCAACCTGTCTGTGCAGCAAATAACACGGATTTAACTGAAGAGACGTCTGTCAGCATCGCGGAGGACATGTCTAAATGCTGCTCTAGTGTCAGTAACAGAGCGGCTTCTGACTTCAGTGTTGATTCAGAGAGGAAGTATTGAGTCAACCTCTTTTAACTTGCTTTAAGTGGAAATCATTAATCTTCCACAAGCAGTCTGATAGCACCATCGGTCCATTATGTGAGTGTGTACACATCTACTTGTGGCTTAGAGCGTTGAGCATATGGAAAAATGACAGAACAAATAAGACAGAGGCAAGTCTTTCAAGCCTTGAGCCAAAAAGCATGCCTGTACCTATTTACTCTTTTAGCTGAGAGTGCAGCTTGAGAGAGGTGAGGTGAACACACACACACACACACACACACACACACACACACACACACACACACACACACACACACACACACACACACACACACACACATACACTCTTACAACACAAAGTGCTTCACAGAGAGTAAGCAAAGTTTACCATAGCAACAAGGTAATGTGCCACAGAAGCCATAACAACACCGCAAAGTTGTGTTGTTGATATGTGGCATTGAACTGATATAATTCAAAATGGCCAGGAGCTGTGTGGTTTTAAGTGAGAGCAAAGTCCTGGCAGACACAAAGTAAATACACATTAGCCAATCACGGCGAGCTTAAACACAAACTAAAGGAGAGACACCTGATAAGTTTAACTGTACGCTGGCACAAAGGCGTGTGTGTGTGTGTGTCTACATGCAGAATCTGTGGATGTGCTCACCTGCTCAGTCTTGTCTTGGGGCCACACACACACACACACACACATACACACACACACACACACACACACACACACACACACACACACACACACACACACACACACATACATACATATAACAGCTTGAACAGGTTTCATAAAAATCTCCCAACGCTATGATCCATGTCTTTTTTCACCTCAAGGAGATTTGTATCTTCTGAGGTCATATTTGTCTTTTGACACTGCTATGTGTAACAGAGGTCATTGCATGCACATGATAGATGAAAAGAATGAAAACAGTGTTCATGCTAATGAACGGTGCTGCAAGTCACCAGAGTCAATGCATGACTGCGTGTGTATTTACTATAGGCCTCAACTGATTGATGTCAGTTGAACTGCTTTGTGAAGCCGTGTGTGTGTGTGTGTGTGTGTGTGTGTGTGTGTGTGTGTGTGTGTGTGTGTGTGTGTGTGTGTGTGTGTGTGTGTGTGTGTGTGTGTGTGTGACATGACCGGTCAAGTGCATGGCTATGCCTGAACAAACATGTCAACTGATTAGTTATTGGTCTCAGATGACTAGAGAAGGTAAACAGAGGGCAGAGGGTGCAGCACTTTAACATGCTTGAAACACAAGAGCAATCACACACACACACTCATGAATGAAGACCTGCAAACAGACACACATACTAGGGTGGAGTGATACATTAAGTTATCCTTTCTCGATCCCCATAGGAGAAGTTCTCTATATTTAACATGTCCTAAGTATAGGGAGCGGTGGGTTGCCAACTCCAGCTCTAAGCCACTTGGTCAGGGGCACTGACAGGAAAATGTACCTGACATCCATGTTTTTAATCCCAGAGGAACCCACTCAAACACAGAGCACAAAACATACACTGTGATGCATGCTCTGTCTCTTTCACACACGAAACTATCTGAGATTCTTGTGTTTGCAAAAGGAGGCGACGTGTGAGCAGGAGGGCAGAGGAGGTGAAGGATCCTCACCTTTCTCCTTTCTTGTCCTGCCTTTTTACCCTGTCGTCTTGTATTTCCACTTTTCCCTTTAGGGCAAGGTGGTGTTTTGATTTAAGCATTAATCAACTGTGCGCCATTCATTGCTGAAGTGAAGCTACAATGCCGTGATGGACGAGGTGATTTCTTTAAATCCTAATCAATAATAATCGCTGTCATTATATTCTGCCCACGGGTGTAAAGCTATCATCACTAAACACTGCGCTCTGTTAAATCTACTGGGTTTGTTTAAAAAAACATCAGGCTTTGTGAGATTTGTTAAATCAAACAGAGAAAACTGTGTGCTAGCAGGGCTGGGTGATATGACAAAATACTCTGTGAAACCTGTCTGGTTATTTTATCAGTTGATCATTTCTAAGATGAATTTTCTGAAATGTTACTAAATCACAATATATATCAATATTGCAATTTCTATAATACAGCTTAAAATTCTATTTGAAAACTCAAATGTAATAATGAATGTGTGGGTTTTTATGAGATGACAGACAGTGAGATAAGAAGGATGTTCTATACGTTCTGTGTTCCTATGTTTACAGGTCTTTATGTCTTTATTTCTCAACAACTCTGTATTAAAAAGCCACTTTGAGAGATCCAATCAAATCTAAAGGACCCATGTAACTTCACTTGGAAATACATCATATGATGAGACTAAAGATGCTCTAACTATGGACGATTATCATACATCACACTTTTCCTGTTGTGATGTATGTGAAAATGTTATCATTACCAACTCCTCCCTCCTCTTCTCTGCTCGTTGTGTTTTTATGGCCCTCATTACACATGTTAGGGGTATGCTGCAAACACAGCGTTTCACAACTCTGCCTGTGAAATAGCTACGAGTGGGTGGATGGGTGGAGGGAAAGAGAGCGAGCTAGACAACCATTTTTCAAGTTGTTTTTACAGCCCTGATAAGACCTTTACCTGGATGCATTGTTAATGATGAAGGACCGCACCGAGCACACCCACGCACCCACACACCGGCAGACTCATACGCACATGCGGTCACACATACACTCGGGGAAAGACATTGGCCATGACCCTGAACTGCACTCCTCCCAAATGAATAGCTGTTGTTCTGGCGCCAAAGGTATGAACCGGCAACACCTTTTCCTACCTCTGCGCTTTCAACACGAACCTATTCCTCAATCACCGCGCTCACTGAAAACCAACACTGCTTTGCCAAACACACAGCCACTTTTCTGTACTCTTCACAATGCAAACACAAGCCCAAATACATAAAAGTGTTTTAAGCCAGGGTTAGACAGGATACCACAGCAGTCTATAAAACAATACTGGTGCGACAGATAAGGATCAGCCTTCCTTCTTGCGAGGCTGTTAAAACCCACGCAGTCATTTAAATGGTCAATAGGCCTTTATGGGCTGAAACTCCCCCAGGAGACATGTAGTTACTGTATGTCACAGGTGAACAACTTAGAGGGTGAGCTGTATCTATGTGCATGTTCAGGAATCTGAGAGCAATAGAAAGAAAGAGATTTCAGGTTAATCAATGTTTTTAAGCATTTCAGCATCTGCGCTTTTGCAGGATTGTCCATGTTTGCATGAACACATGCTTTTACATATGCATAGGTTTGTTTATGTGCATGAAAACATTACTTTATGGCTGTATCTCTTTTGCAAAACTGAAATTGAAGTATGACTTCAGCCAGTGCTGTTCATTCAAGTCCCACCTCGTCATAATGCCATAAAGAGCGGCTGTCTTGAACGCATCTCTGCTATAAATGAGATCAAGACTTTGTACGCTGCCAGCAGCGAGGCTCAGTGCTACTAAGACCCATTATTGTTCTAATTCAGGAGCTCTATCTCCACGCCAATAGGCTCGCTGACAAATATGAATCACTGACACTTAAACTGGTTGCAATAAAATATTTATTCATGTCACAACAGGACGTGGCTACTCCTGCCAAATGGTGGAGTTGCTATGTCTTGTGTGGGCTTTGTCTCTGTGACCTACAGATTAGTGGTAAAGTCTTTCCCATCAAGTCTATAAATTTATCAGTGAACTTGAATTTAAGGTAAGTTTGAAGTATTTTAATTAATACACTATTTGAAATGCTGAAATACATGTGTGTCTGTGTCTGCACTTCATTATTGTGATATGCATCTAGATTCAGCGCACATGTTCCACCACACACCAGAACCTCTCTGAGCCTGCTATTATCTTTTTACAGGCTCTCTCCTGGCCTCAGGCCTACAGTACAGGCAGTCTGTTGTATCAGTTGACACCCCCAGCAGCAGCAGCAGCAGCAGGAGCAGCAGCAACCAGCATCACAGAGCTGCATTCTTGGCTGCAGATAATAAACACTGAGTGGAGTGGACACTTCAGAGCAGGCTCCACATGGCTGAGAGGGGAGGACCATGCACAGCAGAGACAAGACAAGGACTGTAGGTCTCCTGCAATCGGGGGAACTCCAGATTCCAGGGCATATCTATGACACTGTGTTTAAAAGACTATTGAGTAAAGTGTAGTACAAAGCAGTTAAGTTATTGATAAGTTTCAGCCCTCTACACAACCAGAGTGGTTTGCAATTAATAGGCTTTCTCTAAAGAAAAATGGCCAAAACTGACTAAGCTACGTCCTTTAGTTACTGTTGCTCCACCTGTCAATCTTCATATTCCTCATAAAAAAAATGGTAGACTTAGCTCTTAACCAAATTCTTGGTCATTTCTGAAACAATGGGTCTTTGATTTCAGCCAAGGGAAGACAAAAGCGGTCTTCCAATTCCTAGCCAGCGACTGAAATAACAAATAAAGCTCGCACATTAGCTCAGTGGTTGGAATCTGTGACTTTTTAATTTCCAGATCACTTATTTTAAAGCAAGAACTGTAAATTGGTTTTAAATATGCACTTGATGGCTAATACATGATATTCTGCTAAAAAGACTGGAAAGACCGACGACTAATCAGTTCATGATCTGGGTAAAGGACTTGAAGATAAAGGTACAGCATTCACCTTGTACTACAGTTTAAACCTAGTTAGTCCTTGTATTATAACATGTTATTTCATGCTAACATATCAAAGTTTAGCTGCTTTCCTTAGTTTACATACTCGGACAATGAAGACAGAGGTAAGATTTATGTGTTATTGTTCATATTTTGAAATAGTATGCTTCACTTTATACATCACAGGAGACAAGGCTTTAAAGAAATGTGTTTGGCTGAGGTTAGCAGGACAAAGCTGCTAATGGACGTGCTAATGTTTGTATTCACTCTGTTTAATCCATTCTTTACACTTTTTATTATGTAGTTAAGGTTTCAGGAAAGCTAAAAAACCCAACCATCCTCCAAACTCTTTGCACGCTCTTACTACAGCCCGACTGTATGCACACTGTTTCAGCATGTCCTGAAATCCAAAGCTAGTTATGGTTGCTAAACTGTGATTGGTCAATTCATAAAATTAAAACTTTTAAGAAGAGGAAACAGACACATGTTGAGCATGAAAAACTACACTGAACTCCACCCCTATTTTAGATCATAGAGTACTGTACGTGCATGTCCACATGTTCCAGTAGCTTATTAGTCCATTATTCACAGGCTTCTAGGAAGCCAAATTGAGGGTTAGACCATCCTCGGCATGCTCTGCGAGATGACAGGGCAAATATGTCTCAACACAGTTTATAGCTTGACTTTCAAGTTACCATGTAACAATAGCTCTGGGCTCCGTATCAAAGCTGCGTCGACTCTCCAGTATAAACAGGCTAAAAGCCGTATAACACAGCCCGGAGTGAGGCGTTTGTCACACAGGTAAAAGCAGAATTAGGTGTGTACGAGTGTGTTTTGAGTAGGACATAAAAGCACATACCAAGGGGGGAGTGTAGCCCATTTGGAAAATAATGGCTCTGTGTGTGTGTTGGAGTGGGCTGTTATTCATACAGGTTACTCATTGATCCAGACAACTTGAGGGAGTGGTGTACAAGGCAGGGAATGGCTCCACGAGCAGGGTTCAGCTGCAAGGGGTTGCATGAGTGAACGCAGGCACACACATGTATTCATATAAACAACCCACCCCCCTCTCCAAGCCACCCCCGACAAAGACGACACATACACACATTTGAGTACATAAAAACTCAAACTTCAGATGTGTGTGCGTGTGCCTGTGCAAGGATATTTGCGTGCAAAACACAGGCCGACCTTCTTCTCTCAAAGTCACCGCTCCACATCTCTGGTGCTTGTCTAAACACCCCTGCACATTAGAGAGGAGGGCATTTCACAACACACATCAGACTACACACACACACACACTTTGTTATTAGACTATTCCCCGGGTGAAGCTCTGACAAAGAATGTGACAGCTCCACACATGTCGCACAGCAGAGGGAGAACACACACACAGGAGGAGGAGAGGCGGCATGACCCAACATGCATTGGGCTCTGATGGAAAACCGTCGGACGCTCCATCGCACAAAGACTCAAGGAAGAGGAGCCGGGAAAGTCGGCATTCCGCGGGATATGGTTGTGTACACTGGACTGAGCTGGAGCTTAGAGGGAAAGGGGGGGCGGAGGAGGGCAAGGAGGCTCAGAAGACGATGGAAGTGATAGTAAGCAGTGCTGGAAACAAAGAGGGGGAAGAGGGGAATGAGAGAGGAGGAGTTGGAGGAGAAGAGAGACAAAGGAAGGAAGGGAAGAAGGAGATAAAGGGATGAAGTATCAGTCAGGCCATATACAGCAGTGATGGACTGCTTGAGGGTGACAAGGGAGCCCGAGTGGTTAGTGAGACCATCCTTCACACAAAAAGCTTTGATTCAAGCCTCTAGGCACCAATCCTTTCTCTGCTGAGGTGTCTTGGAGCGAGGCAGCAACATTAGACTGTACCTGCACAATCAGTATTATCACAATACAATAGTCCAGAGGTCTTTGATGAGCGGCAAACTGTCCAATATCCAGTTAACCTCTGTGTCCTATATAAGACTATTTCGCAATAAACCACAATCAGATCCAGACAGTTCCAGAATAAACTGATCCAATAGGTTTGTGCACTGCAGATTTGATGCAGATGCATAAATCAAGTCATCCTTCAGGCTGTTAGAGGGGAGGAGTGAAGGAACTGCACCATAAAACTGTCAATCAAAAGAGATTAACAAGGTAACTGTCTCATGATTGGAGTAAAAAAGTATACTTATACCAACTACAAATTCATCCTTGTTTTCTGCGGTGCGTTTTAACCGTCTGCTTTGTTGTGTTCTTCAGAGCCTGAAACAAACCCACACTTTGCCTGACGACTCTCGTGCTCGTGCCACCTATCTGTCATGATGTCACGTGTGTGACGCGACAGTCAACACATCATCTGGCATTTGGAGAAATGTTTTACAACTACAGATCCATGTGTGGGCCTTTTTTTTTTTTTTTTTTTTTGAAAGGCCACGTTCAAAAGACGCACTTTGAAATGCTCACACCTGTGGAGGAGCAGTGATAGACGTTAATGCTGTTAAACATTTACCCGAAATGATGTTAACCCGTTCTCTCGCTTGTTTCCAGCTCTCTCACACTAACCAGTGCTTTACAAGTTGGAGCCTTTTCCTATAATCAGGCTACAAGCACAGCCTGATGATATCTTACACAAAAACACTCGTTCAACCTTCGTCCCTTTATTTAAAAGCAGCACTTACCTGTATATGAAGATTTCCTCATGATTGTAGATGTTTCCCCTCTTAGTCGTTAAGTGGTTTCACAGCTGATAGAGTTGATGGGTCGCTCCGGTTTCTCTGTGGGTGCCAATGGGACGTTTGCATCCGCAACTTTTCCAGGTTGTTTCTCTTTGTGCGCTCCTCCTTCTCTCTCTGCGCCTCTTTCCACTTCCACTCCTGGACGCTCAGCTTTCCAAACGCACCTGGTCGCAGGTAAATTCACCACTTATTAAACCCGCCTTAATTTCCACCGCGAGACACTTGGGGAGACAGTCTGTTGGGAATGGATAAAATCACACCTGAGCTCCTGACGCACGCCCAGTCCAGGAGCGGGAGTGGTTAAGTGTACAGTAACTGTGGGGGGCTTTCACATGCGAGAGCTCTGAGGTGGAATAAAAGCATTTTTAAAGAATGTTTGATGGGGGCTTGTGGTTTAAAGGGGGCTATCTGAAGCAAATTCAATAAACTGGACAGCTCAGTAATCCTGAAAATAAGACATGCTCAGGTCTGGTCTGTTGCGCAACATGTAACATAACTTGGGCATGCGCGCACCCAAATGATAAATGTCATCCAACAGATTATCAGACTTGATTGTCATCCTTACAATTAGACACAGAAAATAACTCTATTCACTTTGTGTGTGTTGTGTGTAAAAGCGTATAATGTATGAAGGAGCTCGTGCCGCACCACCACATCTGTGTTGTGTGTGCGTGTGTTTGGCATGGGGTTGCGCGGGGGCAGTGTGTTTGTCGTCTAAACTCTGTGGTCGGGGTAAGGCCAGCACGTGTTGAGTTAGCTCACATCCATTCAAATATTAAGCTGCGCTGGCGCCCTTTAACCTTTCCGAATTCCGCGTGTCAAACTGTGACGACCTACTTCATGTTCCTAACATCTGAGTTCACATCCTGCCTCAGGGAACCGCAGGTCTGAGCTGCAGGGACCTCTTGTGGTTGCTGTCTGTCTCGTCCTCCTCCTCTCAGCACTGATCTCTGTGTCTGCTTTGACACAGCAGATCTCTGTATTATCAGGCATGTCCACCGCTCAATTCTGCGCCTTTCATCCAGGCAGAGTGACTCCTGTTAAAATAAATGGCACAATAGTTGATAGGTTTGTCCCTGAAGACAATTCAAAAAGCTAACACCCCGTCATTCCTTAGGGTCTCATCAGTGGGCTTTGGTTACATTGCTATGCAAGCGTTCACGTGATGCTTTCCCTAATTAAAATGTTAACATGAGGAAGTTTATGAGTGCGCAACTCAGCGTGGTGCTTCTTGGAACTAATCTGAGTTTACAAACAGGAAAAACCAAATTTGGCCAGAAGTAGCCTTCGAAATCAGTCCCTGATAATCAGCCTTTTCAGAGCATGAAAACCTGCTGATGTCTTGTTATTGAAATTGGACTGTGGGCGGATCTGCAAGCTGTCTGACACAGAAAAAAAAAAAAGAGCAAGATCTTGAATCAGAAAACAGTTGCACCTATTTATAGATACTTATTAAGAACCTTAAAGCAACAGCTTTGCTGAACAACTGCAACTCCCAAGAGATGGGAAAATCTTAAATGCTTAAATGTAGCTTAGCAGTAGCACAAGACGCAATGAGTCAGTAAACCGAATTGAGTAAAGTCAGTTATACAGAAATATTTACTTAAAGTTTGCTAACATTAGTTCATATTAGCACTATTAGCTACTGGTCATACCAGGCCGAGTAAGGCTGTAGCAACAAAGCCCCCGAGTGTACTGAACTAATGTCAGGCGGGTATAATGGCTCAGGACTTTAACTTGTCTTTTGTGGGAGGAAGGATGCATTGCTTCTTTTAAAGTTACGCCGTCTCTCTTGAAGATGCAGCTTTGCAAGGGAAGCGACAAAAAAAAAGCTGAGTGAGTCATTGCTGTTCTCAGAAACATGATGAGTGTACTTGTTGTGCAGCGGTCAGAGATGGGCCGAGCGTTTGTACCTCACTGTTAAAGGTTGATGAAGCTGTCGGCTTTGAGGCTTTAGGCTCAGCCGCAAAGATTAAAGACCAGTAACAAAGAATAAAGACATTCTCAGTGATCACACTCATGTCCAAGCATTTCTGTCCTAAGCCTCCACCCACATGGTGTTAAGTAGTTACTGAATGATTGATGATTGGCTGATTGGATGAGCACCAAAACAGTAACACAATAAAAAGACACATGGTCCTGAATAAGACAACGAGAATGATATCAGGTGACCTTTAAAATATCTTTAAATCGGAAGTCACCAAAGTGAAAAGACCATGCTTGGTCAGTTTTCTTTGTGTTCTGTAAGGCTTCAAATGTGGGAAGTCCTGCATCACCCGGCGCCATGAATCTCTCACCAGCAGCAGCAGCCAGAAACCTCACCATGCCCCTCTGCAGGAATTGGATAATATCCCTTTACTGCTGATTCAGAGGTTTGGTGTCTCTGTGTTCCAGATGTACCAAACTGCAGTGGCTGCCAGAGGCGGTCACATCACTGTAGGACTCCCGGGCCTGACATCACAATGGAGGATTACTAAAATATCATAGTATTACTGAGTAAAACCTAGAACCCACCAGAAATCTGAGGCTGCTGTTGACAATGCCTTTGTATTAACTTTTCACCTTCTATTGTTATTAAAGTAAAAAACAACTCAAATTTCAGTCAAACAACATCCAAGTCGCCGTCTAAACTCAGTCGAGCGCGGTTTCCATGCAGCACATCATCCACCATCGTAACGCCAAATGACGGACCCCGTGGTCTGACGTGGTGTCAGATCCCTGCAGCAGGGCGAGCATCCCAAACATCTGCAGCATTCGCGCCGAGGAGAATGAAGTCCAATGCTCAGTGGAGACACTTTGGCCCACATTCAAGATTCAAGAGGATGAGCATGTGCTGCATCAGCACAATGAGAGCACCAGAAAACCACACTGCTTGCCAACCGCTCAAAGAGGAAGGCTACATAATATTGTTGATCAAAAAGCAAGCTACTGTGCATGATAGTAACCTAGCGGCAAACACTGACACCAAGTCCTCCAGTATGGCAATCTCTTGAAAGTTTGCGTAGACTTTGCATGGAGAGGCTTGCCAGTCAGAATGGCTGCTGTAGCTTCGACATGAACAAGACGTGAGTCAGGCAGGTAAGAGGAAGGAGGTGTTCGATGAATCCTCTGTAAAACTCGACAGGGTTAGTTCTGGTGGACTGGGCTTAAGGCATCAATTAACGCATGCAGTTGCTGAAAATACTAATTTCTTCTACAGACATAATTCAAAGAAATAGGTTGCAACATAACATTACTCCTAAATATACCTATGCAGATATAATTACGTTGATATACCCTTTGGAAAAAGGAAGTTATGCTGTACATGCAAATTCAGCTTGATAAAGATAAAGACTGTGACCTATGCTGTCATATGTGAGGACACAGCCACATTCTGTTACTACACTAAAACACCTGATCTAAGTCACACATACTGAGTCTACCAAGAAATCTTTTAAACATTATGGGGCTTCTGTGGAAAACACAAATCAGATAGAAACCAACCACTTTGAGTCAAAAACTTTTTTTTTCTTTTTTCACACAGCATGTTCCTACACCTCTAAAAGCACCTGGTGACTGTCACAGTTTCCACTCTGACCTGTGTTACTGACAAAATCTGCAGCGGCTGATAAAAACATGAGGAGGGAGAGATGAACCTCTTTACGCTTTATAAACAACACCTGTGCATGTGTGTGTGTGTGTGTGTGTGTGTGTTTGTGTGTGTGTGTATGTTTGCTGGGAGGGTTACGCTAAATGTGGCTTCAAAGTAAAGATGCATTTCCTCTGTTTTTTTCTAAACATGCATCTCAACGCCTATTGGCTAGATTATCATCTCTTTCAGTGTCATACAGTGTTTTTGTACCTCAGGGTCTTACATACCTTATCATTTGGTGCTTCCTGTTACAAGTTATGACAGGTACACAAAGTGCTGCAGTTGCTCAGGAGTTTTCCACACTTGATAAAAATGGGACATTTGGGTTAAAAAAAAAAAAAAAAGATTCAAATCAGCCACAGATTAAGTGGCGACACTGTCGTGTAGATGTTCTTGACTTTGGCTGTTTTTCTTGTGCGAGGGGTGTCAAGTTCCGTTTTGTTTTTTTTGTCACTCACTGACCACAGTTTCCATTCCTTGCTGGACCCCTTACAAGTTGTTCGTGGTCTCCCTATACACACACACACACACACACACACACACACACACACACACACACACACACACACACATACTGAGACACAAACTGCACTCTCAGCCCACTGACACTTACCTCACATACAGATGTAAACACACATTTCACACTTTAACGCTTTGGCTGATCTTCGGCGCTCGCTCGAGGGAAAAAAAAAAAGTCACAGCTTGTGACCACACAGATGCAGCACACAAGTAAACACGCTCCGGTCTTGCAACCTGATTTTTTTTTTTTTTGTTTTTGTCTGACATTTTAATGTTGACTCACACAGTGTGTCTCTCAGGCCTGAGTTTGGAGGCAACTTGCCCTGACTTATATTGTTTGAACTGCTCCCTGATTTACAGTGTTTGAAGACACAGTGTTTGCATTAGTGAACACACGCACTAAGCTCGACTTGGCACAGGTGATAAATTACTGCGCTGTTTTTCAAAAAGTTGTTTCTTCTTGTGTGGTTCAACTGGGACTCTGAATTATCCTGCGTCATGGTAAAGGCGTGGTACGTCACTCATTAAAGAACTGGCCTGGCTGATGGGGGATGTGGTGGCTGAAGCTGTGAGAGAATTTTTGAACCACAGACATCCAGGTTTGCGACCAACTCAAGTCGTCACCTGCTCGCTTTTTCAGCTATCAACATAATTCCAGCGCTGCCGTGCCGCTAATCAATCATCAAAGTCTGAAGTCAAAGATCAGAGATAAGACTTGAGTGGTTCATGCTTCATGGCTTACAGATGATAGAGTGAACATTCCCCAGCAAATCTAAAAAATACAATGCTTTCCTAATTTCTGGTTGACCTGTTTTTGATCTTTTTCATTTATTTGTACAATATGAACTTATAATGTAAACTCACTTCAGATAATTTAAAGCCCTTTTTGTTTTTTTTGCATTGTGTGTCATTGAGGTGGTGCCGTGATCAGCGAGCATCGTGGTATTACGTCAGTCAGTTTCACCATTTCAGATAGTTCGCCACCCAAAAATAAATGATTTCAGACAAATTGACTGTTTTATTTATGCAGACAGCTAATTACAGTTATTATTGTTACAATACACAGTATTTATCGTTTATGGCATTCAAAAAATAAGAAATGACTGAAATTAAAAAAGATATATTTACATAGCGGACTCTCATGCCAAGGCCATGTCAGGGTACACTCATGTCAAGACGAACAGGCATTTTGTGCTTCTTCACTTTCAAAAGTAGCTGTGTTGTGTATTTTCATACATTGTGCCAAGCTGTTCACTGACGATGCACCTGTCCCCACGTTGTTTAGTAATCCATGCACTTTGCTGTCTCAGTTTTCTTTCACTGAATAGAATAGAGACACACAAGGCCTGAAGAGATGTCAGAGAGCATGTTGAGTTGCTGCGTGGCTTCAGATGCATCGCTTGCACCTTAGTGGTGCAGAGATGGAGTTTCAGGTTGCTTGCAGGATGAGATTTTTAGCGCCTCAGCGTTCCACGCATGTCCTCATAAACATCATTGGTGGTGGCGTGCCTTGGTTTCACTGTGCTGCGCAAAGTCTTTGTCTGGTAACAACAGACATTGTTGACAACATGTTAGATGTGGGGCTGTCCCAGGTGAAAAATATCATACTTAAATTCTACTTTTTGAACCACAACTTTGTGCTGTATTTGTTGCCTTCAAGTATACTTGAGTGTACTCAACTAGCCCTCGAGTAATACTCGAATATACTTACAATTATAATACTATATCATTTTTTTTACAAACTCCACCAGTGAAAATCAGGATTCATGAGCGTTCATTTGTGACAAAGTGTGACAGTGACAATAAACGTCAGCTTTGAAACAAACAATTGCCTCCATAAATAGTTTTACTATATGTATGTGTCAAACTGTTGTACTCTTATAGTACCATACTGTATTGTTGAGCATAACAAGAACGTGCTCTTTTGAAAAACAGGAACATGGAAACAACCCCCGAGACTCCGATAGGGCTTGTGAGTCATAACAAAATACAATCAAACAAGAAATGACACCTACACACACGCACGCACACACACACAGATATAACAAAACACTTTGGTACCTTGAGGATGATCCATATGAGGAAGCCCATGATGATCCCAAGCAGCACAGCGGCAGAGATCACAACAGACACCAGCACCAGATTCTTATTTTCTGGCTCACACGGCTTCACCGCATCTGTTATCAACACACAGCGTGTTTATCTGAGACTCAAGCTGTCAGGGCTCTCATTTTTCTCACTGCCTTAATGCTGTTGTCTTGTGTTTTTTCATTTGTACATGGCTCAGGTCACTTTGCATTTTGAGTGAAACTCTTCCAAGTTCCCTATAAAATTTTGTTTTGGAGAAGTTTGTGTACCAGCCCTCTGTTATTTGCCTTTTATTTAAATTAGGTAGTGGAGTCAAAAACAGTCATATTGGCAATGAAGTGGGTAGAAAGCAGGGATATAATTTAGTTTAAGTTGTGTGTCTGAGACTCAGTTACTGCTTATAGTAGTACAATATATTTACATCAGTTGCTGACTGTTACAATGCACTGTTGTGCCTCTACGTGCTTGTTAAATGGATCATTGTTAAATTGGCATTCAGAGGAAACTTCTGGCCTGTGGAAAGATGATGAAGTTGAACTGTAGAACTAAAGGTTTTGTGAGATAACATGTAAATTCATAAGGCTCACCTGTCACCACCAGGAGCACAGACCCTGCGCCTTTCATGCTTATAGGTCGACTGGACGTCTGGTCAAACTTTGAGTAAATGCACCAGTACGGTCCTGTGTCGGCTGAGGTCAAGTTTTTGATGAGTATGTCCATGCTGGGGAATACTCCGTGTAGCTCAAGTCTGCTCGTGAATTCTTTGGAAATGGTCTGCGTTTCTGAGTTGCTCTCTTTGAACAAAATCTCATCTTCCCCGAAGCCCTTCTTCAGATATAGGGACTCTTGGTCTTTGTCAGAAGATCTGCACTGGATAGTGACTGATCCTCCAAAATCTTTCCATACCACTCCACCACTCTCTATGCAGGTAGACACAAAAACAACTTTGTCTTATTTCACATTTGAAAAACCTTTATGAGTTCACCCCGCCGTACATCAATTAAAACAACACAGAGCTGTTTAATTCTCAGGCATTATTCATGTGATCAGTCTTACCTGGGCCAGTCAGCGCCGTGCAGGAGAGACAAAGGATGGTTACGAGCTTTAACCAGACAGCACACATGCTGACAGACTGTCATGCAGGGTTCACTTGAATTCTAACTCCTCAATAGGAAATGTGCTTGTTTTCACCCACATCATTCAGCACGATTACGAGCAACACGTGACCCACATCAAGGTGTTTGTGGGCGAGCAGCCGACGGCATGATTAGATGTCAGCCTTCACCCTAACCCTAACCCATCTACTGTAAAGAACAACTTTTCTCTGCATCAACCCACTTGTGCTGAAAGTGGACTGCTTTTATCCTCCTCTGAAGCATCAGGCAAGATTTTATCACGGTATGTTTTGAGAGCTTGCACCAGAGCGGCTGAGGCATTAGCAGAGGGTGAAAGTTCCCTGTTCTGCAGCAACAGTGCCTGTTAGCGGCAGAAGAAGAGGTGCTTGAAAACCAGTGGAAGAAGTATTAAGATCTTCACTCAAGTAAAAATACAACAATGTAAAAGTAAAGTAAAATCCCTGCATTCAAAATCCTACCAATTACTATCAGCTAAATGTACTTAAAGTACTTAAATAAAAATAAAAGGTTTTGCTACACAATATAATTTTTTTTAATATTTGAGAAAGTTTTACCCCTAAAGCTGTCAAATAAAAGTACAAATACCCCCAAAATAAAAGTAAATGTTACCAGTGAGAACCAGTTAGGTGCAATTCTGCTGTAAAAAGAAAAGCTTTTAGTGAAGCTAGCTGTCACAAGCACTGGCTGTGTACTGATAATCATAACTGCACAATATACCGTATGTTTAAAAGATGAGCTTACTCTGAGAAGATGCATTCATATACAGACAGCAGCGGTGTGAATGCCAGCCAATGCCGTGTTTCAGATATAGGAAGAGAGACCACATCCCTGGCTCAGTATACAGTATCAGCAGGCGTGACATAAACCAATACTAAATTAAAGGGTCAGTAAAAAATGGTTCAGCAAATTCATGCATGGCATAGAATATCTTATCACCCTGAAAGAACATGAAAACAAAAACTTTTTTTTTTACTGTCTCAAAAGCAATTTTTCCCACATGACGCATACTGAAAGTGAAGTTGAACGCCAGACTGAGACCTCTCTGAAGCAGCAGACACAAAGGGAGACATCAGCCCAGCCTGATGTGTTTTTCAGAGCTTGCACCACAGGGATAGGGTGTCAAAGCATATTCCACAGCGAAAAGTAGGTCAAAAGTTTAGTTTTACAGCGTTTGCATCGCCCTCTAGTGGCAGAAGAACAAACATGTGTGAGTGTTAACCATTTAGATGGAATATACCTCAATGTTAAAACCTAATTAACATTAATAATCAATATATAAACTTTTGATAAATGTTTTATTAAAGCACTGCAGATATAAGTGTTTCCTGTATGTGTGTATAAATTTGCAGCTGTAAGTCATCCTGCGGGCACTGATGGAAATAATGGAGGTTGGTGTACAAACAGAGAATGAATGACAGAAAAGTGTAACTGTTATAGGATGTAATAGGATACATGGAGAAAATGCAAGTCAGTGCTGTATTTCGGATCTATAGGAGGATAAACCACTGGTTCAGTACATCTCAAGATATGACAGCAAACAGGTAAGATACATTGAAAGGGTTGGGTTAAAAAAATGAAAATATTTTCTCACACACCCTCTAACACTGCTCATTTTATTCCCTGAGATTTCCGGATTGAAACACTGAGATGAACTAAGCCAAGAACATGAACCTACAGTTAAAATGGCCACACATGAGCCTGTTTTTTAACCAAAACCTGAGCTCAAATTTGTTGTGTGAAGGTGGCCCACCTCTGATTACATTACCATTTCCTCACTGAAAACCATGAAATCACATGGACTCTAAAATTCACTCAGGCGTGTGATCAGCCAATCTCTCACTTTATGAAGCAGAGTATGAGGTGAGAAAAACTGAATAAATACAGCATCTGTTTGCATCAATTAATACTAAAACAAAAAAAACCCCTGCACATATCAAGACACAGTAAAATCACAGGGATGTACATATTGCTGACAGGACTTTACGGCACTATTCCATACGTAAGGTGACCATCATTGTCTGATGCTGAAATGACCTCAGCAGACTCCATTAACAAGCCTCTGTCCTGAGGGGACTGAAAGACTCAACATCAATAACATCAATAAAGGCTTCCACAGTCTTTGGAGATAAATTCAAAAACACACCCACCTCCTGCTCTCTCTGCCTCCCTCTGGGACAGAATTAAAAAGGTCCCTGTCCATCCCACCGCTCTCTTCCCCCCCCCCCGTCAGCTCCCCTCCTCCAGTCTCGTCCGGCTCAGAAGGTGCACTGTGAGCCAGAGCAGACGTTGCGAGGAGGGCTTTTTACGCTCCCTTTGTTACTGCGGAAACAGCCCAGTCCATTTGCCAACCAGTGCTTCCTGTTTAGGGCTTCTGGTGGACGGGAGGTGTTATGTGTTTGTGAGCCTGCAGGACAATCAGGAGGCTCTGTCTCTGGTCACAGAGAGGACAGGAAGACAACAACAATAGAACACGGGAGACCATTAACTTAATCATTTCATTTTTTCTTTATAGGCCGATGATAACAGAATTATTAGTTAGGATACTAATGGGTAGCATTGTGTACTCGTGCCTTTCCTCCAACAGTTCCTCTTCCGCCTCCTGCCTGGTACTTGCTGAGTCAGTGCAGTATGAATGTGGCTATTGATTGATTGATCGACTGTCATGCCACTCAGAGATGACTCACCTCATTTCCCCAGTTCGTCTCAACACTCCGGCATTATTGTCCTCTTGAGACGTCTCACAGGCCTCATCTGGAGAGCACACGGCGTAATGACCCTGTCAATGAGCGAGCATGCTTACGCATTCATCTCAGATAGCAATTAAATGACTCGGCATATGGCTGTGGGGGGAGGACAATGGTAATCTCCCGTCTTTCTAGAAAGATTAGTAGGATGATCGAGGGGGATAGAGAAGAGAGTCTGCTTCTAATGTGGGTTTACTGATTAGCTGTTGACCAGGACAAAAGGGCCAACCGCGGTGTTGCATTTGTTTGCTACAACCAGGGACGGGGATTTGGAAAAAAGGGAGAAATGTCATCGTAATGACCCAGAGCGACACTTTGACAAAGCGTCCGAAGCTCAAACTTATTAAAGATCATTTGAAATTATTAAACAAATTCAAAGGAAAAGCAGCAAGTCATGCTGAACGAAACGAAATGTTATGTATCAGTGTATGATGAAGGTCACCAATTTTCTGTCAACTGACGAATCAGCTGATGGTTTCAGCTGTACTTGTATACTGTGTGCTGCTCGATAGTTTACTTGTTGTTTTGTTATCAATTATGACAAAATGCAGTTTGTAAGATGAGTAGTTGTCTCATCTTATCTTATAATCTCTTTGTATGTTTTCTGTGTAAAAATCTTATTTTGTAAAGTAACCAGTAACTTGAGCTGTCAGATAAACAGCACAGTATAAAGTACAGTATTTCCCTCTGAGTACATGTAGTAGTTGAGTACTAACTCATAGTACAGTACTTGAGTAAATGCCCTTAGTTAAGTTCCACCAGTGGCCACAGCAGCAACAACAATAACAAAAATGCAATAAGTAAGAAGAGGACTGAGGAAAGCAGCAGAGATCCAGGCTGGCTCTGTCTTGAGGTATAATAAAAGGCACAGGACTTTCCCTGCGGGTACAGCACTTACTGAAAACAAGCCTTCATTGACTGCACTCCAGCGTCCTGGCATTTCTCCAGGGCAGGAAGTTCTTTTCCTGATCTTGAGTGACCTCTGCATGCCTTTCACTGCAGATGAGGGCTTAAAACACACTGCTGCACCACGAGCCGCTCAGGGTTTGGCTCTGCAGGAGCTCCAGTTGTAGCTCAGGAGGCTGAAAAGAAGGAGACTGAAGCTATTCTGATAGCAACTTTTGTTCGGCTCTTCCTTTTGGTTGACACCCACGGTATGAAGCTAGTCTGCAGGTATATGAAGCACAATTTAGTGGACACTGTTTGGTTGAGCACAGCATGAAAACTTGCAGAACAACACTCAATTTCCGTCATTCCCTGTACTTTCTGAGGAGTGTGTCACCACTGCTAAAAGATGATCTGCCCTCTGGGCCCCTTCAGCTTCACAGTAAGAGGCTTACAAGGACTAATCAAGTCAACAATACAAATCAAAGTCGCAAAGTTAAGACAAGATGACTTCAAGTCCAAGTGATTCTCGGTCGACGAATGATAAGAAGTGACATTCATAACTATTTATACATTCGCTGCCAGTGTGAAGGTGTGTTATTTTTTGTCAAAGAGGGTTGAAGAAAATCTGTCTATAGCCAAGAGTCACCACCTCTTGTGTAGTGCTTGATTCAAGGAATAACTCATAAGAACTTTTAACTGTGCTCTCTAAACATGTGAAAATATGAGGAGAGACAATATTGGACAACTCTGATACACATAACAGGTGCTGGTTAAGAACAATTGGAGCACTGTGTCCACTTTGCGTGCTCCTCACGGCGCTGAAGACGGCAGCAAACTCAGACAAGCATTTCCAAATAAAGCCATCTTTGAGGAATGCTGCCCATGGTAATGTTTCACGAGTAACATTACATCTCGCATGAATCAC